>NW_022631112.1:352679-731567 GCF_010015895.1 Lontra canadensis
AGAAAATGTATATTTGGTTAACAAAAGGAAAACTAAGCAATAAAAAAATCTTCAAATCCAAAAGAAGGAAATATGTAAGGTGAAATGACCAAAACACAGATGAGACAAACAAAAAACAAAGTGAGGTAGTAGACTTGAGGAAAAAATAACAATAATTACATTAGTTGTAACTAAATATCCCAAATAATAGGTAAAGATTGTCAAAATGGATTTTTTTTTTAAACCCAACTGCACATTACTTAAATGTAAGGACACAGAAAAGCTGAGAGGAAAAAAGATGGAAAACATACAAACATTAACCCCAAAAAAGTCTAGTATAAATGTACTGAAAACAGACAAAATAGATTTTAAGGCAAGAAGTATTACTACATATAAAGAAAAATTTGGTAAAGATTAAGGTCAATTCAACATGAAGATCTCATAACATAGTCTCAAATGTAGTAAAATCTAACAAAACCAAAAAAGTAACAAATTCGCAAACCCAGTGGGAAGCTTTAACACACTTTTCTCAGTAGCTAAAAGAACAAGCAGAAAATAAATTAGTTAAAATATAGAAAATTAGAACAACATGATCAACAAACTTAACATAGCACTCAATGATTACAGGATATCTTATTTTCAAGTATCTATGGAACAGTTACCAGAATAAAACATATACCAGACCATAAAACACATCTCAACAAATTTCAAAGAACTAAAATCGGAGTATGCTCTCTCACCAGAGTGGAATTAATCTAATAATTAATAACAAGGGAAAAACTTTTAAAATCCTTAAATGCCTGAAAATCAATTAATAAAGTTGTAAATAACCTATGAGTTAAGTAGGAAATCACAATAGAAATAATAAGACATTTTCAACAGAATAATAACACAAATATGATATATAAAAACTTGTGGGAGGGGCACCTGGATGGCTCAGTGGGTTAAGCCTCTGCCTTCAGCTCAGGTCATGATCTCAGGGTCCTGGGATTGAGCCCTGCATAGGGCTCTCTGCTCAGCAGGGAGCCTGCTTCCCCTTCTCTCTCTGCCTGCCTCTCTGCCTACTTGTGATCTCTCTCTCTCTCTCTCTCTCTGTCTCTCTCTCTCTGTCAAATAAATAAATATATAAATAAAATCTTAAAAAAAAAACTTGTGGGAAATAGCTCATCTGTACTTAGAGAAAATATAACAGTTAAATGAAAATCTAAGGATGAAAATCAATGGCCTAACAAGAAGCGTGAAAAAGAACAGCAAATTAAACTTAGAGAAAATATAAGAACAGTAATAAAAGATAAGGGCAAAAATTAATTAAAATAGAAAAAAGTATAATAGAGCACAGGTCTATAAACTTTTTCTATAAAAGGACAAAGGTAAGTATTTCAGACCCTGTGGACTACATGACTCGTCACCACTATTCAACTCTGCCATTGTAGTATAAAACCAAGCACAGACGATACATAAGTGGATGGATTTAGCTGTATTCCAATAAAACTATAGTTACAAAAACAAGTGATGGGTAGATCTGACCAGGCGCCATATTTTGCCAATCCCTGTAATAGAGGAATACAACAAAACCATAAGTTGACTCTTTAAATAAAAAAAAATTTCATAAAATGCTAGTAATACTATAAAGGAAAAAAGAACATCAATACAGAACTTACAGTCATTAAAAACACAAGAGACATTATAAATAACTTTTAGACCAATAAATTTTATAATTTTGATGAAATGGACAGATACCTTTTTTTAAATACTAACTTATCAAAAGTGATACAAGAAAAAAATAGATAATCCAGACAGTCCTATGTCCATTAAAAATAAGAAACTGTAATTTAAAGTCTACCTAAGAAAACTTCAGGCCCAAATCGCTTCATCAGTGAATTCTTTAAACACTTCAAAAAGAACCAACACAAATCTTATATAAATTATTTCATAGGATGAATAAAATAAAATCACTTCTGAACTCATTTTATGAGGCCCTTACCAAAACTTACCAAAAAATAATTATTACCAGAAAGGAAAAGTATAAGCCAATCTCTCTCATGAACATAGATGAAGGAATCTGACAAAATCAAACATATTAACGGATCAAGTCCTATGATACAGAAAAAAGAAGATTTTTCAACCAAGTTAATTTATAACAGTAATAACAAGGCTAGTTTAACATTTGAAAATCAATCAATATAATTTACCCCATTAACTAAAGAAGAAAAATTATAGTCACTCAATAGATGCCCCCAAACAAACATTTGATAAGATTCAATGCCCATACATGATGATTAAAAATCTTGATAAACTAGTAATGGAAGGAAACCTCCTTTTACCCTGAGATTAGGAATGAAACAGGGTGTCTGAAATCATCACTTCTATTAGGCATCATAATGTTACATTATCATCAGTGTATTTCTATTAAGCATAGTGGTCCAAAGAAAATAAATTAAAATTAAAATTAATTTTTTAAGTTTTAAAAGAAAAATCTGTGTCATTGATCACAGATGATATGATTATATACATAAAATATTCAAAATAATCTACAAATAAACTATTGATTAAAAAGTGAATTTAGCCATCATGGGATATAGACATCATATTTAAAAATCAACTATATTTCTATATACTAACATTCAACAACTGGAAAATGAAATTTTAAAATAATACCATTTACATTACTATAATGTAAGCTATCTAATAATCCCCAGCATCAAAAATACCAGATACCTAGGAAAAAAAGCTAACGAAAAATGTGTAAGACCCATACATTGAAAACTACAAAGCACTGCTGAGAGAAATTAAGGAAGAGCTACAAAAGTGGAGATAGCTGTGTCCATGGAATAGAAAACTAAGTATTACAAAGATGTCAGTGCTCCTCATTGATCTTGAAGTTCATTATAAACCCAACCAAAACCTGAGCTGGTTTTTCTATAAAAATTAATAAACTGATCCTAAAATTTTACATGGAAAGACAAAAGAGCTAGAATAGCCAAAAAAACCAAAACAAAACAAAAACCATGAAAAAGAATAAAGTTAAAGAATTTACATTATGAAATATCAAGATGTATGATAAAGTATGGGCTGATTAAAATAGTGATATTGGCATACGATGGACAAATAAATCAGCAAAACAGAATAGAGGGTCTAGAAAATAGACCACTCATATAAGACCACCTAATTTATGAAAAAAGTACTACTCAAAGCCATGGGGGAAAAGATGGTATGTTTAATAACTGACATTTTTAAATGAAATTTTTACCCACCTCAAAGCACACATACATAGCAGTTCCACATGAATTATATGTAAATGTAAAAAGAAGAACACTAAACCTTCTGGAAAGTAACACAGGCTATATTCTTAATGTTGGGGTGAGCAAAATAATTTCTGAATGTTGGGGTGAGCAAAATGATTTCTGAATACAGAACATAAAAATCATTTACCATAAAAAGAAAAGATTAATAAATATAACTTCCTCAAACTTAAGAACTTATATTTATCAAAAGATACCAGTAAGATATGCAATACACATATCCAGCAAAGAATTCATATCCCAAATATAGAGAACTTCTAAAAATCAATGAGAAAAAAATGGACAATTCATTTTTTTCAAATAAGCAAAAGACTTAAGTAGGCACATAATGAAAGAGGATATCCAAATGGCCAATAAGCATGATAAAAGGTGCTAATCATTAGCCATCAAGAAAATGCAACAATAACCACAATGATTTCACTTTTAAACCCCTCAGAATGGCCAAAATTTTATTTTGTGGGTGAATATGTAGAGCAATTAGAAGTTTAGTACTCTTCTGGTGGGAATGTGAATGGTAGCTACAACTCAGAATTCCCGGTAGCTACTAAATTGCACACACACATACCCTGTGACCCAGCAATTTCATTGCTTTGCATGTATCCAAAAGGAATGCAATCATATGTCCACCAAAAGACACATACAAGAATATCTATAGCAACATTGTTCATGTAGCCCCAAACTGGAAACAAAACCAATAGAAGGATGGATAAATAAACAGGGGTAGATTGCTGGAATGGAGTACTACACAACAACGAAAAATGACTTTCTGATACACATAATTACATTACGATATCTTACAGAAATAATTTTGAGGGAAAGATGCAAAACACAAAAGAGTACTTGCTGTGTGAAGCTCCAAAACACCAGGAGTAAGCCACAGTGACAGAAATCAGAACAATTACTACTTTTGATAACAACTAGGGAGTAAAGAATGCTGTTGCAGGGTTAGTAAGGCTCTACAACTTGGTCTGGGTGGTGTTTACATGGATATATAACTCTGTAGAAACCTATCAGGCTTCTTTCACTTATGAATGTACTGTACTTCAATTAAAATGTTTTCCAAAAGAGTATACTATGTGAACAGAAGTTACATGATTATACTAAGTCTCTAGCAGTTTATTTTTCATTTTTTATATAGAGAATTTATTTCTTGTCCATTTACCTTAATGCTAACTCAAAAAACTTGAGAAAGTTAAATTCTTCTTTATCCATATAAGGCCTTGTTATATCAGTTGCTTTGTGGATATGTACATACAGCCCCCAAGCACACACTGATAAAAATGGATTTTCACTCCACATAGTAAAAAAGAAAGCAATGTCTTAGAACCTTTGACGACCTGAAAAAAACCTGCCATCTAAGTGACATTTACAAGGAGAAGGTTCTTAAACTTGTACATTTTTACATAAAACTTCCCCGAGGAATCAACCTTCATCACCTGTACCTTTTGGGAACACAGAGGCTAGTAGTCATTCACGTGAACACACACCCAAAAAATCTCAAAATAAAAGAATGTTCTGCATGTTCTAAGTACCAGGTGGCATTGTGACTGATCTCTGAGAGAAAGTAGAGGGAAATCCTTTTTTTCAAACAATTTTAAAGAACTATATTGTTAAGCAGCAAAGAACACGAGCATATCCAAAGGAAATCAGTTTTGACACCTGCTTCGTAGATACTTGGATTTTACAAATAATCTTAAGGGCATTCCAAATCCTTTGGAAATGTGACTTGACTTCACAAAGCCAGTCACCACAAACGGGCACATCCTTGAAGCCTAAGTAGGTGGGGGAGGATCCTGACATGCGAAGAAATTCTCAAGAAGCTGTGAAGATATTAGCTATTTTACTCAATTTATTCCAAGCTGAAACATAATAGTACATTATTAATCTCTTTTGATTTTACTTAATCTAATGAAAAAATGTTCATCTTTTTGATAAGTGCTCATTAGCCATTTTTTTCTGACATAAACAGACAAGAGAGATGTTCTTGTGCTGCATTTAAAACACAACTCAGCTAATTACAGTGCAATGACGCAAAGAAGAAAATCAACGCACTGAAGTTTCTCACTTGAATTGTCTTTATAGTTGAATTAAGAATCTAACTCAAAAAAATGTTTTAAAGGGCCCCAGCAATGTATTTTACACTCTGGCTGAATAATGTTTAAGTAAACAAAGACCAAATTCTAGAACATGGTAACATTTTTAAAATTTTCTGTTATCACTTACTCCCTCTAAAAAGAGTCGCTGAATTTATGAAAAGAGCACATGCTTGGGGTGGGGGGCAGTACGCTCTCCTTTTGGGAAGTGGTGATAAATTTGCACAAGCAATTCACCCTATTTTACCAAGTCCCTGGTAAGATCAAAAGCCAATGTGTAGCTCATAACCGGTCCAGGTGGGAGCCAGGCCTGGGCATGTTAATAGCATAAAGCTAAGTGATTGTGTAAGAATCAAACTTTCAGCCCAGGCTGATGTCCAGGCTTTTTAGGAATATCAGATGGTTTGGACTTCTTGAATCTTGTGTTAATCCGCTGAAACTTTATCCTGAACAAGTCAACAGAATTAATGCCACTTCCCAAAATGCTTGATTCACGCTCCACGAAGAATTTCAACTACAGTAATCTGATCTTTTGGGTATCTTAAATCCAGCCTATTACCCAAATGATCATTTCATTGATTTTTTAAAGTTAATGTTTTATTATAAAATATACTTATCTGAAACTAGGAACATTAAAATTTATTTTAGCTTGATGACACATAAATTAAGCATATTATACCCAAACGCACAAAACATCACGAGACAAGTCAAACTGATTACTTAGGTATGTCACTTCTTCCTACCCTCTGAAGTCAGTATCCAAATGAACACATGCAGTTTTTTAAGGCTTGTTTTAATGAACACACATAATAGCAAGAGAACAGTCTATTGTTGAGCTCATTGGAGGGATGGTTGTCCAAGTCACCTTCACAAATGACTGTGCTATCATTTCATAGTCATTAGACACCGGATACTAAGGAAAAAGACATTTTATCTGCGTCTTACAGGAAGTCAAACTGCTCCAATGCATGTTAAGAAAATGGTTAACCTTCATTAACGAAGCACAGGATAGCTGTACCTCGGAGCAAAAATGCATAGCTTAGAGGTTACCAATTCAGGGTGAACAAGAAAGAGATTCAAGTCCCAAATCCACCTCTTGTTCCTCAAGGGAAACTAGATAAGATTCCTCACTTCTCTAAGCTTCACAAATGAATACATAATAGGGGAAATAATATTTACGTTGCTGTTATGCATAGACAGTGAGATGATCAGCAGAAAGCAGGTAGTACAGGGCCTCATAGACCAAGATCAAATTGTAGCTGAGATTAATGAACCACCAAGAGGGCATAAGGCTCAAGGACCTTTCCATGAGTGAGGAGTCAACTTTCCTCCTACCCATCCTGTGTCATTTTCAACATTCCAGAGCTATGTGGAATGAAAGGGCTGGCCCTTTCCCTATGTGGCACTGACTGGTTGGTTTCAGACATCACACTTACAACCTTGACCTTGTTATTATCATCCCAACTTAACCATCTCTCTTTCTTACATTGCACCCCAAAGTGTCAGCATGGAAGAGGAACACACCTGGTGTGTTCAGTCCTTATGGGTCACTAGAAAAACTGCATCTTTTCTGTAATTCTATTGCTGAGTTTCTATTTCCATCAATACTGTCTGGCACAAAGAAAATGTTTATCAACTTTTTAAGTAATGGAATGGATCATGTTCATTTTATTCTGCTTTTGACTAAAGACAATGAAACATCAATGTGTCTCAACCCCATACACGCTTATCAAGGTTGACCCAAAACACCTCATTCCTTCCCATGAATATAAGGAATGAATCGTCCTTCACCCATTGTTGAATGTCCACTACATTCCTGTAAGTACCTGAAACTCTTCCACAGACCACCTCATTTAATCCTCAAGCAACTGTAGACACTGACATTCTTCCATTAGGAAAGTGAAACTCAGAGAGGTTAAGGAACTTACAGAAGGCATGCAGCTAGCAAGTGAAGGAGTCAAGATTCAAATTCAAGTTGTTCTAATTCCAAAGTTCATGCTCTTAATCACAAAACTGTAACATCAGGAAGGATTCCTGGAGATGATCTACAAACACATCCAGGGGCATTCAAACTAGCAA
Organism: Lontra canadensis; assembly: GCF_010015895.1. Classification (NCBI taxonomy): domain Eukaryota; kingdom Metazoa; phylum Chordata; class Mammalia; order Carnivora; family Mustelidae; genus Lontra; species Lontra canadensis. The sequence continues at coordinate 360,133 of NW_022631112.1, forward strand.
CAATGGGATGAAACCAGACTCCACCTAAGCGTTATCATTTTCACTTTAGAGGTCCTCTGGACACTGCTTAGCAAGTGTATTCTTTCATTTAGTTCTGTATATATTTACGGGAACAACTACTATGGAGTGGGTGATGGGCCAGGTGATATAGCTGGAAACAACCTGTTTCCTAACCTAGATTTTCCGTTTCTTCTCAGGCCTCATCCAAAGCCCAAGGGCATCGTTAAAGTCCTTTCCTTGACTATGATGCTCTGGACAAGCACATCAGGCTTGAAAATAAAGGAAGTAAGATTTTCCGTATGTTACACAAATTAGTTTTATCAAATTCTCTTTTTACAGATCTTCAGGTACTTCCGCTGTCTGAAGTTCCCCAATGATAAACACCACATATGAGGGGCTTCACAATCTTCCTCAACTGTCTGAATTCATCTTCCATTGCTCCCCACCATATACCCTAAGTCCCAACCACACTGAACCATTTGTCTTTTCCTAACCCACTAGGCTATTTCTCACCTCTGTATTTTTGTATATACTGTTCCTTCTGCACAACATGTCCTTTCCTCTTAAAATTTCAACTCCCCATATTAAGAGCCCACTCAAACATCACCTTCTTTATTACATCCTCCTTGGTCACCCATGCCCCACCTCTGTCTACAACCTTCAACAATCAGACAGAGATGGATGATTGCTCCATTCATTCATTCATTTAGTCAACAAACTATTCCTGGAGTTAGGACAGTTTAATGAGCCAAACAGACCAATATCCCCACCCTTGGGAAGCTATATTCTTGTGGGTGGGAGACAGTAAAAATAAATATAGTAAATAAGTAATTATAGAGAATGTTATAAGGTGGTAAGTGGCACGTAGGGTAAAACCTATGGTAACATCTCTCGTGTGGGGGGAAGGCTGTACGGAAGAGGCAGTGCAATTGAAAGCAGTGGTCAGAGTCAAGTCCATTAAAAAAGTAACAAAGACACCCAGAAGGTGAGGGCCTCTGAGTGTTTTGCACTAACTCTTTCCATATACTATTCTGCAATTTCTCATTTGCATTTCAGTCTTCCTCGTGAAGCTGGGAGCTCCCCAGGGGCAGGGACCAAGTGAATTATCTTTTTCTCCCCAGGGTATAATACAGCACTTGGCAGAATTGCTCAATTTATTGTTTGTTGAATGAACAAATAAAAGAAACAAACTCTTCATCTGCTGCACAGAGAATCACTCACTCCCACTCCTACAGTTTTTAAATGATGCTTTACTCTGTTTGGCTTTAGTATCCCCCAACAATCTTCCTGTCCTCTAGTCCAGTGATCTCCAAAGTGTGGGATATACATTCAAGCATCTATCCAGGATGATCCAATGACGAGAAGCATGGAGAGGTGGGAAGAAAATACTAGAACTTTCACTCATATATACATTTTTTTTAATATCAAGACTAAAAGACAAATGATGTGTCACTGGAATATGTTATATGGGTTGATGCTGACACCCTCGCTCACAGTGGGACCTGAGATGTCCTAAGGAAAAGTAGGATTCCACTCTAGAATGGCATCCCACCTTGGACAGGGCCAAGAATAAGCAGATTTATGCATCATACACTGCTATAGACTGCATGTTTATATCCCCCCAAAATTCATATGGTGAAATCCAATCCCCAACAGGATGGTATTTGGAGGTGGGGAGTTTGGGAGGTGCTTAGGTCATGAGGGGAAAGTCTCATGAAATGGGATTAGTGTCCTTATAAAAGAAACTCCAGAGCACTTCCTCACGCCTCCCACCATCTACACTGAGAAGACAATTGTCTATAAAGCAGGAAGTCACCCCTGGCCAGACACAAGATCTGCTGACATCTTCGTCTTGGACTTCTCAACCTCCACAACTGTGAGACATAAATGTTGTGTATAAGCTAACAATCCATCTTCTCTAGTTTTTATTTTAAAAGTTTGATTATGAGGGCTGCCTGGGTGGCTCAGTGGGTTAAGCCTCTGCATTTAGCTCAGGTCATGATCTCAGGGTCCTGGGATCGAGTCCCACATCAGGCTCTCTGCTAGGCAGGGAGCCTGCTTCCTCCTCTCTCTCTCTCTCTCTCTCTCTCTCCTTGTGATCTCTCTCTGTCAAATAAATAAAATCGTTTTAAACAAAAAAGTTTCGATTATGAAAGGGAAATATACACTTGATTAAAACATTCCAGCTCTACAAGAGGATTACATGAAGCATATAAACTCATTGCCTTTATAAAGAGTTACTACTACCTTATTCAACATCTTGTTCCCTACTGTCGACCCACACTAGTTCTTGACTCCCATCCCGCCCCGAACCCACATCTGGGTATCCACATTCGTGGATGGGATTACTGGAATTGTCACATAACCACTAGACTAATGAGGTCTCTCTGTCCAGTCTCTTTAAAATCATTTACCACTTTTGTAATTACAATATTGTTGCTGTAATCAATTCTTTAACTGATCTCTTTCTCCTCCTCTAGACAGAGATTCCTGGAGGGCAGGGACCCATTGGTGCTGCTTTCTTAGTTTGTCCTGATTCTAGAAAGCACTCAACAAATATTTGGTGAATGAATGAACGACAAGTATTACAAACAGTAAAAGTTCTGGAGAACTGAACCAAAGCTTGTCTTTGCACCTCAGTGACCCCTGGTAAGGGCTGGGAAAAACACAGATGTCAGAGATGAAAAGGGCTATACTCATTATTTAAGTCAAGATGCTCTTATTCTCTGAGTCATCCCAGCAGAGAAACAGCAGCCCTGGTCTATTTGAGCTTATAGGAGACAGGAAAACAATTTCCTCTTTGTGATGCAACCTATCCAAAGGAAAGAATCTTTTTCATCAGGCCCTTCCCTATCCCAAAATTTTCTTCTTCCTAAACAAAAGGTCTTGATGTCTGAGAGACTCTTAGGTTGAGTGAGACTTATCCAACCTGGCTTGGATTGTAAAGGGCCACCCAGGAACCAACTCCTTGTCTTGACAGAAAGTAAATGACGTGCACCACAAGCTCCCATGTAACACGACAAAACCTCACCACCTGACTTGGACATCCTGAATGCGGCCAAGCAGCGCTGGTTACTAGACAAGGAGAGCCAAGTGCAGCTCTATGGAACAGGCCTGCCACACTCACCCTCCAACTTTCTCTGGGGAGAACAAAGCAAGAGTGTGCCGAGGGCACCCGGTGATGACTGGGCTGTTGAGTTCTGATGGAACCGTGTAGGGTTTCTTCCTTCCTTCCCCTTCCTCCAGGGGCTGGAGGCCTAGCACGTGAAGATGACAGGGCAAGGCAGGCAGTCACTTTAGCATACTATGAGGCAGTATGAGAGACACCCAATATGGGCTGCTTACCGTGTTTTACAAATACTCCCCACCCAGAGAAGATAATTGTGAAAATTCCCTCAAAACCCATCACTCCGGGCTCTGGTACCATCTGGTCACAAACACATGGAATCAACCACAGAAAGGGACATGACGCTGAGGACTGGGAGCAAACAAATAAAAATGAAGGGGCCACAAGGGCAGGAGAGAAAAGGCAGGACCACACAGGATAAGGAAGACTGAACCAGCCTCCTTGAACCTGCTTCTCCCACAAAATGGGAGTAATGAACGCCAAGCCCCGAACTTAGGTGTAAAACGTCAGATGCACAAATCTAAGGCAGGGAATCTGTGATGAAAACCGGTGCGGGGGGGGGGGGGCTGGTGGAGTTGACTAAAGTCAATATGACATGCATGTGATGTATGCAACCGTTTTCAGTACGATCCCCAGCTGCGTGAATGGAAGTACCATTGCTTGCAATAAAGTAAGAACATGTCTATTCTTCCTGCATGAATTTGAGGTACATTCAGTTTTGGGGGGAAACTCTCAAGTTCCGGAGGAAGATGAACTGCGTGGCAAAGGCCTAGAAGTCACACTCCCCGGGATGCTCACCGGGATGGCTCCCACAGCACGCGGAGAGCCCGCCCCTGCTCATCACCTCCCCTCTGCCTCCCCACCTAGTCTGCAAAGCCAGCAATCCTTAGCCTCCTCCTGGGGATGACACCACCCTTTCTCTATCTATGTCAGCAGACAACAAAGGATGTCATTAAACGGGTCAATTCGATCTAATATTTTCTGTGTTTGTATGTGCATCTATATAATATATAAGCATTTTTTAATGTCCTGCCTCATTCTAAAAGGGATTCAAGGTGTTTTACAGTGATACATACAAAAAATGCAAAATAGCATACAGTGGACAACAGATAAGAAAGATAAAATGTTATTGTATTCTACCTCTCCTCCTCTCCCATCCCCATTTTTTTTAAAAGATTTTATTTATTTATTTATTTATTTGACAGAGAGAGAGAGAGAGAGAGAGATCACAAGTAGGCAGAGAGGCAGGCAGGGGGGTGTGGAAAGCAGGCTCCCTGCTGAGCAGAGAGCCTGATGTGGGGCTCGATCCCGGGACCCTGAGACCATGACCTGAGCCAAAGGCAGAGGCTTAACCCACTGAGCCACCCAGACGTCCCTCCCATTCCCATTTTTGCCTTGGGTTCCCAAGTCACAAATGCCATCCAAGTTGACCCCAGGCCTGCTCTGAATGAGTGTGCTTCAGCAGCAACAGCCTGAATCAAACCTCGGTATCCAGCTTCATCGTCCCCAGTGCTCTCCTCCAACCGTAACGCTGTCGGCTAGGCCCCAGGAACACAGGGGTGGCAAGACAAGGCCTCTGCCCCCGAAAAGTTACCAATGTAGGAACCCACCTTCCTCCCAGTAGGCAGAAAGCTTCAGAAATTGGCAACGTTGACTTAGAAAGTACAAAGTTAGGCACAATGGGATTGGGATTGCTCCCTCCAAAAATCTGAAGGGTTCTCATATGATTTCTCTTTTTCCTCTGGCTTTGAACTATGCTATTTTATGTGCACCTTTGTTTGAACAGGCCTCAGATTCCTTAGGGATCTAAGGAAATGAGAAATGAGTAAATACAGGCTAGCAAAATAGCAGAGCAGTTAAATGAGGCCATACGGGAGTCCGCGGACTTGGCTGCAACTCCAGGCTTGGCTATGAGCTACGTTAGATTATTTTAGACTCCTTAGACTTTGGGCAACTCACTTAGCATCTCCTTGCTTCAATCTTCTCGTCTTTAAAATAAGAATATCAGTACGTTGGGAAGATTAAAAGGCATGACGCATATAAAGCACTTAGCCCAGGAACTAGCAATGGTAGCTAGTGATCATTAAACATATGCGTATTTGGAAATGTATGAATGTAGGAACATTAAATAGATGTAAGCCTACTTGAAGACATAGTATGTAGAAAAGGATATCACGATACCACAGAGCTGAATTGGGATTTTATTTTCATCACTTCTCGAAACAAAGTCCGGGTTTCCTTAGATGGTGATTTCTACTCATGAATTTAAAGAATGAGCTTCTAACATCTCGAGTATTTTAAAACACAAAATTAAAAACTGCAACAACGCAGGAGTAAATTCTCTGTCGTTGGATAAAGGGACAAATGGTAAGTAGCGTGATCCCTCCATCATGGCTGTCACTGGGAGGGGGCTGAGCTACGGGTCTATAAATTCCCTTCCTACCACAAGACTCTGAATTTGAATTAAAATACATGGTAGTACAGTGAGAACAAAGAATCACACAGCCTTAAGATGGCCCTTCTGTCAGCTTGACCTCAGAAGACTAGATCAGAAGAATGGAAGGCTGTTTTCTGCAGCATAGCAAAGATAAGGGATTCCTGGACCTGAGAAGACTCAGATGGCCAGAGGCCAAAACATAGTGTGCTGGCTTATTCTGCATGGCTCCTGGAAACCAAATGCAAATTTAATCAACAATCAATCAATATTTATTGAATCCAGGATTATGAAAAGCTCTAGACATGTAACAGAAATAAGACAGAGTCACAGGAACAGGCTGGGGGGATCATTAGGGATGACAAGGGCCACGAACTTTACTTTTTCTCTCAGGAGCTGGGCTGTGTCCCCCGAGGCCCAAGTCAATCGTCAGTGTTTTCAGGTACAAGCTGCCAGGCCTGGGTCTCGCTTGGAGAGACCATTCGTCAGTCTCTGTCCTACACAGTGAGCTCCATGCTTTGAAGAGCTACAACATCGTCATTCTGAGACAGTGGCTACAAAAGGCTGTTGGTGATCTTCCCAAACAGGGTTTCTTGACTAAACAGTCATCAGAAGCATGACAGACAGTAAGGAGTAGTCGAGGAGCCCCAGAGTGAATATTTTTAAAGTCTACATTTGAGTTCCTAGAAGAAAGGTACAACATAGCCAAATAAACAAGTACATCTGAAAAATACCTGCCCTTATCAGATAATTTTAAAATAAATTGTTATTTTTCAAGCTGCTCCCTGGTTCCTTACAGATGAGTGTTAACTTCTGTTGCCCATCAAGAGCTTTTTTATGCCTTTACTCCCAAGTTGTCATGTTGCCTACAAAATCTGCAATAAAGCAATTAGAAGCCGTAGAGTAAACAAAATGTGTTCAGTAGAATGGCAGGCTGAGGAAGCAGATCAGAAATATTCACACACTGTCTGTCAGGGTGTTTTCTGGCTTTTTCTCTGTTTTATTCATTTATACTAATGTGTGGACAAGAGGGTTGAAAACATTTTGCTAAGAATGAAACCCTGAGATTTATATGTAATTCCTAAGCTTATCCTTGGGAAAGACGCCACAATCTGTTTTCAGACAAGAGTAAAACACTTGCAATTCCCTTTGAAAAACAACATCCAATCTTCCCTTAAATTGAGATGCCAGAGCCAGTAGATTGCGATTTAAATCAGAGAACAGAATTAGCCCAGGTACACCAGGGTGGAAGGAGAAGCGGAGCAGACACTGGTAAATAGGCTATGAATTCAAAATGTAGAGTCTTTCCCCTGCCCCCAGCCAATTCTGACTTCCAACAAATTAGAGAAATAAATTGGCAGTTCACCTACGACTTGCTGGTAAACAAACATTTTTCACCAGCCACTTCATGACTGTCTTTTTTGCTGTGCCTTTTTAAATTCCATAAAAAAACTGGGATGGAGCGATAAGTCTCAGAGTTCACAGTAATCACTGGCAGGGCTCTAATGAAAAACAAAATCTCCACCTCATTCCAACAATTTGCCATAGTAACAGAAGCCTTCCTATTATGAATATTAGCATGGCGGGGGGGTTGCTGGATCCCCAGTGAGGGGCAGGGGCTGGCACCAGCAGCTAAAACACTGCATCTCCTGGTTAAACCCTATGAGACTGGGGTTTCAGGTTCGGTATCAAAAAGCACAAACACGGCCCAATATCAAGGCTGGACTTGGTGAACACCTTCATGAGCGGCAGAAACAACCAACTTCTCCTTACAAACTGGAATAAAGGTTTGGCCTCCATCTTCCCACAAAACTCTGTGTACCTGGGGATAATGGAAACCCCAGATTCATCGGTTCTGTCTTTGGGTTCTGTAATCAACAGAGACCTCTGCTGGCCAAGAATGGCGGGCCAGGGAGGGAACACACTCTGACGGGAAGAGTTTCTATCCCACAGAGGTGCCTTTATCTCTGTAAATGTGTCCCACCGGCAGTTTGGCTGGAACCAGACCTATCTCTCGGAGACAAGGGCATTTCAGGACTCAGCCCAAGGTGGCATCTATCTAGCCCAAAACTTTACCATCAATAGAGCACACAGTCTGCCTAGCAGGCTTCGTCTGCCCCCCACTCTGCCCCCTGAGAAAGGCCCTGGTCTCAGGTGAGGGGACATGAAATGCCAGAAATGACAGAGCCTTCTACAAAAATAATTATTGCAAAGATTCAGTTAGGGATAAAAGGCTGGGAGGAGTGATTTGCATTAACTTAACATGCTAGCATTAAATTCTGTCCAAGCGGGCTTTTGTCAAAACTTACACCAAATACGGGGAAGCGATCATCAACTGAAAGCAAAGTGGTTCTTCCTTACAGAAAGGTTTCAAATTCACCATCTTTTTTCATGGAAGAGGTAGGTGGGGAGGTGGGGAGGTGGGTTTCTAAAAGACACAGCAGATCCCGAATGTGCTGATCTAACACTGTCATCTCATCCCAGATGGCAAGTGAAGGAGACACCGGGATTTAAGGCACCCAGACTCTTGCCAACAGAATATGAAGACATAAGGGAAAAGCAAACAAACAAGAATCCTTAAATTGCATGGCTTAAAAGGCACCTAGATCTGAAGGCGATCCAAGGAACGATGTTAAGAACCATAAGCATCTAAACCTCAGAATAATAACTTCCAAAGGCAGGGAATGGGAATGCTGACTAAATTCAAATCTGTTCAGAGGTTTTATTCCAGGGCACGAGGCTGAGTTGCTGCAATGTACACAAGTGGGGTGTAAAGTCAATGGGATTACATTTTCCCAATTATCTTCTGCTTGAGCTTTACAGCACATACACAAAATGAGATCAGCCGGGACTTGCCTCTCTAACAAATCACTCAGATTTAAACATTGCTCACATAAACAAAGCGGGGTGGGGTGGGAGAGAGGGGCACAAGGCTGGGAAAAGACAGAAAAGGGCTTCTTCAATCACAGTTGCAAGGAACAAAAACCTGGAGGGGGGAAAGAGTTGCTGGACCGCCACCAAATCTCCCCCACTGGAGACAAGAGCCCATCTGCTGAGCTCGGCAACTTTGCTTTAACTACCATTCAGCTCGCGTCTCTGCAGAGATCTGTCTGCAGAACGAGCAGATGGACCCCTGCTTCCCCGAGTCGCTGTGTTATTTGTTTAATAAATTTAATTAATATCCATACTGCATTGGATTGCTCCCAGAAAGGGGGCCGAAGTGCTCCCTTTCCCCGATAGCTACATGATGAGTGATTTCCCAGAAAAGAGCAGAAAACGGTGCCCCGGGGCCACGGAGAAATTAAAAGTACCATGTGCTTACATTACTTCCCACATATTAATTTTTTTTGTAGTACACTCATATACTTTTTTGAGGGGTATTTTCACTTTATGAAAGTACATAATTCCAAAAAGGGCAATCCAAAGATTACCTCTTCTCAGATGGTAGATGTATTGGAATGGTTTTAAAAGAATCCTATTTAACCATATATTCAATATTTTCATCTATTTCCCCCAAATATACTATTGTGAATAGTAAGGAGGTTTCTTTTGGCCAACAGCTAGCTCCAGGACCATTGTGAACGGACTGAAAAACCTCGCTGGTCATATTGAATTTGTATTTTCTGAGCCGAAAAATGTGGGCACTGGAAATACAGAGAATAGAAAGGGTCTTGGACAAAATTGAGGCAGTCCATGCTTCCTCTTCATTAAGTGGAGGGCCAAGCTGCTTGGTGACAGAGCCCCTGGAATCAACAAGTATGAATTAAAGCAGTGTTTTACTTGCCTTGTTATCCAATGTCATCCTGTCCTTCTGCACTAGATTTCCCATAGTGTGTTCCCAGAAAGAATAGTCCCTTAAGGATACAAAGGTCTAGGAAACATTGTATCAAAGAAGGTTAAACAGGTTTCTTCAGTGCAGGACTTCTCAGAGCCTTTAATGTGCTAACAGGCATTGTGAATATTTCTGCAGAGGGGGAATGGGATTCAATAGAAAAGGCAGCATTTCCCCAAACCCAGGCATGTGTGACTCTCCACTATATCTCAGGACTTAATACAGGGCCTGGCAAGTAGCAGGTACTCATTAATATTTGTTGAATGAATCAATTAGTGAACAAATGAATGAAGGAGCCAAGAAGTGAACCCTCAATGGTTTTGCTTAGGGATAATCCGTGGACACTTGAACATGACCAAGGATAAGATTTTATTTAAAAACAAAATCATTTCCACACAAAAGAAGTACTGAAGGGATTTGAATCAACTCTCAACTTTGTTGGATTTCACTTTCAAGGTGCTATTTCCTTATATTACGTTTACTTTGCATTTTAAACTCTTCTTCACTGCTAAGTATCCTAACAATCCCTCCCCACCCCTGTTCCTTTACATGTCATGAAACCCTGACCATGGAAAATTCTGTACACTTTTCAGCTCCTTGGCAATACCATAATTTTTTTGTCTTTGATATGCTTAATACCTTCCTAGAAACTCAGTAATGAATTCAATTCAATCATAGGCACTGAGCTGAGATGAAAAATTACTCCTTTCAAAGGAGTCATTTTAAATGCAACAGCTTACAAAAGCAGAATTATTTTTGAGAACTTGTTGAGAGTCACAATGTTGTTAAACTGAAATTAAAGTTTTATTTAATAGGAAAAATTAAAATGTAGCGTAGGTTAACCCTTGTTAACTGTTGTGCCTTCTGTCTAAAACAACCCCCTATTGTGCATTTTTCTTCTCTAATTTTCCTACAATACTCCATCCTGTTGATACAGCAGAGTTCACTTGTCTTACCCCCGCCCCCCAGTTTCATACAACTACAGCCCTTCCTGCTAATTTGATACTCATAGAGAAGACATAAAATGGGCACTCAATCCTACATAGCCAGAATAATGACATGATAAATATCTCCCCTCTAGCTCAGCTGGCTCCTAATCTCTAAATTTAAAGAAAAAAAAAAAAAATCTTCTGTTATCTGGTGATTTCAAGCTATTTATGTTGCAAGCTCTCAGAAGGCTTTGCTAACAATAAAACCTTTAGGAATAAATGGAGAAAGCAAAGAGGCTTTAAACGAGCAATGCCTTTTTAAGATTTCCTGCATCAAAATATTTCTTGAATTGGAGAATAAAAAATCAATAAACAGAAATCAAAAAATACAGGCTAGATTTTAGGAAATAGAGGAAAAACAGAAGGGGCAGGAAATTGATATTTACTGCATGTCTATGTGCCAACCATGGTGTTCGTACTTGTAACAAGACTGACAGCTACCATTCAGGTATATGACAAATACCGTGGTAAATCTTTATATGGATTTCTATTTCTCCCAGTAGATACCATTATGATTTTAAAGTTGAGGACACTGGGGCTCAGTGAGTAGAACAGGGGAACTCAGAATGTTCGAGCACTGCCCGTCTGACTCCAAGACCCACCACTGTGCTTTCCCACTCCATATGTATTACCTTAGTTCAGAGGATATCTACAATAATACTGGGATTTTCTGAGTCCCTGCAGAATGGCAAAGAACATGATAAAAAATATTTTGCATTAACAAAATACGGCAGTGGCAGGAGACCGTTAGGACTGATGTATGTATGTAAAGACTATCCCTCAACTTAAATCTGTTAACCTCGTCAAAATCCCAAGTCCATCTAAACTTGGTTTAGCTGTCTTTTCTGCCACCAGATTTTCTGGCCCACCTTTCAATGTGATTTTCTCCTGCCAGTGTAAGTTTTCATGTTCTACCTACTGTGATGTGCTGTAATTGTTTATATGCCCCTCCATGCCCTCCTCACCTTAGCAGCAGCTATTAATACAGAAACATGCACTTAACAATAAACCCAGATGAAAGATACAGAAGTACCCCTCTACAGTTGTCTGCTTTCTCCCCAAAAGGCAACATGAGAATTTTAACTCCTAGAATAATTTAACAGATATTTTGGTTGTCTATCAATTACTAATATCAATAAGCATTACTGGGCACCTCCCCAGTGCTCTCTTTCTGCCACAGGATGCTGGATAGGATACATTCTGTTTTCCCTACTTCACGCGGATAATGTATTACTAAGTATTATAGCGTGATGGTTGACCCTAAAATTTCGCAGCTGAAAACAACAAATATTTAGTACCTCACTGTTTCTGTGGGTAGGGAATCTGGGCACAGTTCAGCTGTGCTTGACCCTAGCTCAAGATTTTTCAAGAAGCTGCACCCAGGGGAGCCTGGGTGGCTCAGTGGGTTAAAGCCTCTGCCTTCGGCTCAGGTCCTGATCCCAGGGTCCTGGGATCAAACCCCTCATCAGGCTCTCTGTTCAGCGGGGAGCCTGCTTCCCTTCCTTTCTCTCTGCCTGCCTCTCTGCCTACCTGTGATCTCTGTCTGTCAAATAAATAAATAAAATCTTAAAAAAAAAAAAAAAAAGAGGCTGCACTCAAACCGTCAAATGGGGCTGCAGCCTCATCTGAAGACTCGAGTCAAGTGGGGAGGGATCCACTTCCAAGCTCCTTCACCTGGTTGTTGGCAAGGTCTAGTTCCTCGAGAGCTGTTAGAAGGAAGGCTTCCACTCCTTCTTGGCTGTTAGCCAAAGCCCTCCCTCAGTTCCTTGCTGCATGGGTCTCTCCACGGGGCAGCTCATCCTGTAGCAGCCAGTTTCCCTCAGAGACAGAAAATGACAGGGGAGAGAGAGAGAAGTGGCAGTATTTATGTCACTGATCTCAGAAATGACATCTCATCATTTGCCATAGTCTATTCATTACACGTGAGTCACCGGCAGGTCCAGCCTACGCTCAGGCAGAAGGGAATTACACAAAGGTTTGCAAACCAGGAGGCAAGGATCACTTAGGGCCACCTTAGAGGCTACCTATCTCCAATGTTGCCCTTCTGTGCCTCAAGGGATACACACACACACACACACACACACACACACACAAATGAACACCTAGAAAATAATTCTTATTTCCTAACATTTCTGGCTTAACACTAAATGAACTCATTTAAGAACATGCTACTGGATAACAAACACTTTACTTCTTTCAACAAATATTACAGAGGGCTGAAAAGGACCAGACACTCACTGCTCTGGAACTTTCCTTTAAAAGGAGTAACTGAAAGTGTATCGTAAAAATTCACCAAGAACATGACCAACCTCCTCTTCCCACAAGCAGAGATGCAGGAGAATAAAGATTAAGACAACCACTGTTCTTTTCTAATTAAAACCACCTCAGCATTTATAGTTAGCAACTATTTTAAGAATGTGTTTGTTCTCAGGCTAGAGCTTCGATGAGCAAATCCACTTGCCCACAAATGTAAAACACATTCTCTAACATCTGCTTTATTAATGATGGTGGTGCTATTTCAATCTCCCTATGCTGCCTTCTTTTGCTTACAGCTCAACTGACCAGAATTTGGGAGGGGAAAAAGAGTATTATTTCTTGATTCCCTTCAAAACTCACTATACATCTACTACAGGCCATCAAAGATAAATGGTACAAACTGGACATTGCATCCCTGATGTGAAAACACTTCAGCTCCTCCAGAATTTTAATTGCCTCAAGGGAGAAGAAAAGAAGGGTGAGAGGAAATCATTTAGAGAGAGATTCATGAGCTGGCTCAGGTTCAGCTATAGAGAAATGGCATCCCATCTCTCTGTACGCCTAAGTTTTTGTAAAGACACTCATTACACATGTAAATACATACATTACAACCTGTAATAAGTGCCAAGAAGGAAAGAGAAAAGTGATAGACAGTAAAGAGAAGTGCTTAGTCAAAGAAGTTCCCTCTTTGATGAGAGAGAGGTGATATTTAAGCTGAGAAGAGATGAAAGAGAAGGTTCCAGGCATGTGTAAAAATAAATAAATAAATAAGAATGTTCCAGATAGAGGGGCTAGCACGTTTCCTGATAAGAGGAAGAGCTTGGCATGCTATAGGAATCAAGAAGGCCGCCACTGAGGCAGAGAGTGGAATCAAATGAGATCTCACTGGCTACTGTTTGGGAAACGGATAGGGCACGACTGGCAGCAGGGAGACCACTTACGAGGCTGCTGTAGTCATTTAGGGAAGAGATGATGGTGGCCTGATCTGGGGCATTGTCAACAGAAACAGAAGTCAGAGACAAGAAATATTTAGGAAGTAGAAATGACAGGAGAGATTGGGTGGGGTGGTGATAAAGAGGTGGAGAGAGAAAATGAGAGAGAGAGAGAGAGAGAGAGAGGGAAATGACTTCTACATGGATGACTTCTGTGTATCTGGATTAACAACCTGGTGAGCAGTGTGCTTCCATGTGACCCATCTCTCTGGCTTTGAGAAAGCAGCTTCCCAGTTGCCTTGAGAAAAATTCTGCAGAACTCAATTCTCACTTTTCATCCTGTCAGCCATGGGTGAAATCCCCCGTTAACTGGGAAGTCAGACAGGAAATGGGCTAAAATGCCCACAGAAAGAGAACTGAGAATTTGTAGAGTATGCATACAATTCAGCAAAGGTCTTTATTGATCATCTGTTGCAACCACTTTACTTTAACAGATGAGAAAAGTGTAACTCAGAGATGTTGAGGAGCCAAGACCCAAGTTAAAGAGCCAGTTAATGACAGAACTGAGGCTAGAATCTTTGTCCTAGAAACAGGGCAAAATATGAATGAGGCAGCCTGACCAATGGGTACAATAATGACATGGACTTAATAGCCCTGTATTTACATTTTCCTTTCCTCCCTCCACCAATTCTTAATAAATTTGAATGCAAATTGGTGGAGGAGAGCATAAAATTTTGCATCCTGTTTTGAAGAGAGCCTGCTAAACATATGCTAAGGGATACTAAACCGCAGAGCTCTAAGTATTACTGCAGAGAAGGAAGGGAAGGAGGGAGAGGCGAAGGGAGGGAAGAAGGAAAGAAGGCAAGCACGCGGACAGAGGAGAGGGAGGAAAAAAAGCTAAAAATTTTAGCCTCAATTATGTTGTTGAAAATAAACAAATTTGGACCTATATGAACCTGTGATGCCTCCTTTGCTTTACCAGGCTACAAATGGCAATGAAATCTGTGTGAAATTTTTAATATTTTAATTTCCTAAGCCTAAGGATAGATTTTATTGGATTTTACATTTTTCTAGTGGTCCAGTTCTAGTTCTTTTCCTATATGAAGAAAGGAACAGATTTGTACATTCAGAAAGAGGTAACAAATGAAAAGAGAGAAGATGATAAATACAAAATATCATTATTTTAGCTGGGATATTCCCCTCCCAAATGACATTTCAACACTAGAGGTATTCCATTTCGCTCCTCAATCTACTGACATTTACTTTTAACTCTCCTTTACAAACCCATTCTGATACAAAATTCAGAGAGAAATCTATGTAAAATATTTCAAATTGTGACTCATCTCACAGCAACATGTTTGACTAAATTCAAGTTCTCAGGAGGACAACTTTGAGTGAAGTCTTTCATGCAGACTTACATCTCCAAGCTTTAAAAAAAAATGCTTATGTCAACAGATCCAATTTTATATGAGAAACAAATAGCTTCCATACACATTTACACCCACCAACAGAGAAAACAATCTAGCCTGAAGCTACCCACTTTTCCTGAAATTATGGACAGCCTATGCAAGTTGAAAATGTCTGTATGAAAGCTTTAAAGCCAGAATTAATTCTGTTTAAGATATCCACCAAAATAATTTTTTTTCCCTCTTAACAGGAAAGTTAGTTCTTAGAGCCTGGGCACACTGCAGATTTGAAGTTTGGAAAGGAAAGATCAATCGCCCCTCTTTCTTTATTTCATGCTCTCCACTCAAAATGGCTGGCTCAATTCAGGTAACACTTTTCCCCAAACTCTCATTACACCCCTCATTGTAAAGCCCAATGTGACTGCTCAGAGAGTTATGAGTCATGGAAAAGAGGAGGCTATAAAGCCTTTCTCCTCTAAACTGAAAAAAAGCATTTACTGCCAACCTCAGGAGAGAAAAGTCAAATCAGTCTCCCTGAAAGCGAGTGAATCAGTTCTATAAACTCCCACAAGATTCTTCTCAAATAATTTTCAAAAAGAATTAGTCTTCACCAAAGGAGTTTATAAAAAAAAAAAAAAATCCAACTGTGTTTCTGTAATTCAGTGATGAAGATATAACTTGATAATTTTCTTGTCAGTGAAAAGATCCAACTTAACCCTCTTCCAATTCAGTTCTGTATTTAAGTGATACCTTGAAGTTTAAATAATAAACTTAAATCAAGCAACAAAATAAAGCAAACCCTGACATTTTAAGCATGTCATAAACAAAGACAGCTGTCACAAATTCAACTCCACCACATGCCCAAACTCTCTCAGGACCTATGCAGAGCGGCTCTGTCCACGCCCAAGGGATTTGTGGGCCCCTGACACCATCAGGCTGGGCAAAAAAGGGAAAGGGAGAAGATGAAAGGTCCAAGCCTGCTATTTTTCCCATGCCTTTCTCCAGCATGTTCCATTTTTCTGCCAAGAAAGCGAGGAGTTTTAAAAGTCTCATCGTAGTGGTCTACAAAGAGAACTAGAGTCCATCATTATCATTAACATAGAGAAATAAATACCACCACTAGCTACAACTAGGCAAATATCCCTTCCACGGAGGCACATTCCCCACTTGGACTCGCCCATCAGCCCCACCACTCTCCCCCACTGCCTAGACCAGACCCGGTGGGTGCGCACTGATCTGACATGCAATGTGGCCCAACACGGAAGTAGTCCGTCAGATGGCCAATCACGGGCCGCCCTCCAGCAACGCCCCCACGAGGTCGGCTCCTCAGAAAAACACGAATCATGGTTGGTAACACAGGTTCGTTCCCAACTTCGGCTACACTAACTCACCTGTTAGTGACAGGGACGGGTTGAAGTGCTGGGGCCTGCAGGGAGGGGGCATCTGACGGCATGTTGCATCTGAAAGATGATACCTGACACTGACAAATCAAATTCCAGAAATCTTAGACCTAGCTGATGTCCTCACCAAGAGGCATCCAAGCCTTAGGAAAACCCTTACACCACAGCAAAATATTAGGGATAGGTGAGCTGGGGCAAAAGAAGAAGCTAGACTTTCCTCTGCATGGGCCCACGTCTTCCTCCCAAGCGCTAAAGAGAATTTTATCACCCATTTTTTATTAATACTTCACCTGCTCAACACTGCAGTTAACTCTGAGTCTTCAAAGAATCTTGAGACAAATGGCAACTGTCTATGGTGTCACAGGGTTATGCAGATGTTACTGGCAACTATGGCACCCTAGGACTTTACACATACGTATTCCTTTTCTTTGGTACGGCATTCGGTTTTGAAAAGCTTATCTACCAGAGGTCCAGGCATGGATTCCTTCCTCCAACTAGAACAAGTAACCTAAGTAGTAATTTTTGTATGTGTGTGCATGTGTGTGTAGAAAAGGTCATGAAATATTAGAATTGGAAAGGGAAAATCTGGAGGTAGAACAGTGGGCCAATCAACATGGCCCCCAGACCTAGGTTAAAAAATATTTTAGGTCTGAATGGTACTTTATAAGCACATCTTTATAATTTATAAGCATATCTGTTTCATTTCAGGAAGCCTCATTCAGTCTAAAAGTCCCAAGATGTGCCACAATTTACAAAAACATGAAAAGAGAATCCTGTACCCAAGACCTGTGTTTCTTCAGGAAGTCTGTACTAGCTGTGAATACATACGTTATCCTCGACATTCACAAATGTGGGAGAAGTCTTACGACCCTAAAAATTCTTGAAAGCTCGAAGCCAAAATAAACAGGCCAAGTGTGCTAATCATCGGACAAATGTGGAAGGCTGCGATACCTTCCTTCCGAGTTTTATGAAGATATTCTAAAGCTCACTTTCCTGCAAGTAGGATTTCCACCATATAAATTTCACTAAAGCACAAACTGAATAGAATCATGTCAGTATAATCCTCACATATTTCTGCCAGCTGGGATCCTGGATGTTGAGATGTGACCGCCTCTCCATGGGCCTGAAACCACCAATCTGTTTCCCACGGGTCACTGCACAGCCATCAGATGGAGACACTATGTGGTCACTACCCTAAGGAACAAATCCAAACCACCTACGTCGAGGGAAAAAGCTCCAGCTCCCATTTCCAATCTCCCGAGCCACCCCAGTCCCTCTGCAATGGAGTATCAATAGAGAGACTAAATGAATTGTTTACTTAATTGTGCTGTACAAGCTGAATAATTGCACGCTTTCCAGAAAGGCTTTGTAACCAATGAGATGGCACTGGATCTGCCAAAACCTTTACCTTGAAGCCAACATCCTTTCTTTCTACAGTCTCTCTCCTATCACAAATAACGGCAACTCTGGTATTATTTCCAGAGGAGGCAAAACCATGGCAGAGCCGTCAAAAAAACATGTCTTTCAAAATGGAAAAAATCTCCATTAAGATGTACCCGCTGAGAACTGCTATCTCCCTATATGCCAATGTGAAACCTTTAGTTACCAACCCCGATTTAATCGGTTACACACTGAAACAGCCAGCAAATGGCACAATAATCCATCTTTTGGTGAATAAAATTGGCCCACTAATGAAAGGACCACATTTTAAGAGGATAAGAGAAATGTCATGAAAATAAGGTGGGTTGGAAGCTATTTTCCAAATATCAATTATGGGGCAAGAAGACTAGAAAGATGGAAAACGGAGTGTTACTAATGTGTTGAATGTTTAGGATGATAAAAATCAACGAATACCAAGACAGAAAATACTGAGATAAGATGTATTGGGTGGGAAAAAAATCCCTTAAGGCTAGCAACAATTGAAATTTTAGCTAAAGAAAACCCAGTATTACTTAAGTCAAGAGAATAAGGCTAAGGGAGATGTCTTTATAACTCGTTCACCAAAATTTGCTTGAAGCCTTAAAAAACAGTGGAAGTTCTCAAAGCAAAACACAGACTTCTGGTCAAGGAACAGTTTATAGCACTTATTTTGTTGTTTTCCTTTCATTATTTTGGTAGGCTTCGAAGACATGGTTCAAAATAGAAAAGCGTCTCTCCTACCTAGATCTCCCACCATCCACTCCTCTTTCCAGAGGCATCTACTATCACCAATTTGTTATGTTTTTCTCCCACACCAAAGATCTAAATATTCTTTAAACTCTATTTCATAAAAATCTTCCTCTTCTGTGTTCTTGCCCTTTTTTTGTTGTTGTTGTTGTTGTTTTACTTTGTTTTGTTTTTGTGCAACAGTTTTTCATTAATAATAATCATGGTCTTTTCTCCCTGGTAGCTCATTGTTAGCTCCAATGAGCTGTTTCTTCTGAGGCCATAATCCCCGATGATCCAGTCTAATCCACAGGTCTCACAGGATTAGGACTTTAAAGGAAGAGTATGCATCAGAATCAGACAAGAATACAAAGATGCTATTTTTACCTAAATGATCTTCAAAAAAAAAACAAAAAACAAAAACACCCCAAACCAAGCTATTTCAAACAAAGGGAAAATACAATGTATAGCCATCACCAAACCGAAGTTCTAAGAGTGTTTGAATCTTAGCCCGACAATGTGGTTTTGATTCACGTACCCACTGGATTGGATCTTGCAACATCCACCTCATCTGATTTTTCAGGTGTAGGCTGGCCCCGAGCAATATTGGCCTGACTACCTCTGAATGTGTTTGGGAGTAGAAAAGAGATGATGCATATTTTATTGGGAGGAAAGATAAGGAAGATGTCACACATGGTCAGAGAGTCCTCCCAGACTCCCTGCTATGAGAATACCCAAAATGAAGGTAATATGTGAATTTCAAACATATCAGGTCAATTTTTGTCCATTCCCTATACAATTAAGGCTATGGACAGTTGTGGGGAGGGGGGGGTGGAGATCTAAGTTCTAGTCCTGATTTTGTCACAAACTTAATGTACCCTTGGCTCAATCACCTTTGATTCAGTCTTATTTATAAAATGAGGTTCTTGGCCTTGATGAGCTTCGAAGTCCTTTTTTTTTTTTTTAAAGATTTTTTAATTTATTTATTTGTCAGAGAGAGAAAGAGCACACACACAAGCAGGGGTAGTGACAGGCAGAGGGAGAAGCAGGCTCTCCACTAAGCAGGGAGCCCATTCTGGGACTTGATCCCAGGACCCCAAGACCATGACCTTAGCCAAAGGCAAATGCTTAACCAACTGAGCCACCTAGGTGCCCCTCCAAAGTCCTTTTGACCTTCAACTTCCTGAGTTCATATGCAATTTTTCTCTATATACTAACTTATATACCTGTTATGTGTATATAAATTTCCTTTGATTTCCCACAAATTTATTTGCCATGAAATAACAAACTATATAGCTTAAATGCTTTTGAATCCTTATCAAGAAAGAGAAGTAACTGTAGTGGGCAGTGTCATTTTGAAGATGTCCATCTTTCATTCCTTCTCCACCCTGATTTATTTTGGTGGTAGTATCTGTGTACAACTTTGGGGGGACAAGTTCCAGTATTTGCCTCCCCAACTACAGGAAACCAGAAGTTCCTTCTGCAGATTCTCCTTTCGTCAGTCAATCCACCCATAAGATAGGCATGTGACCCATCAAATTTTCTCTCTCAGGAATCTGAATCTTTAGCAGAACAACACAAGAACAGAAGAAACAGCTAGAGTTCATTCACTCTGTAAGCGATACCCAGGCAAGACTGTTGAGTAATTCCTGCTACAAGGATTTCTTCAATCCTACAAACAACCCCATATCCTTCCAATATATTCTGTTTCTACTGGTTAGTCGTTTGCTGTCTAATAATGTACTCCAAAACTTTTACTGCCTTAAAATAACAACCAGTTATTTACTCACAATTCTGTAGATTAGCAATCTGGATAGGGATCAGCTGGGATGGTGTGTCTCTGCTCTGTGTCAGCTGGGTTCAGGAATGGAACTGATCTCCAGTCAGTAGGCACATCTGTCGGGGGCTGACTGATCTCAGACTGCCTCCCTCACTCGATTATTGGAAACTGGCAGGAGCCATGAGCTGGAACACCTCGTTCTCCATGTTTTCTCTCATGTTCCAGTAGCCTAAACTGAGCTTCTTTAAATGATGTAGAAATGTTCCAAGAGAACAAAAGCAGAAGATGAAACTTCCCTTCCAGCACATTCTATTGATCAAAGGTAGTTTAAAACCAGCCCAAATTCCAGGGGTGGGAGAAGGGAATTCATCTGTTAATGGGAAGGAGAAGTGGCAAAGAAACCTTGCCAAGAAAAGTGGCCACAGGGAGACGGGATTCATGGGGGACCAATATTGTAGTAATCTACCACGTTCGACTCAGTCTCTGTTGCTTGCAACCCAAGAATGATTACTAATCCACCAGTCAGCGAATTCTGACACGGGACACATTAGATTTGAGAGGACTCTACATTTAGAACATTTTTCCTCTTCATACCTCACATATTAATGAGATTATTTGGAAAGAATATAGGTATCATGGTAGTGGGGCTGTAAGAAGCAATGAATTTAAAGGGAAATTATCATGGTTCAAGTCCTGCCCGTTATTCAACTATGTAATGTGGAACCTGCATGACCTCTGGGACATTCATTTATATTCATTCATTCTGTGACATTCATTTAAAGAATGAATGAATGAGTGGAAGAAACGGGGTGATAATACTTGCCTAAGTTGTAAAATTGTTGTGGATATTAGAGTGAACTACAGGCAGCCCTCACGGCAAGTGCAGGGCAATTAAAATAAGCATGCAGGGTGAGACTGTGTAAGACTGTGAATGAAAAATATTACACTTGTCCCATGACCTCCAAAAAATTTTGTCAAAACATTAAAATTCTTCTCACTATTGTTTATAAATGTAAAGGAAAAGGGGGGTGTTGCTTACTTAGTACACCAAAATACTAGAAACATTGAAAATAAAGTGGTTTATTTATTTATTTGTAAAAAAAAAAATCAAGATTCGTTTCAACAGTGCTTGCCTTCTTGTCATTCATATAACTCATACTATGGAGTGAGCTTCTTTTCTGTGCCTCAGCAAATTGTCTCCTTCCTTTCTAAGTTTGCCTCTGCTTACAAACTTTTATCCCTTGCTTGTATTTTCAATGTCATGAAATATCTCCAAGAGCTCCGTTCATGTGAAGTTTTTGCTGGTGTCCTCTCCTCTGGGACATTTTTATCCTGTTATCACACCTGCTTTCCTCCCTTATGTCAATACATTTGCCTCCACTAAGTTCCTCTGACTGCTCGTCTTTCAAAAGGCAACAGTGTCAACATGCCCACACCAGCTATTTCTTCTCTGTTCCATTTATGTTTGATTCCAACTTCACTCGCAGCATTATCACTTTTATTTCTTTGCTGCACTTTCACTTTTGTTGGCCAGTTCTCTTTCTGATTGTCCCTATTCATAAACTGTCACATGGGTTTATCACCGGGGAACAAGGAGGAAACACAAATACATACTTTGCTGTCTGTTTCTGAGCTGAATAACATGCGCACAGTGACCATTCACTGACAGACTAGAGGTGATGATATGACTGGTCACTGATCATGAGCATCTGTCACTCACACAATGATTTATGGACTAAAGAGCTAGCAGCACAGTTTCTGGTACTTTATGCTACTTTTCTGTTACTACATTTGGTAACCAAAATTAGAATGGTATTAGGAGACTGGTCTTCTGCAAACCAGGGTAACTGAAAGTTGTGCATATCAAAGCTATCCAAGCAAGCATTGTGTGCTAAAGATTATGTCAAGTTTAATTACTTCCACAGTTCTGTGAGAGAAGGAAAGACTAGAGCTCACTCTTAACTGTACTAAAAAAGGGATTGGCAGGGAGCGCTTGGGTGGCTCAGTCGGTTGAATGTCTGACTCTTACTTTCAGCTCAGATCATGATAGGGTAGTGGGACTGAGCTTTGTGTCAGGCTCTGGGCTCAGCATGAAGTCTGCTTGAGATTCTCTCTCTCCCTCTGCCTTTGCCCTCCACTTGTGCGCTCACTCTCTCACTCTCTCTCAAATAAATAAATAAAATCTTAAAAAAAAAAAAAAGGCAGGGTTGGATTTAATTAAAACATGTCCTGGGCTCCACCAATTTTCATCTTTGCCATCCCACAGTCGGCAGATTCACGCTAAATTAGGCAGCCAGGAGGGGAGGAGGAAGGAATGCAAAACAAGTGAATTGTGACCTTCCACACAGGCCTTCAGAAAAATTCCTGGAGAGGAAAATAAGCATTCCAAACCCAAAGGCCATCCAAAAGTGAGGAAAGACATTATCCAAATTAAGTAGATCTTTTCTTTACTTTTTCCTTCCACAGCCAGAAGAAAAATATTTCAATATGGCTTCCCATGAATGGGGCTGGTGGTCTCCAAAATACCCATTTTCCTTTATTAGTAGCAGAATCCCAATTTTTGGTTGTTTATCCTGCCACCCAGAATAAAGGTCCTACTTCCCAACTTCCCTTGCAGCTAGTTATGCCCACATGATTTAATACTAGCCAATGAAATAGAAACAAAAGATTGTGGGGACTTGGGGGAACTCTTTAATAGGAGCTTATTTTATTGGGAAAAGCAACCTTTGTCCCTCCTACCATCTGGAATATATGGGATATATATGTGACAGGATGTTAGAAAGCACAATCTTGGACTAGAAGGCAATGTTGAGAGCGCAGATGCCAGACATTGCGGTGGTGGAACCTAACACAGAAGGTGCCTGAGTCCTTAATGTCTTTAGGCAAACATCATCCTAGCTCTCTTCACATGACCTTATTTGTAGTTAAGCCATTCTTTTAGATTCTTTCTTACCCACAGATCTGAACGTAGCTCCTAATTGATCAAATGAATACTCTTATCTAGTCAGCGGGCTATTTTAGTAGCCCAAGTGTCAACGTTTGAATTCTTCCAACATTCCACACAATGGAGGTCACAAATGAGGCAGAAACGCATGGGCAAAACGATACCCTTCACATGGTGCTGGATATTTAGGAAAGGAAAGCTTATGATTGTTTGCAAAAACCTAGTACAGATTCAAATAATCAAAACTCAAACACAGACCTGGCTTAAAAACTGTTTGGACCAAAAAAAAAAAAAAAAAATGGGGGGCGCCTGGGTGGCTCAGTGGGTTAAAGCCTCTGCCTTCGGCTCGGGTCATGATCTCAGAGTCCTGGGATCAAGCCCCACATCGGGCTCTCTGCTCAGCAGGGAGCCTGCTTCCTCCTCTCTCTCTGCCTGCCTCTCTGCCTACTTGTAATCTCTGTCTGTCAAATAAATAAATAAAATCTTTAAAAAAAAAAAGAGTTTAAAAAAAAGGGGAGGGAAAGAGAGTACTAGGTCACAGCAAGCTTATTATAAATCAGA
Source organism: Lontra canadensis (assembly GCF_010015895.1). Lineage (NCBI taxonomy): Eukaryota > Metazoa > Chordata > Mammalia > Carnivora > Mustelidae > Lontra > Lontra canadensis. Next base: position 383,939 of record NW_022631112.1, read on the forward strand.
AACTGCAAGTGGGAAACAGAAGCCTCAAAATATAATTCAGTATAAGACTGCACTCAAATAAGCATCTAGAGGAAAACAAAGGGTGCCAACTCAGTGCTGATCCCATATCAAAGGAACATTTAACAAATAGAAATTGAGGTGAGGGAAACCATGGTGGTCTGGACATCTCCATTTCATGAAGGATGGGAGAAAAAACTGCACTTATGTAGCTGGGAGCAAAGAAGACAGAGCAGAGATAAGACTGGTATTTCAAATATCTGAAGCATTATCTTGTAGAAGGGGGATTTTGCTTCCATCTGTGTGGTTTCAAGCAGAATTGGGACCAATGGGTGAAATAAGTATAAAACCTTTTTCAACTCAATAGAAGAAAAAAACCTTCTGAGAATTAGAACTTCCAAATTGGAATGCACTACTTTGTAAGATAGTAAGCTATCTTGCATGGTGAATTGGGTGTACTTTTTAAAGTAAAGACCATAATGGAATTCAGGACTTATTTTGAAACTCAGAATAGAAAACAAATAACTAGTGTGTCTTGAAATCCTTGAAGAAACAAAGTGATTTTGATTCTAGCGTGACTATCAATGAAGGATCCTGAGGAAGGGAGTTCTGCACTGGGTAGAAAGCTGTCACATGATCCTGCTAATTTTACTGTTCAATGAATACTCTCTCTTCCTATTATATGTGAAGTGATTAATATGCTGTGATCCAAGTGTTGAACAAAATGCACCCTGAGGAAAATGATGATGACCGTATCGGCCAGAACTCTTCCAACTCTAAGTGGATGAAACCGACTCAGAATATTTTGAGGGGGAAAATAAGAAATTCAGTAGTAAGTTATAAATATCACTTCAGGCATGGGTATTCAAAAAAATATGGCCAGAAATCTTGTTCCATCTCTTGGGTCAATTTTCTCTGAGCTGGCTTCAGTCTCAGGAGACTCTCACCATGCAGAAGCCTAGATCACCTGTGCCAGCTTCCCACTGCATCTCGACCAGCAATTTCAACGGGCAGAGAACTCCTTTTTCTCTAAAGTCTTATAACTGGCTTGGACTAATTTGGGGACTTTGATTGGCCAGGCTTGGGTCACATGAACTGAGAATAGGGCAGGGGTCATTTCTACAAGGAAAAGAAGGCTTCTGAAGTAAGGGATGCTGTGGAGATAAAAAAAAAAAAATACTAAATGTTCACTACAATTACAATAAATGTGGTAAATTTTTAATGGCAACCTTAATGGAATTTGGGGGTTATTCTGAATTTCAAAATAGGAAACCGAAATACTGTTATATCTTAAAATCCAGGAGAAAATGAAGTGAATTGATTCTAGGCCTTAATCTGAAATTCTAATACTCATGCAAATAACGATTTTAACATGTCTGTCTTTTCACCAATTCCCCCCACCTTTTTTTTTCCTTAAGATGCTTCTGTTCACAGACAGCCTCATCAGACAACGTAATAGCAAATGAAGAAAAAAGCATAAAATGTTTATTGAAGTGGATGAAGTCATGGCATGTAAAGAAAAAATTCTTCATTAATAGCTGAAAAAATCTTTCTCTATATTTAATATTTAGGTGACATATTTCTATTTCAAGAGAAGTAAACATTACAGTCATGAATAGCAAACAGAAACACAAACTCCATTTATTTGTAAAATAAACTCATTTTCTTTTCATATCAATGCAAAAAATGACCCAATGCCATATGTTCCATTTGCCATGATTCTAAGACAGCAAAGCTATACAATTTCTAGATCATTAACTTGTCTTCCCATTTTTCCATGTCTTGCAGTTCTGCTAGGTAAGCGTTCATTCATTCACTTTGAAAATGCTACCTTTTATAGGTTTGGTATTTCATTTGCTCAATTACTCCATGCAAAACTACAGCAGCCAGTGGTTGGGGATGTAGGGAAGAAAAGGGCCCACCCCACAGTTTCTCTAAAAGAACAAGAACTCAAAACTACACTTCCAATGGTTTCAAACAAAAGGGGGTTTTGTCTTTTGCTAGTCTCAAGTTTGAAAAAGGCATACATAACCCCTCATTTCATGTCATTGGCGCCAGGCTGAATGTCACGTACTCGGGATAGCACAATGGTACCACACAGCAGCGTGTCAGCTCTGTAAGTAGTGGGTGGCAAGAGGGGCAAGAGGGAAGTGTCCCTGCAGTTATATGGGAATCATGGAGGGGTCCCTGGAAGAGAAGAGAAGCAACTGTGGGCTTAAGGTTACCTGCATGAAACCAGGGAAGCAGAATTCTATAAATATATCCCAAACTTAGACCTGAAAAATATAATCCAGGGTCATTGCAATGATACAAGAGAGAGATACCCTGAGATTAAAGCAGCCCTGTATCATCCCTGTGTTTTCCATTTTTATTTCATTGCCTAGCTATCCACAGAGAGATTTCTTCTGGCCAGCTTGATCCATTCAAAAGGCTGCAGGGGATTGAGGCCATTATGAAAACAAATGTACTCAACTTCTGAAACAAGCTATAGAGGTCACACTAACTAGCCTAGTCTATGTGATTTAGACTAGAAAGTCGTCAGTAGATGCTTCCCCAAGAAATCAAACAGGAACCAGTATACAATCTGATCATAGAAACCTATTAACAGGATGCAGGACCAAAGCACTAATAGGAGACTTAAGAGAACGCAGCAACTCATGACAGATGCATGCTTACACCGTGAAAATTTACTACTTCTTTTTTGGAGATCAACTCAAGAGTTCAAAAATGAACAGACACAGTAATAACTATCAGAAGACCATTATGATTTATCGAGTTTGAATAAATCATTTAATAAATCCAGCATGGAGGACCTCACTGAATCCTTTCTTTTTTTTTTTTCATTTTAACTTAAATTCAAGTTAGTTAACATACAGTGCAGCACTGGTTTCAGGAGCAGAATCATCACCCACATACAACACCCAGTGCTCATCTCAACAAGTGTCCTCCTTAATGCCCATCACCTGTTTAAGCCCATCCCCCTACCCACCTCCTCTCCAGAAATCCTGTTTGTTATACTTAAGAGTCTCTTACGGTTTACTTCCCTCTCTGTTTTTATCTTATTTCATTTTTCCTTCCCTTCCCCTAATTTCATCTGTTTCGTTTCTTAAATTCCACATATGAGTGAAATCATATGTTCGTCTTTCTCTGACTGGCTTATTTTTCTCAGCATAATACACTCTAGTTCCATCCCCATCACTGCAAATGACAAGATTTCATTCTTTTTGATGGCTGGGTAATATTCCATCATGTGTGCACACACGCACACGTGTGTGTGTGTGTACACACCACATTTTTATCCATTCATCAGTCAATGGACATTTGGGTTCTTTCCATAATTTGGCAATTGTTGATAGTGCTGCTATAAATATTGGGGTGCATGTGCCCCTCTGACTCAGCATTTTTGCAACCTTTAAGTACCTAGTACAGCAGCGGCTGGGTCGTAGGATAGTTATATTTTTAACTTTTGGAGGAAACTTCACACTGTTTTCCAGAGCGGCTGCACCAGTTTGTGTTCCCACCAACAGCGTTGAGGGGATGCCCCTTTCACAACATCCTCGCCAACACCTATTGTTTCCTGAGTTGTTAATTTTAGCCATTCTGATAGATATGATGTGGTATGTCATTGTGGTTTTGATTTGTATTTCCCTGATGATGAGTAATGTTGAGCATCTTTTCATGTGTCTGTTGGCCAGGTGGGTGTCTTCGTTGGAAAATTTTCTGTTCACATTTTTCAATGGGCAGGTACTAATAATATCTCCATTTTATAGACGAAAAAAGTGGATCTCAGGCAATTTTGTATAATTTCTCTAAAGCCACACAGCCAACAAAGGCAGAATCAGGATTTTAACTCAACCAGTTTGATTCCAATTCTGTGCTCTTACCAACCAGTGCTTTTTTTCTTAAGCACTTTGCATGAACTTGCTCATTCAACTTGATTCTCATAACAACCCCAAGAAAATAGAAGTTATCGTCTCTATTTTTCTAATGAGAAAAATCAAGAAGATAAATTATTTGTTCTAAGTTACCTTGACAGTGAGTGGCAGAGTCAAGACTGGAACTCATGTCTGTCTGACTCTAGAACCCATTGTCATAAATAATATGTCACACACAGCTACTTGCCCACCAAAGTCTATTCTCCTCTTCTTCCTGGGCACATGTGTGCCTCACCAAAAACTACACTGCTATGCTTCTTCTGCACTTAGGTGTGGCCATTTGACAAAGTTCTTATTATAGGAATATGAGTGGAAATAACATGTGCAACTTCTAAGACAAAAGAAATTCCCTGACCCCAGACTTCTTCTCTCTCATGCACATGAACTGGAACTCACAATATCAAGGATCAAGCTAGATCCTAAGGGATAACAGATTTAAGAGCTTGGAAGAGCCCAAGTTCCTGAACAACATAGAGCAGAGCTGTCCCATTTACCTGGACCACCTTGGAACTGTTATGTGAGAGGAAAGTCATCAGTTTCTACATTATTTAAACCACTGTACTTTTAGAGGATCTTTGTTACATCAGCTTAACTGATCTCTAATTAATACCACCAACAAGTGTCACATGAACGAGGTAAAGATGCTACCGACTTAGGTAAGAAGGCAGACATGAGGATGTGAGAGAATCAGGAAGACTGATATTCTAATTACTGTATCCTCTCTATGAAATCAGCACTATATTTTTAATTCCTAAACATAATAAAGTATTCTCTACAAAAGACAACTGCAAAACTTCATCTAATGAAAAAAGCAAAACAACAAAAACCAACCATCTGGGATGTAACAGACCGCACATACTGGGATTTTTCATTTCTTGTTTTTACTTTGCTTTAGATACCTAAACAGACGAAAAATCTTTTTGAAATGGATTGGCTCTTGGTAGAATCCATTGGAACAACCAACCTAGAACCCACTAGATCATACCAAAACAAAATCTCCTTTAAAAACAAGTGTACTGGGCACCTGGCTGGCTCAGTTGGTGGAGCAAGAGACTCTTGACTTTGGGCTTGTGGGTTCAAGCCCCATGTTGGGTGTGGAGATTACTTAAAAATAAAATCCTTAAAAAAGGTGTACTGAGGGGCGCCTGGGTGGCTCAGTGGGTTAAAGCCTCTGCCTTCGGCTCAGGTAATGATCCCAGGGTCCTGGGATCGAGCCCTGCATAGGGCTCTCTGCTCAACAAGGAGCCTGCTTCCTCCTATCTCTCTCTCTCTGCCTGCCTCTCGGCCTACTTGTGATCTCTGTCTGTCAAATAAATAAATAAAATCTTAAAAAAAAAAAAAAGTTGTACTGAAATGAGCCCAAAATTACAACGATGGGACATACTAAGCCAGTATGTCTGGACAATACTTCAATTATCTTCATTTCAACCCTACACTGTATGTTGCCTCTCTTGGACATGTTGCTGTGGGTCATGCAATGCAATCTCTTTTGTCTTTTCTTTGAAAAATATTAGGAATGATGTAGGGACAAATCTTCAATTATACATTCACCCCTGAGTCTGTGGTTACCCAGAGAACCCCTGGGATCTTCCAACTGAATCTGAGAAAACTTAAGTTTCAATTTTTTAATGTTAAAAAAAAAACAAAAAACACATTCCTATGGAAAGTAATTTTCTGAACCATTAAAATGATCATAACTTTTGACACCTTAACTCTGGGTTAAAGATGACAAAAAGTATTTTAATGAAATGGTAAAAAGTATTATATTTGGGGCACCTGGGCAGCTTAATTATTAAGCGTCCACCTTCAGCTCAGGTCATGATCCCAGGGTCCTGGGATGGAGCCCCGCATCCAGCTCCTTGCTCAGCAGGGAGACTACTTCTCCCTCTCCCATTCCCTCTGCTTGTGTTCCCTCTCTCGCTGTCTCTCTGTGTCAAATAAATAAAATCTTAAAATAAAATAAAATAAAATAAAATGAAATAAAAGTATTATATTTGCAAAGATGTTCCCTAAAGCATTTTTAAAGAAGGGAAAAGCTGTACATAAAACAGCAGAGAAAAGAGTTAAATGATGACCATCCCTAGGGGAAATAGGAGACTGATACTTAAAAACAAATCCAGAAGTCCAAAGGAAAAGCACTGAGAAATAAATTTAATCTTTTTTGATATCTTTCAAAGAGATTTAAAAAAGGAGACTGATTTTTGCATAACCCAGAACAACACCTCTAAGAGACGTGACATACAGTGTAGGAATTAAAAAAAAACAAGTTCTGCAAGTCAGGTAATATCAGGGAGAAGCAAACAGACAAACCCCAATTGGGGACTCCTATGGGACAGCTGACTGGGCTTTTTCAGTGAATGGCATTTTTTTTCAAAGATGAGTCTGCTCTAGGTGAAAATAAAGTTAAGAAATATAACAACCACGGCAATACAGCGATCCTTATTTGCATCCTAGTGTGTATGGATCAAGATTTAAAAATTATGTTTTAGGGACAATCAGCGGAATCTGAATATGATTGGGTTACATGTAATACCAAAGAATTACTACTAATTTCATCAAGTATCATTACGGTACTACAGTTCCATAAGAAAATATGCATATTTTCTAGAAATGCATAATGAACTACTTAGGGGTGAAATGACAAAAGGACGAGGACGGACTTCAACACGCTGCGGTCACAGTTAACAGCCACCACAACAAAACACACACAGCTCCGTGTGCGCTTCTCTGCCTCAGTAGTTCCTATTTGGAGCCAACACTGACTAGCTCTGTGACCTAAGTCAAGTTACTTGACCGCAATGCCTCTGTTTCTCTCCTGTTTACTAGTGACAACGACCCCATCTACCCTTCTCAGGTTATTGCAAGGATCAAATGAGATGAACTCTGGAACGCACTCGGCACAGCGTATCAGCTGCAATTATTATGAACCAAACCCCAGTCACCAAAACTCAAGCCCTCGAAATCTCTTCTGTCTTGCTCTCCAGTTCTCGGTTGCATCCCATTTCCTCCCTTGCTAGCCCTGGTTTCCTTCTTGAGCATCTGTTTTAATTGTTAACAGTGAATTAACCTCTCATTAATTTTTAAAGTGACTTTTTTATTTTTTAAAATTTTATTTTATTTTACTTAAATTCAATTAACGAATAGTGTAGTGTATTATTAGTTTCAGGGGCAGAGGTCAGTGATTCATCAGTTGTATACAACACCCAGTGCTCATTACATCACGTGCTTTCCTTAATGCCCATCACCCAGCCACCCCATCTCCCCACCCACCTCCCCCCCAGCAACCCTCAGTTTATTTCCTATGGTTAAGAATCTCTTTTGGTTTGTCTCCCTCTCTGATTTCATGATTTTCTTTTTAAAAACTTAGGAAAACCACAGAAGCACATGGAAATAAGGAGGATACAAAAGTAGTGGGTGTAATTACACTCGGATACGAGCATGGAGAAGGACAGAGGAAAAGCATAATATACAAACAGAGGCATTCTGAATGAAATCAGAACCTTATACCTAATGCTTTCTGTTATTAGGTTCCAGCAAAGAAAAAAAGAAAAGCAAATGCAACAGACTTAAGGGGCCCAGGAACAAATGATAATGAGTACACGCGTATTTCAATGGAGGGCATGTTTGGCTATTCCCGGCAAACCTAGAGCACGAAAAGGAAACAGAAGACACAAACCAATAGGATTAATAGTAATATTACTTATCTCATTGATTCCATGGTTTCATGGGTGTGTAACCTACGCAGTCATACAAGGTCCTGTGCTTAGAAGGGCCTCATACTTGGTTTCACATTCTATAATCACCATTTTGAAATTCTTAGTAATTTTTTAATAAAGGGCCCCACACTTTCATTTATACTGGACCCTACAAATTATCAGTCCTCATTCTACCTTATGAGATTGGCACTATTATTCCCCTATTTTAAAGAAGAGAAAACTGGGGCTTTAGGAGGTTAAGGGACTTGCCTGAGGTCACACAGTTAGCAAGTGATAGGATTTGAACACTGGCTCTTTCCATAGGAGACTATAGAAAGAACTGAGAGAGGAAGACAGAGAAGAAGAAAAGGGAGAACAAACAGCCAAGTAAGCCAGGAAACTAGGACATTTCATCTACCTGGGCACCAGCTCCTAAGTAATGTAATCAAGGCCATGGACTTAGTCTGAGGGTTAAAGCAACCCCATGAAGAGTCTGTTCTGTAGCTAATGCCAGACTCCATAGTACTAGACTGTGTGAGCAGAACACGGAAAGGGTGTAAGCACCCCTTCACCTTCCTGGAAACCTGATTTGCAGGAAGGAAGGGCCAGATTCATTGTCCCATGTCCCATGTAACTGGCCGACTCCTCAGAGGCTTCTGTGTTCCTGGGAGAACTAAAGCAATCAAGGATTAGGATGGTCCTGTTACTCTGTTAAACTGAAACTTTAAAACCTATTCCAATGTAATGCTTCCTTAGCTTAGGCAGCACAGAAAATCCTGGGTCCATCCCTGTCCTAACAACCAGTTCAGAAAGTCACAGAGCTCTGCAGGCAATAAAATCCCAGCAAGAGGCACCGCATGACTCAATAATTACCCACATCCTCTCTCAGACCCACCCAGGGTTCCTTCTGTCTGACTCTGGAACCGACCAGCGACCAGCGAGGAGGTTCATCTCGACAACATTAACAAAACACAGAGTCACACCAAGTCTTAAAGGTTCTGCTCCAAGAGGTTGAGTGGCTGTGACCGTTCTTCTAAATGGACTTAGAGCACATTTCTAAAAACAAAGTAAAAAATCTTAGGTATTAGGGGACCAGTACCCAGGTTAGCAGTAAGAAAACAATCCCCCAGCTCCCACCTCTGGTCTGCCTTTGGAGGAAGTGCAACGGATTGTATTCTGTTGTGCTTGTTTCATTTAGGCGAGAGTGATGGAAAGAGCTGTGAAGATTCCTGATGGCAATCAGTGGGAGTCAGACAGATTTTTAGGCAGGAAGCTAGTCTAGAGGGGGTACCTGAGATAGGGAGGAAGCTCCTGTTCTTCCTTGGGATGCTCTTTCCATCCCTGGATCTGCTTCCTGCCTCGTCTTGCGGAAAAATACCCTCTTCCTGAGAAGGTAGCCACACAGTAAAGGCAGAGTGGTACCCATGAAACCAAATGGCCTAATTCAGAGATTTCCAAATATGGCCACAGATCATAATCTTTTGGAGCAGCTTTTTAACATACAGATTCCGTGACCTACCCTGCAGGTCATTACTGAAGCTGTGCATGCAGCTGGCTGAGAAGATTCAATTAAATGAACTTATTCTCTCCAGGACACATGAACTATAATGTGGGTTATTTATGCTTAGGATCGGCTTGTTTTAGGTAAGATAGACTTATTGTGAATTAATTCTCTTTCATTGATTTGACTCATTAGTTACCACCAGGAACAAGCCTTTTTAGTTCCTTGTGCTGACTTAGCAGCTGCTAGAGTGTGGTTTTGATAGGCACAGGTTAAGGAGACGAGAAATACAGGTCCCATAAATGAGGTCATTAGCAATGCCTTAATCCTTACCATGTTGGTTTCTGGCCATGTCTGACTGACCTAGTCATCGGTAACGACCAGTAACGTGTAATGACTTACAACATTCTGAACACTTACCTAGGAGACATAGAAGACCCACGGTCACAAGAGACTAAATGGAGCTTGCCAAACTGTGTTTATTGACATAGAAGGTACTTGCAATGCAATTAACTGACAGGGGATCTGTTTCCAGAAAAGATTTAACAACAACGACACCAGAAACAAGAAACTTCGTATGAATCAATAAGAGAGGCAAAGACTATCCATTAGAAAAATAGGCAAAGCATATTATGAGGAAGCACTCCACAAGAAGGAAATCTGAATGACCTACTCAACCAACTATGCAGTGATGCTCAGGGAAATAAAAAATGAGATACCATTTGATACACACTCCATAACACGGGCGGTAGCGAGCCTGGGGGAAAACAGAAACTGCAGTAGAGCGCTGTTGGGGGTAAACAGGCACAACCACTTCAAACAGTATTTTGAACAGGAAAGCGGAAGACGTGCGGCTCCACTCCCCCGGCTCTGCCCTACAGAATCTCATGGGGCTGTGAACGTGGAGACTGTTCCAAGGTGTTCACTACAGCATCATTCGTAATAGCAAAAGAAGTAAAACAACTTAACGGCTCATCAGTTAGATGTATACATGTCAAAATGAATAAATCTCAAAAAATACAGTGTTGAAGGGCAAAAGCATATCCACGGCAAATGTAAACTATAAAATTCAAAATAATACTAAATATTATTTACAGACACAGACAGATGTAAATACACAGGATCACGCCTGGGAGTGTGACATAGGTATGACATGCCATCTTTAAGCGAGGGAAAGGAGTGAAAGAGGGGGGCAGAGCTGTGACTCTCATTACTCTATGTTCTTTTTTTTTTAAATGTTCATCTATTCTTTTTTTTTTTTTAAGACTTTATTTATTTGACAGACCGAGATCACAAGTAGGCAGAGAGGCAGGCAGAGAGAGAGGAGGATGTAGGCTCCCCACTGAGCAGAGAGCCCGATGCAGGTCTCGATCCCAGGACCCCGGGATCATGACCTGAGCCGAAGGCAGAGGCTTTAACCCACTGAGCTACTCAGGCGCCCCACTCTATGTTCATTTTTAAAACAGACAAAAGAAATCTGAAGCAAATATGGCACAATATGAAATCTGTATTGTGGACACATGGGTTTCTAGAAAATGATTTTCTTTCCTGGTTGTTTTAAACATTCAGTAATGTTTGTCTTTCAAATGAACTTAAAAATAAGAAGGCACATTAGAGAATTCATGTGTCCATGTATATTTCAAGATACTGGAAATTCAGACCTTGATTGTTGACACTCACTACCTTCACTGACACAACTCAACAGACGACTGGGCGAGTGGTAGACAGAGAGAAGGAGGCACGGATGGGTGGGAGGACGGATGGATGAATGGATGGGTCATCGATGGATAGATGGATGAACAGGTGGCTGGACAGACTGACACTGGGACACAGAGCTAGAGACAGAAGAAATAAAGTAGCCTAGAGAAGTGAAAAGTTTTAGTGAAGTCACATAAAATGAAGTGCTCAGGTTTGGGAGTCTGAAATCCCAGCTCTGCACCCCCTTGGCTGCTACCTCGGGTCGAGCCACCATGTGAACTGCATGCACAGACAACCATGTTAATGGTGCCCCCTGGAGTTGTACGGTTCCCCAGCCCTGCTGGGTAAGTCTCGGGGCTGTGAGTCCTCACTGCTTCACCTGCCTCACGGGGTCTTTAAGAAAACTCAACGAGACAATGTATGTGAAGTGCTTAGCACAGAGCCCAACACACAGTAAGGAGTAGGAATATGGCAATTATTACCCAGGCAGTACTAGCAAAATGGACACCAAGTCCAACGTTCAAGGATAGGTTAATGTGCAACGGTAGCCCTAGCAGCTATCTCCTTAGAATTTAAAAAATCGCACACTTGCAGTAGAAAAGTACCATATGTACCTTACATCTACCTAGTCGGTTTGGCTGATCTTCATGACTCTTGAGTTTTCCAGCAGGCACTGGAGTGTGCTCAGCCAGCAGCCTTCCCAGCCGCTGTCCTTCCCATCCGCAGTGCCGCAAGGGAGGGGGGTTAGGCTGGGCTGTGGGGGCCCAGATCCTCGCCCTGATGCCGTCAGAGCAGACGGACCTTTCTGTGCCCTTAGATACAGGGATCTCTTGGCTAACGTAAGAGATGAAAGAGATATTAAGACTTTGTAAACATAAGCGCAATTTTATGGGAAGCCCTCCACAAAGCATCTATAAAATGTTCACGGTGTAGACACATACACAATAAGCTGAGCCTTGATGTGGTGTGGCACGCAGGGAGAAGGGGGGAGGCAGCAACACAGGGCTACTGGAAGCCGTCTCTTCTCCGTTTCCACTGTCATAGTGCAGAAACTGATTTCATAATTAAAAATAAGCTGGCTTATACACACACTGCAGACTTCACATATGATTTTCCTGAAGGGCGCTTCTTTCAGCCATCTATTTCTATGGCTAGTTCAGTCATCTATTTAAGCCCAAATTTAGTGCCTTAAAATCCTAAGAATTGACTATTTCTCTTAATTCTGCACTTGGCTGGGTGGTTCCTCTGCTTTCCTGGTGGGCTCCTGCCATCAGCTGGGGAGTCACCTGGACCAGAGGGTTCGAGATGCTTCCTTGTGTGTCCAGCACTCAGGAGCTCTCTTCCCCACTGGCTCTCGTCCTCTGGCAGAGCAGAGCAGCCTCTTTCCCTGGCAGTCTGAGGGGAAGGACCCAAGAGGACAGAAGGGGCAGTTTCTTCACCCAGTTGTCTTAGGGCAAGGACCCGTGAAAACAGAAGTGAGAGCTGCGAGGCCGCTCGAAGCTGGGCTGGGACCTAGTCAGCGCCGCTTCTACCCCATCGCCCCATTCTGACGGTCTTAGCAAGTGAAAGGGCCACCAGATTCAGGGGGAGGAGAAACTGATTCCATCCCCGAATGGGAGAAGCAGCAGAGGCCAACTGCACAAGACGGCAGCAGAAATGGTTTCAGCTGCCTCAGAAAACAACCTGCCACAGAGCTCTTGGAAGTCCGGCAAGGGCTGGTCTGGGCTTCTGTGTATGATTTATGTGTTTAAAAAAAAAAAAAAAAAAAAAAGTCCATGGTTAACAAAGAAAAGCTTGAAACCCACTCTGCTAAAGCCAAAGACCAGAAAAGAAAAATAGGAGTGGGCAGCAATTTTTTTTTTTCCTCCTGGAGAAAAGTCTTCCCGGTGGGAGCAACAGGGTTCCTGAGGAAGCGAGATTTCTCCTCCACTGAGCAGACCGTGGAAGTCATATCGATGTGACCAATGACGATGGTGAACAAGTGACTTGGGGGAGGAGGAGAGCGGGGTCCCCACTAGAGCAGGTACCTGAGACTTGTCCTCGCAGACCACAGAGGAGGATGCTCTGATGCTCGTGTGGAGACAGGCCAGGCTGCCCAGTGAGGCAGGAGGAGAAGGTGAGCCTGAGCGCGCTGGGGTGAGGGAGCAGCGCAGAAGGAAGGGAAGGCTGGGCCAGCGGCAGCTGCTCAGAGTCAGAGATGCCCTTCACCGGAGGGACAAAAGGCTGAAAGGCGACCCTCCTCTGGCATTCCTCCCTTCCTCTTCCGGAGACAGAAAAGGAAAAATGAGAAAGAGGCTTTGTCAAAATAGCAGAGCCATATTAATATAATAATTGAACCCTAAGTAAATGAGGGGAGAATCTATAAATGCCTTGACAACTCAGAAGAAGACAAAGAGGAGAAAAGAAGGGAACAAAACAACACTGAGCTTCAGACAATGAGCAAGCCACCCCCCTCTGAGAAACACTTTCCCACTCCCTCTGTGCGGGCAGGTGGGCACATAGAGTCACACTTGTATACGTGGGTTTATAATTGGTTTCATTTTATTCCATAGTAAAATGGGTTAATAGTGCGTCCATATTGTGACAACATTCTCTAGCAAATGTCCTAATTAGGAACCCTAACTAGCTTTCCATTATTTCAAAACTGTCCAAATCTGGGTAGACCCCAAAGACCATCTGGAACCTGGACATATGCCCGGGCAGCAAGGGACTGTCCTTCATTAGACCTCTCCATGTCCCACCTACGTGAAAGAGAGAAAGAGTGATGGAGAGTTGGGAGGAGAATACTCTGGAAAGCAGCATTCCCTGCTCAGACATTTGGCTACATGATTTCATCTTCTCTGCAACTGACCATGTTCATAAAACTTCAAAGGAGATTTTTTTGGTCCTTTGGCTATTTCAAATTAACTGGGACAAGCATTTATTTAAGTATGCATTGATGTCTGCACACATATGCGGAACACTCATCCGAGAAACAGCAGAAAGTGATGCTGCTCTTTATTTTATCTTTAAACTATTTCAGTTTGAAAGGGAAGCTTTTTAAAAATCAAGAATAACTTCAAAATCCAGAGGGAGAAATTGCCAATAAAGTAAAACCACTCACATTGATTTATCATTGTATTTCTGCAACCATTGCTTGCTTCAGTAGCTTGTCACTGGAGTGGGTGGGGGGGTGGTATTCATCGGGATCTCACGTCGCATATAAAAATCTGATATGGATTTTAAAATTCAATCATAAAGCTCCCCCAAGTGGATAATCTTTAAACTACACCAAGAAACCAGCCAGGGTATCTAGAATGGCAATCGAGACTGAGTCCCCAAATATGCTTTTAATGGGCAACGCTGACCTGACTTATCCATCATTTTGTACATAATTTAATAAGATCAGCACTGTGGGAAAAGAACTCTATAAATGTTAAAATGGAATCTGCAAAAACACTCCCCCTGGCTTCCTGGGAACTTGACGGGGGCTAGAAGCTGCCTGTGGCTATGCAAGATCTTACCTGGACTCAAAGGGTGCAGGATACAGTGATTTACAGTCGCTCAGGGGTGGAAAACCCCCTCATGGCCTCTCTGGAGAAGCTCCCTGGTCCATTTAATTGTGTTTCTTATTCCACTATCTGGGCTGATTATACTGAATTACTTGGCACCCCTGTTAAGCCTGTCACTTAGATTCCAGAACAAATTAAGTTTGTTGAAGGCTTTGCTCTTTCTCTCTATTAAAATATTCATATCTACTCTAACAACCTGATAAAAACTGGCTAAAAGCCTTGATGGTATCCCCAACAGGGAGTGCCATTTTTAATGAACACGCAAGCATCATAAATAAAAAATAACTGGTCTTGATAAAGAATTGATAGAGCAGCTCTGGCCCCAGATAGGTGTCAATATAGCAGCTACACACAGCCTTGGGAGACCCAGTGCAGCAAATGAGTCTCCCAGAGCCTGAAGGCATCCAACCAGCAAACTCCAAACAAAGGCAGAATCAATGGAATTCCCAAATAACTTTCCATAAAATCACTGAATCTTGTGGGTCTCAGTGGACGTGGATGGTAGAGGGTGTCCAGGAGACCCCTCCGGGGGACCATAAGAAAGTGGTGGGAGGGGTGCCTGGGTGGTACAGTTGGTGAAGCAGCCAACTCTTGGTTTCTGCTCAAGTTGCGATCCAGGGTCATGAGATCGAGCCCCCCATGGGCTTCATGCCCAGCGCAGGGTCTGATTAAGACTCTCTCTCTCTCTGCCCCCCATCAAATAAATAAATAAATAAATCTTAAAAAAAAAAAAAAGAAAGAAAGAAAGAAAGCATCAGGGGAGTACAAAGGGCATCCGGAGGTAACAACAGTGACAGCTAATGTTTCTTAACCGTTTACCAGGTACCAAGCATTATCATCCCAATGACTCTGCTAAATTGGCAGTCTTATGCCCTCCTCACAAATAAAAGCAAATGGAGTATATATAAGTAGCCCAAGGTCTGAATTCCAACCCAGGTTGGACCCTGATCCTGAGTCCCTAACCACTAAGGCTCTAGAAACACTGCTTAAAACTCCCAACTCATTCCAATTAGTTTTGGGTAAAAGGTGGGACAGGAACTCAGCAATCACGGACTCCTGGCCTCCTTCCCACCCAGCTAGAGGACCGCTCGCTCCAGCCCCACCCCTTGGTCCCACCCGAGTGCTCAGGACTTAGATTCATAGGCTCCAGAAAATTAACAAACCATATACTCACGGGGCCTCTGGAGTCACAGCAGAACTGGAGTGCTGGCTCTGTCATCTGGGGATGGGGAATCCCATTATTTCAACTCTCTGAGCCTATAAACCGTGTCCATTCAACAGGGATGACAGTCTTAACTGTTCACACCAGCTCTATTCCAAAAGGGTTTCGGGCAGCTGATAACATCTACTTCACTGAGCGGTGGTCCAAATGAAATAGAATTTTATTAGCTATTTATGACAATGGTGCTTGTTATGACACAATCTCCAAGAAGAGCCCAGGCCAGCACCTGGCTCACGGCGGGCTGGCGGGTTAACTCTGACTTCCGGCCCCCATGCCCTGGACCACTCACAGAGCTCCAGCTCCCCAACAAGGCCCTTCCTAGGGCTCCCATGCCCGAGCTACCACCCCACCCTCCTACGGCTCCCAGAGCACAGGTCTCATCCCTCTCATGACCTGGTGTCTCAGGATGGTGAAATCAACAAAAAGAAGCTGAACCAATCCTAGCTTCTTCTCACTCCTCAAATGCATTCCCAGAAAAAGGGCTTACTTGGCCAAAAGTATATAGTTGGAGTGGTGGCCCCTCCAGGAGAGGTTTACCTCACTTAATTCTAGACCTCCTTTCCAAGCAGTAGGCGCAGGACAGAGGAAACCCTCCCCTGAGGTCGCCCAGTGTGCGACACCCAACAGAAAAACAGAAGAAGGAGCCTTACATTCAGGGAG
Organism: Lontra canadensis; assembly: GCF_010015895.1. Taxonomy (NCBI): domain Eukaryota; kingdom Metazoa; phylum Chordata; class Mammalia; order Carnivora; family Mustelidae; genus Lontra; species Lontra canadensis. The sequence goes on from NW_022631112.1 coordinate 400,198, forward strand.
TGGTGTAGGCAGTCCAGACAAGCAAACCTGTCTTTGATCGTACTATTTTCTTGTTTTGTTTCATTGTGAGTTTTAGACAAGGACCATTTTCTGGAATGAGAGCACAGCCAGACTGCTTGTCCAAGCTGAGTCATGTAGCCTCAGCTTTCTTATCCATAATACAGGGACAGTGATTAATCGTCCCTCATAAGGTGGCTGTGCAGATGAAGTGAAATAATCCATGTAAAAGACTGGAGGGCACCCAACATACGGTAAGGGCTCCACAATATTTAGTTTTTATTATTGGAGCTAAAATATAAAATAGATTGCGTTAGCCTTGGCACCTGGCTGCCAGTTAGAACACCACTGCTGTTAAGGGAGAATATATTCTAAGGTAAAAATCACAGATTTACAATGAACTCTTTTTTTTTCTAAGATTTTATTTATTCATTTGAGAAAGAAAGAGACAGGGACAGAGAAAGAATGAGTGGGAGGGGGCAGAGGGACAAGCAGACTCCCCACCAAGTAAGGAGCCGATGCGGGGCTCTATTCCAGGACTCTGAGATCGTGACCTGAGCCGAAGTCAGATGCCCAACCAACTGAACCACCCAAGCACCCCTAAATGAACTCTTGACAACTTCAGTTGTTATGAAAATAAGAAGTTACCATTGAACTCTTAATCGGCTAGAAAAAGATTGCCTTTTTAAAATCAATACCAACATGTGGGTCATGTATCAAAGACAGGGTTGCAACACACATGATCTTTTCCTTTATCCAGTGAGTCCGATGTGATTAATGTTTAAAAAAGAAAGTAAGCCTCTCACAGCATGTGTCAAAAGTTTCTTAGGGCCAGGGTGTTAGAGAACCTCGCCACCCCCAACCCACACCCCAAGGCCATAGTCAAAGTCTAAGTGGCATCAGGGACTTTCATTTCAGCAACTGCTAACAGCTATATTGCTAAAAGTTAGATACATTTCTCAACAGACCGTGGGGGTCAGAAAGACTGTTTCTTCCATTTTCCACATAGGTCAGAACCTTCGAGGGGCTACAGCCAAGGGGCCCAACCCTGTTCTCATCTCAGGAGGGAAGGGGAAAGGTCAGGGTTCTTCTTGCTCAAAAATATCTCCCCTGTGGGACACCTGGGTGGCTCAGTCGGTTAAGCAGCTGCCTTTGGCTCAGGTCATGATCCCAGGGTCCTGGGATCAAGTTGTGCATCAGGGTCCTCACCCAGCTGGGAGCCTGCTTCTCCCTCTGCCTGCTGCTCCCCTTGCTTGTGCTCATACACACACACACACACACACACACTCTCTCTCTCTCTCTCTCTCTCTCTCTCTGACAAATAAATAAATAAAACCTTTAAAGGGGCACCTGGGTGGCTCAGTGGGTTAAAGCCTCTGCCTTCAGCTCAGGTCATGATCTCAGGGTCCTGGGATCAAGTCCTGCATCGGGCTCTCTGCTCAGCAGGGAGCCTGCCTCCTCCTCTCTCTGCCTGCCTCTCTGTCTACTTGTGATCTGTCTCTGTCAAAGAAATAAATAAAATCTTAAAAAAAAAAACTCCCCTGTAATCCTACCAATTGGTTTCACCGAGTCTACCAAATTCTCCTCTAAAGAGTGAATACTACATAAAAAAGAAATCTAAGAGGAGATGCTCCATTGTGTAACACTGGTTTTCCCTAGGTGGTAGGATTGTGATTGGGGTTTTCTGCTTTTTTGTTTATCTGCATTTTCTAGGGTTTGTTTTTTTGTTTGTTTGTTTTTTGTTTTTGTTTTAACAGTGAACTAATTAAAAGTTAATTTTGATTTTAAAAAGACCTTTTGTAGATGGATTAAATAAATTCTATTTGGCAGGAATCCCCTTTAAAAAGGAAGAAAGGAAACCACAATGAGATATCACTCCACTATCATTCAAGCGGCTGTTTTTGTTACCGGATAATAATAAGTGCTGACAAGGACTAGGAGAAACTGGAACCCTCCTATCCTGCTGGCAAGGAATGTAAAATGGTGTGGCCACTTTGGAAAACAGTCCAAGTTTGACATTAAGTTACCATCTGGCCCACAACATCCTACCTCAGTATATATTTTAGAGAAACGAAAACATAGAGCCACATAAAAATCTGTACACAGGTGTTCACCCAGCATTATTCATAATAGCCAAAACGTGGAAACACCCAAATGTCCACCTGTGGACAAATAAATCAATCAAATGCAGGCTAGTCATACTGTGGAATGTTATTTGACCAACTAAAGCAATGAAGGGCTGGATACACACTGCTACATGGATGAACCTTGGAAACATGCTAAGTGAACGGAGTCACAAAAGGCCACATAGTCTATGACACCATTTATAGAACACATCTGGAGGAGGCAAATCTGTTGTGAAAGAAAGCAGATCAATGGCTGCCTGGTGCTGGGGGGGTGTGGCAGGCAATGGAAGAATGGTAACTCGAGGGTACAGGCTCTCTTCGAAAAGAGATGATTGCACTTATTTGTGAATATGCTAAAAACCAGTATACGACCCACTTTAAATGGTGGACTGTATGAAATGTCAGTGACCCCGCAATAAAACGGTTATCCCAAAATGAAAGAAAGCAATCCAAGCAGGATGGGATTATTGACGTGTATGAGGAGGGAACTGCTTTGGATCAGGGGCACATGTGGGAGTCGGAAGTCCCTGGGGAGAGGGCACCAAAGACAGGGTGTGCTAGGCAGCCAAATGATCAGTCCGCACAGGCCTTGCTCCGCTCATACACACCAACCAAGCAGTAACCCAGAGCATTCCCTGCAGCTCACCCTGAGCATGCCAAAACTACCAGAAGGAGAAAGGCAGAGCCAGGAATCACAAACCGACTCCACCGAAATCACACAACGTCAGCCGACTCAGCAGTGATTTCCCAGACCCGGCTGTTCATCAGAATCACCCAGAAAGTTTGTGTGTGTCTCTGCTTGTTTTGAAATATAGACTGCTGGGCTTTCCAATGCAGAGATTCAAATTCCATGGGTCTGGCAGATACCTAGGAATCCTGCACCTTTTAAATATGTCCTCCATGTTTCTGACCATAAACCAGGCATAGGAACTTCTGGATGGGAGGACAATCCCTCTTAAGATATTTTTGAAGGAAATAAGAATAACACCCTTTTAAATTGAAAAAAAAAAAAAAAAGCCTTTAGCTTCCATGCAAAGGCAATACATAGAAACTGCTTAATAATATGATTTTTTAATCCCTGGTGCAGCTACAAGACAAATTTTTTAAAGAATACAAATATTCATGTCTCCACAACTCAGCAATTCTCAGTTTTAGTGAGGTGTTCCAATCAATTCTTCTAAACTGTTCCTAAACCACTGCTTAAACATCACAGACTCTAAAAGCTGAAGATTTGGATACAGAGTCAACTCTCTCATCATAGACAAGACGAAACGTCAGCCTCGGAGATGAAGGATCCTTCCCACCCGGCAAGCTGACCCAGATGAGGACCCAGGCAGGGGTGCTCCCAGTCCTGCCTGCTCTCTGACGTCACAGCACCTTCTGCAAGAATAGCTCACACTGAAGTCTTCAGTTGCAGTGAAATTAGTCTCTGCAGATGCAAAGAAATGACATTTAAGCAATAACACAAAACTATGGAATCCAAGACGCATTCTAGCGAGAAAGAACCTGAAGGACTAGAATCTACAATGTACAGGTGACCTGGTTCCACAAACCACAATGAACCAACAAAAAATGATGCTGTGGGGTGCGGATTGAATTGGAGTCTTCTGAGAGAGGTATTATACTCTCAGACCCAAACCCGATGTCCACTGTAAATTACACAGGGGTGGTTAGGGGGTATCACTGGAACTGTTGCTGCCCCTGCAAAGGCTGAATCACACTCACTGTCCAAGCTGATGTCACCTGTACGTTTTCCCAAGGCAGCCACAAAGCAGCAAGGAGCCCTCTCTTGCATGCAAATGGAATGGAATACTGGGTTTGGGGTTTTTTAGTTGGTTGGTTTGTTTTAAAGATTTTATTTATATATTTGGCAGATAGAGAGATCACAAGTAGGCAGAGAGGCAGGCAGAGAGAGGAAGGGAAGCAGGCTCCCTGCTGAGCAGAGAGCCCGATACGGGGCTCGATCCCAGGACCCTGGGATCGTGACCTGAGCCGAAGGCAGAGGCCTCAACCCACTGAGCTACCCAGGTGCCCCATGGGTTTGGGTTTTTAAGATTTGTCACAGGCATGATTGTAACAGCCGTACCAAATCCCTGCTAACTTCTCCCCCGCCTGCCTGCCGCTGAAACCGGGAAAGCAGATGAGTGTGTCACAACAGGGCACAGCCGGCTGGTGGTGTTCTGAGACCTAAGAGCAACGGTGGTTCACTTACAGGAGCGAGGAGACATTCTTGGCGTAAGAGTGAAACTGTGGCACAATAAAAAGCGCAGGACTTCAATCAGAAGTCTGAATCTGTGTGCTGATTCGTCTTTTATTCACTCCAGGAATTCGGTCATATCCGTTAACTGCTCCAGTTGTTGTTTACTCCCCCACACAAAGGAAGGAACAGTTGCCCTACTTACTGTTCAGCTCAGTTGAATGCCTATTTGTAAAAAACATAGAAACTTTGCTAAACTCTATACTCCATGCATGTAAGTTGTTAATGGTTACGATGGGGTTCAGCGTCAGGGGAAAGGTGATCATTACCAGAAAAACGACAACGTCTGTCAGGTAATAACAAGAGCTACCATTCATGGAACACCTCCCAAGAACCTGGCCAAGTTCCATACATTCCCTCCACCCCAAAGTCTTCTAAAGAAGGCATGTTATTGTTCCGTTTGCACTGGGCCCCACAGCTAGCAAGCAGCAGGGACAGATTTTGACCTTCAGCAGTCCAACGAGTCTGCCAGTCTATCCTCAAATGGATAGACATCAAATGCAAAGCTTAAAATGAAGAGGGGTGGTGGAACTCTTTATATTTTGGCGTGTCTGGGGGGTGCTTCTCTTTACTGTAGTTTCAAATAGCTTGTGTGACTTAATGCGAGACGGGGCCGGTTCAGAGGCTGCATCTCCTCTCTCTGCATCGGAGCTAACGAGAAAGCTCATGCCCACCCCTGCGTGCCTGGCTCAGCACTGAGTCTCCTGGGCTCCAACGCGGTTCTGCGACCAAATTGGCGGTGGCTTCCCCAGATCTGCTTGTTAGGAAGGAACAGGCTGCTTGTGTCTGAAATCAGCAGAAGGGAACAAGCAACGTGACTCTGGAATGGCACTTACACGTTCTGTGCAAATTAGCTACAAAGTGAAGAATTTCTACAAGAAGAAACATGTCCATGTTTCTTAATCCACAGAAATATCTCCTGAGATTGTGCGTCCTTGTCCAATCAAGAAGCTCAAAGGGAAGACTCTGCTTTCACCAAAAAAGAAGGGGTGGGGGGGATTTGTGAATCAGCGTCTGAGACCTCTGTGGGACTCTTGCTAGGCACAGTCACTGGCGCTCCCTGGGCCTCGGGCTAGAGGGGGAAGGACGTTTATCATTAGAGCCTCAAGGGGGCGTTCAAGTGACAAGACTCCCTCACAGGAAAGGCCCCAACAGAGACTAAGCTGTTGGAGGAGGGCATGCACATCCTAAAGCCTCTATCCTTCCCATAATGCTCCTGATCTCAAAGCTTTCTTCTTCTTTTTAAAAAATTTTATTTATTTATTTGAGAGAGAGACAGAGAGAGACAGAGAGAGAACTAGGCTTCATGCCCAGGGGCCTGATCCTAGGACTCTGAGATCATGATGGAAGGCAGATGCTTAACCAACGGAGCCACCCAGACGCCCCTTTTCTTTCTTTTTTTTTTTTTTTTTTAAGGTTTTTGTTTGTTTGTTCTTTTAAGACTCCATTTTTAAGTAATCTCTACACTGAACGTGGGGCTCGAACTCACACCTTGAGATCAAGAGTCACATGCTCTTCCAGCTGTGCCAGCCAGGTGTCCCTTAACCATTGCCTCCTTAACAGTGGGCAGTAGCAGTAGCAAACCCTTCACTCCTCAGCAAGGCCTCAGAAGCCCTTCAGGAGCCCCTTCGGGAGACAGTCCCACTCACCAACATCTCATTTCTTCCCCCACTGCTGCCACCAAGCACAGCAGCCTAGCCAAGCAACCATCTGTCCTGGTCACTGTCACGTGCCTGGTATGGTTGGGGCAGGGGAGGTCAGTGCCACAACGATCACATGCTGTATCCATGAGTACTTGCATTTTCCTAAGTGAACTGTGTTCTTTTCCTTCTCCAGGTCTTGGTTCAAACTACCCTCTCTGATTGAGCTGTCTTTCCCATTCCTCTAACTTCCTCTCTGTTTATAAGAATCAGCTTTAGAGTTCTGCTCACTTGGGAAATCATCGTTGACCCTGTCCCTGAGCCTGGTTGGGGACACCAATTACCAGAAGGCTCCTGCATGTGATGATGAAGAAGTAGGACTGCGTTTCACTTTAACAAGCACACGCAAATTTATATTCCAGATGAGTGCTGTCCTCTTTAAAGAAGTTATTTAGTCCACTTGAAGAGAGCAACTGAGTTTCTGATGTTAGTAGCCCCTTCTTCAATGGCTAAGGAATACATTAAATTTCCCAGAACATCAGGCCACTAAGGGTGGCTTCACTTTTCCCACTTCTCAGAATTCTGAATGAGTCAAAAACTCAGGGCCAGGAGGTAACCTGGAGATCAATTCAAGTCCTCTTTTTACAGATGTGGAAACTGAGGTCCAGGAAAAGTTGAGGTCATCCCAGAGATCAAGTAGGAAGTGAGGGACAGAGTTTGTGCAAGACCTCAGTTTTTCTTTAAGCCAAGGACACACTTAAGACTTTCATCTTTTTTCATCTCACACTCAGAAGAAAGATTCCTCCCACCACCTGCTCTGATTCACATTCCATGCTTTGTTTTGCTTTTTGCTTCCCAAGTTAAAGTATAATATTAGGCTGAAAATTTAAATCAAAGGTGGAATATTGTAAGAGCTCCAGATGGTTTCTCCATAAGACATGTTATGTCGAGGCATGGGGCCATCCCCAATGAGCAAAAGCTAATCCCAAAGTTCCAACCAGTCTTTAGTCCAATGTTCTTTAAACATCACTTATTCACATATCATTATTTCAATTGTTGTCAGATTTGACCACCACCTCTACTAATATTCACTTATTTCTTTTCTTTGACTCCCTTTTCTTTAACTCATTTTTTAATATCTTATTTAAATAAATACTAAATAATCCAAGAAATATGTGTTTTATAAATTACACCATTCTCCTGGCACATAAAAGATAAATACATAACTATTAAAAGAACAAATATTCATGTGCCACTTAAAATCACTCTGCAAACTACCTCCAGCATGCATATAACATTATAGGGAATTTACTCTTATTCTACAACACAGCTGATTCCATCCAAAGCAAACCCATTTACTGGCATTCTCCATAAGTTTCTATTCAATCTTCCGGAGGCAACTATTTTATCTGAAATGCCAGTCAGTAGTAGCAAATGCAGATCCCAACCGAAAGCTTATCTTTACGCTAATAGCTTTTCTTATCAACCGCTAGATCACCATGCCTTCCACACATTTGATCTGTCACTTTGTTTGAAATAATCCTTTACCCTAATGTTCTTCACTGACTATTAATAAATATGAACAAACAGCAAAAATAATTACCCTTTCACCTAGGAAAACACTGGTGACTACGACTTAATGGTCTACCAGTGACATACGGCTTTACCCAGCATAATGGATGCAAATGTGTAACAGGATATGGGTAAGTTATTTTCACACAAGCTGTCACTTGTCACACAAATTACATGGGCTTCTTAGCTGTTTAATTCACAGATTAAAAAAAAAAAAATTCTACTCACAATACCTGCATCATTCCTAAGCTCCTGGGGAAAGCAGAACCAACCCACAAAACCACCCAAGAATAAAGACTACAGCAGCAGGACATTTTCTGTCTATACGAAAATTCTGCCAGGAGTGGCGGAAGGAATGTTGGTCAGAGTCATTGAATGATTCAAAAGTCTTCAGGGGCAGAGAGGGAGACCTGCGATTATGAGCTAAGCCCAGATCTGGGTGCCACGTCAGAACAGGGCCTCATGGAGCCAGCCGCGTGGTTTATGGACCAGCCAGGCCCAGAAGAGGTGAGGCGGGGGGTTTGCTGCTGGCACCATTCAAATGCAATGCTAAGGTCGGCTGCTTTGCATCATCAATCTACCCCAGACGGAGCCCTCAAAACAGTGCTCTCCTCACACATTCCTGAGGAGCAGTGACTGGGGATAGAAGGCCAAGCGGTCTGTGTTGCGGGGGGGCGGGGGGGGGGGCTGGGGCCTGGGGCTGCAGCTCTGTGGCTGGCTTCCGCCTGGGGCTCTGTCACCGTTTTAGGAAACTAGCAGATGCTTTTGCAAACTGACCTGGTTTTAGTCACCGTTTTTGGGGTTGTTTTTTGTTTTTTATTTTGAGATTTTATTTATTTGATGGAGAGAGATCACAAGTATGCAGAGAGGCAGGCAGAGAGAGAGAGGGGGGAAGCAGGCCCCCCACTGAGCAGAGAGCCCAATGCAGGACTCTATCCCAGGACCCTGAGATCATGACCTGAGCCGAAGGCAGAGGCTTAACCCACTGAGACACCCAGGTGCCCCTTAGTCACCATTCTTATACCTGAGAGCTGGTGTATTTTATATTTTGCCTCCTTAAAACAAATAATGATAATAATAATAATAGCCAGTATTGATCCAGTCCTTAACATGTACCAGGCACTATTCTAAGCGGTTTCCATGTATGCACACATGTAGAATCATAGAAAGTTGGACCTGGGAGGACCCTCAGCTACTGTGGGGGAGGAGCCTTGGACCGATGCCAGGAGAAATGAAGTCCGGGAAATTTTGAGCAAGTTCTGCCTCTCCCCACACCTCAGTTTTCTCATCCAGTAAGGTGGTCAGATGAATGAGAGGTGATGAATAGGTTTCTCAAATAATTGCCAATTCTGAGCTTCTTGACCTGTTTGGGACACTGTGTTGAGTGGGATTCTGAGCCACAATCCATTCATTAGCCATGTCCGCTACCACGGGCCCAGGAGCAGGGACTCAGCATGTCATCTGTTTGCCATCTCCAAAGAAAGCATCTCTAAGGTCCCCTCCTGCTCAAATTACTTGAATTCATAGTTCCAGCCCAACTGTGTCACCAAGTACAGTGTCCTTATAAATTAAAAAGAGAAAGAAAGAATTGGCTTTGGGAACCTGGATACCTCATTTCTGTCATTAGAGCATGTGAGTTTTACGTGATCACAATCTCAAGCATCGCTATCTCGAGGATGAAAGAAAGGTGTAAAGCACACAGCCCCATGACTGGCACACAGCTGATGTTCAATGAAGTAGAAGCCACGACTGGGATTTTCCTTCTCCTCCTCCTCCTACTCCTCCTCCTCATCATCGTCATCAGTCTATCAGCCCCAAACAGAATTTACAACAATTTCTGATCCATGATTTGTAATTTAAGGAACATACGCTTAAACAAAAACTGATGAGTCTAATTTTCCTTGAGAAATAAACTTGAGTGTCTGCCCAAGGAAAAAAAATCACTCAGATATTTCATTATGGAAAATCCCTCCAATACCCAAAAATAGAAAATATTATAATGAACCCCCATGGACCATCCCTAAGCTTCAAGAATTATCCATTCATGGCTACTCTTGCTTCATCTATATTCCCACCCACTCACCCCCCCCCTTCAGACAACATGTATTTTTTTTTTTAAGCAGACACCAGACATTTCATCTGTAAATATTTCAGTATCTATCTCTAAACAATAGAAACTGTTCATTCTTCATAATTTTAAAAGTATTTGCTAACTGAATGACGTGGCAAATGCAAGGCATAATTAGGTAATGATTGCCTCACATCTCTAATAGTATTCCATAAAAGTCACTAACAAGTGTATGCATTAAAAATAATAATAATAAGGGGCAGGCTCACGAGGCCACATGGGAACTGTGGTATGCATGATTTGTTAGAGCTACACAAAGTGAGTTATTTCATTCCTACAGATATTTATGACACCGCTAAAACACTGAATACATCAACATCAGAATTAATCATGAATAATATTTAATTAGTGCTTGACAAGGATCAATTTGGCAACCCTTTTTGTTCTTTCTCCTTCCCCCAAATAGAAAAATAGTCATAAACTAAAGTGTTTTATTTTTTCCATCTGCTTCTGGTAAAGCGCATCCCTGAATTGCAAACTTAGTTGAGATCTCCCGAACTTTCATAGACCCAGGTAATTAGACTCAGATGCTGTCCGGACTGGGATTATAAATCAAGTCTGTATATGTAAGCAGAAAATGGACTGCTCACACCAAAGTGGGTGTTGCTGTTTTTCATGGACTTGCCCGTGCAGCCGACAGGCCCCATGTCTGAGCAGAGCAGAAGGATGCTTTCACGTATATCTCCAATGTCCATGGACGACCTCTTCTCTCACCTCTGCAACCCCAGAAAGCACAGATTATAAACGGAATACTTTATTTACAAAAGAAAAAAAATTCTTTGGGATACTCAAGCAAACATTCTGCCCAGAGCTACGTCCGTAGGCACAAGCCAGGAGACTCAGGCACTCAGAAGGTACATGCCGTGACCTCTTTCCAACCAGACTGTAAACATCCATCCAAAGCACTCGGCGCCCCGAGGACCTTCGGTGGCACCATGTACCCTTCCCCATCAGGGAGTTGTGTTCTCCTACAGAATGATGAGGAGAACTTTCAACCCATTGTTCTGTTAAAACAGTTGCATTCATTTAATTTTAGCAGAACGGCAATATTGTTGCAGCTGAGTTAGTGTTTTAAATTGCGGAACGGAAGAATCCTGGGTTTTTTAAGATATTGGAAAGAAAGTATTAAATGGTTGTTTTTAATATGGGGTGGGGGTAGTGTCATTCTAAGAGATCCCTTTTTCTTTATCTCTGACTCATATCAAGTGGAACGAGGGTTGAAATGCCTACTGGAGACAACACACAACATCTCAGAAGACGTGGAGAACAGGAGATCGGCCACACACGTACATCCTGTATCTAACAGAAGCCTCACAATAGGCCTGGGGGGGACAGATACGGTCATCAACTCATGAAGGAGAACACACCGGCTCATGTGGTTAGATAAGGGTCCAGGGTCACTGCGCTAATGCTGATGAGTTAGGAACCCAAACTCAGGCCTTTCTGACCCCACTGTCCAGGTCTATACCATACAAACTGATCCCCTATAAAGATCTTCCAGGGTGCCTGGGTAGCTTGGTGAGTTAAAGCCTCTGCCTTTGGCTCAGGTCATGATCCCAGGGTCCTGGGATTGAACCCGCATCTCTGCTCAGCGGGGAGTCTGCTTCCCTTCCTCTCTCTGCCTGCATCTCTGCCTACTTGTGATCTCTTGTCTGTCAAATAAATAAATAAAATCTTAAAAAAAAAAAAGATCTTCCAGCTTTGTAATTATAATAACTAATATTATTTAATTCCATGTGCTGCTAAGTGCTTTATATGAAACTTGTCATTTATTCCTCACCTCTGTTCCTCTTACTCCCATCTTACAGGTGAAAACGATGAGGCTTAGAAAGGAGATGTGAGGTACCCACCATCACACGGGGAAGTCTCCTGACTGCTTCACATTTTGCTACATGTACCAGAAAGACAAGCTGGGCCAGAATACTAATTATATGCCAGGGGACGACACTCTGAAGTTCTGAGTGCCCAGAGATTTGTAGATACTGCTGACGGCCTGGGCAGGTGCCCCATGCATTTTACACTGTGTAAGAGCATAAGGAATTGAGAATTCTAAGCCCTCCAACAGAGAATGTTCAACACACACACACAGTGTAAGGAAACACACAAAAAATGGGTACAAACCGCAGTTGAGTGATTTTCACAAGGGGGAGGAATGGTAAGAAGGGAAATGGCCAGAGTTTATCATAAACAGCTAGGCTCTTGGAAGATATGGTGGGGATAAACATTCTACCTGGTTCTACCCTCCCTGTGCCAAAATGCTGAAATTCCCTCCTCTGTAGCCTGGGAGATGAGGTCAGTGGATCTTGTTTCTGCTCCACTGACTTTTCCACACACAACCTGATAGCTTCTGGAAACAAACCAATGATTACGAGATCATTAAAGTATGTTATTTTAATTAAAGGAGGGTCCCATGTAGAGAAGGGGAGAGGAGAGGGGCAGTAAGCCTTCTAGTGGTCAACCCAAGCACTGGGTGAGACTCACCTGGGCCTTTCTCACCATCCCGCCTTCCCAGTCTACCTCCATGTCACAGCCTGACTGGGCCCAGCTCTGCTTTTACACCCACATCAAACTGGGTCAGCCCACCTAGAACCTCACACGTGACATTTTCCAGATATGCCTTGAGAGGTGAAAAGTTAGTGCCTTAAAGCAGTAATCACCACAAGAGCTAAGAAAGAGGCTTGAAATTCAATAGGGCTTTGAAAAAGGAAAGAAAAAAGAAAGTCTAGACTGCCAAAAAAAATAAATTGGCATTGTTGTAAAATTGTGTTGCACAGCGAGAATACAAATATTATTCATGTTAAGGAAAGGGCTGACCCAACATGTGATTTATAGGCACTTCAAATGCAGTACAGGAAGTAAACGGGAAAATTAGGGTGCAAGGTCACCGAGTAAGCAAGAGTCAACTTAAGGGTAAAGTTAAAAACTTTCGGAAGAGAGCACACAGTTCAGCTTGCCATATAAATTAAGATCTGTCCTCACTTTAAAGAAACGGAGAAAACTGAATATGAGAAAGGCTGCGTTACTAAAGGCGTTTTCTTCCCCACGTGCAAGAAAACAGGAATACTTGTTAGAGGGTGAGAAATGCCAAAGGGATACTTCATAAAGAAACAGAGGGGAGGCTGATGCAATCCCAGAACCGACTCTCCTGTGGTCAGTAATGTAAACAAACGGCACCACACGTAAAAGGGCTCACCAGGCACTGTCCTGAGCGAGACGGAGGAATCCAAACGGAGCCTTGTTTTCAGGGACGTGCTGCTTCATTTTTTCTCTAAAACAGTCTAAATGGATCTGGATGGCTCCTAAACTTATCAATGGCCAAGGAGGGACAACAGAAGCAGAAAGGGGTTTCAGCTGGGGAGCTGACTCTGCTCTCTCCAGTCTTCTTGCTCTCTGGCCATTCTGTTTCAAATACAGGGAGCATTAAACACCGTCTTGTTTTGTTTCTTCTTTTATTTATATATATATTTTTTAAGAGATTGTGAATGTTTCCCAAAGAACCACTAGAGGGCAGAGCTTTGTGATGTTCGGAAATTACTAACCGCGAAGCCCGCCAAGACCTCCGAAGGGCCCTTATTCCCCTGGGAGAAGGAAACCGGGCGGTGGCAGCGCGGAGCTCAAAACCGCATGATACCGAGTCTCCCAGAAGGGGGCGCTCCAAGTGAAAGGGACCAAGACGGAGCGCAGGCTCAGCCAGCCAGCCAGCCAGCTTCGTCCTTGTCTCCTAAACCGCACGCTCCACTCCCGCACCTGAGGCTACTTTCACTGTAGTCCTTCCCTTGACCAAGCCCCTGATGTTCATCTTACTAGGATTTCACCGGCATATGAAATACTGGGTGAGGGGGTCTGGCTGGCTCAGTCGGTGGAGCATGAGACACTTGGTCTCAGGGTAGTGAGTTCAAGCCCCAAGCCCCACAGCTGGCAGCAAGCCTACTTAAGAAAAAAAAAAAAAGAATATTGGGTGAGAAGAAGCGGCAAATCAACGCTGGGCCCAAAGCATCCCTTATTTTCAGCCCCCTCTGAAAACTCTCCGTCTTCTGTTGGGCTGTTAGCCTGCAGCAACCAGAGTCAAAGATGAAGGGAGCACCCTTAGAGCTGCTGTGATGCAGAGAAAAGGGGCCAGGAGAAATTCTTGGAGCAACCCTGAATCAGTCGTTGGCTGACTGGAGCCCCTGAGGGCTCCCACAAAACCCAGTCACTTTGGCCTCTGAGAGGCTTTCTCAAGCTGGAAGACAAGAGAATGTCTTTGCGGGACCCTAAATCCTTTTGCAGCCCCTGTCACGGGTCGGAGGACCCGAACACAAGGGCTCGAGCGAATTATATCCCATCACCCACTTCTGCAGGAAGGGTCCTCACTAACCCATGTCTGGTTTGGCTAACAGACAGAAATCTGATCTCAGCCAAGGATGTGGGAAGAGGCAATGGGAATTTTCTCTTATTTGCAAACTTTGAGTTAGAGACCCATTAATAATTATTGCCATTATGAAAGCAGGTACCTGGGCAACTTGCTGTGTTAGTAAAGATACTCCCAAGGAAAGAGCATGGCTTTTAAGAGTACAACAGGGCTCTGGAATGATCAGTGAATTCCAGTAGTAATTCAGAGTGGGCTCTTTGCTTGCTAGCCATTACCCCTCACCCCACCTCTAACAGACAGAAAGAGAGAGAACTCTCCGAGCTTTCCATCTGAGATGAGCAAGCCTAGAAATTTCTCCAGGGCTGACTCATCTGTGTACTCCCTGTATGTCCCTGGGCAAATCAGAGGGACTATCAAAAATCTACCTTCCTAGGAAGGTTGTAAAGACCAAATGACAAAATACATGGAGAAGATGACTTAAAAATTCACAAGTACAATCATAACGATTCCTCCTCCACTGCACACATACAAGCTGCCCCCAATGACAAGCCATGCCATAGGGTATTTTGTTAAGGCACAGCCCAGTGAGGGAACTGAAATAAGCCTTTTGTAAAGTAATATGTGTTATTCATCCTAGTCTAACTGAAATCTGGGTTTAATGACTAACGACCACATCATGACCAAGCTCCAAACCATACACCATTTCCCTCTTTGTGGACTCCAACAGGCATTAACACCAAACCTGGTCCACTGCTCACTGGTTTTTATGGCTGTTTGCTGTTGCTGTTTTAAGCCAAGTTCTCTCCTGGGATTTGCCAAGACGGAGGAAAACCCCGGCAGGCCCCTCTGTTAATGGCTGCGGATCTCGGGTTCGCTCCTGGAGGCTGAGAGCACGCCCCGTGGAGAGGACATCAGTGGGTGAGGCCACGCCTGGGCCAGGAAGGTGGAGAAGCATATTACCACAGCGGCTAGCTCTGGCCAAGCCAACCATCAGTGCTCAGGTGTGATACCAAACACAGAGCAGAACGGGTCTTCAGAGACAGCCCAGCATACTACTAGGTTTCTTTACAAAGGTTTTCCACTACTAGGTTTTCTACTACTACTACTACTTTTTTACTACTAGGTTTTCTTTCCCCCCAGGGCCATCCTTATAATAACCCGGGCAGTGGTTTCTGTAAAAAGCCGGATTAGATCATAGGCCTTTTAGAAGTTTCCACAACAGATGGAGGGACACAGCTTTAGACGAAAGCCCGGCTCACATCCGTCTACATTCATTATTGGCCCTGTTCTCCGAAATGCTATATGTTATCTGGAGCTTGTTTGTTTTTATCTGTCAGAGTGGTTTGTTGTTAGGGAAATGTGGTGTCAGCTATCTCTTCCCCACCATCAAAGCCGCTTCATTAAAGTTAATAGTGTTTGACTTGCAGAGATCTCTTACCAAGGTAACCCAAGAAAGCCCCTGCTGGCTGTTATTTTTCCGGCAGTAAAGGCACCAAATGGATGCAGTAACTGCATTAATCTTTTAGGAAGGAGAAATTAAAAAAAAAAAAAAAAAAAGCCTACCGCATGACTGTCTAGTAGCTGCTTAATAAATGTGCCTTGAATTCATGAGGCTAGTGTCACCCTTTGGTTTGGGACAGGGCTCAGAACCAAATGGCCTATGATCCTGACTCTGCCGCTCACAGCTCCGTGGCCTGGGGCTTGTCGCTTCCCCAGACTGAACTTCAATTTATTAATCTCAGAATTAAGTGGGTTAGATTATAATGGCGCTTTTTCTTTAAATCGGGGAACCCTCTGGACAAAAGTAATCTTGCAACGAAGCCTGAAGTATAAAGCAGATAAAAGCAAACTTTTTCTAGCTAAAAGAAGAGAGACCAGAAGTCCCACCTTCTCAGCGTATCTCCCTCTCTTCCTCACCGCCTCTGTCTACACCCACCCTCATCCCCTCCCCAGAGGTCCTGGGCAACCTCTGTAGGCCGCCACCCCCACCCCGGACTTCCTGGAACAGCATCTTGAAATCTACTAGCCTAGAAGGAATCATCTTTAAGGTCTTATCTGCTTGGAGTCTGGTTCTGTGATTAAGGAACTGGAGTCAAACCCCATGAGGACAGTTTCTAATTAATGTAATAACTCCATGAACGTCTCTGCTCAGTGCTGCACATTGAACGTTTGGGTTTGGCGTTGTTTTCTGTTTATCTTCTAATCTCTGCTTTCTATTGTGTCCTGTCAAATTGCCCTTCACCATTGGAGTAGTGGGTCTCAAGCAAGCTCTGTCATCTCCTGGGTCACTGTCACTTAGTGCTTGTTCAGTCTCAAATGTCGGTGTGACTCAATTTAAATCTCATCACCTCCCTCCCCTGCACGGCGGTCTTCAGCGTCCTTCCTCACCCAGCAGGCTGCTCTTCCGGGCCAGAAAACCAGCAAGAGAGTCAAACCCAACAGCCCTGCCCCATAGCGTGCACCTGACCACAAGCAACTCAGGCATCCTTGCCACCTCACCTAGCGCATGACCAGGCTGCCTGGTGGCCAGCCCTGAAGCCTTATGCCGTCCGTCTCTGGTCATCTCCTCTGCTGAGCAGGCCAGGGGACAAGTCCGCAAGGCTGCTGCTACCCAAGCAGGTGTCCAACGGGTCATCTAAAACCAATTTTCCCTTCTTGCAAGCAAAAGGGAATTTCTCCCCTCAATTTGTTGAAGGAATTACCCCCAGCCTCTGCCGCTCTCTCATAGAAAAGGGGGGAAATGATGATCACTCTTGCTCCAAAAGGCTACAGCCAACAAGACTCTCCCCTCTCTACCTTCCCCCAGAACCTCCATGAAAGGCCTTCGGGATGAGAGAAGGCTTGAGTCAATGACGAGAGGTAGGACGATGTAGCAGGCTGCCCCCACAGTAGGGTGGAAGGTAAGGGATGCAGAAGGGAAGGAGAAGGGGGCACGTTATCGTTGACTTTCCTTAAAATGTTGCATCTGCGACCACGCTTCTAGTACCACAGGCAGAAATCCCACCAAATATCCTGTACACATGTACGACTAGGATATCTACCAGACTCTATCTGTATTTATACATGTGGTTCAGACTTGGATGGGTACCAGCAGAGCGCACCTGCGGAAAACTCTGAAGAATCCCAAACCACACATTTAGTTTTATTTTTTTTGGCCCAAGTCTCTGACGGGGGGGAATAAAACAAGAGCAACGAGAACCCTTCCTTCTCTTTTTCCTTCCTTCCTTCCTTCCTTCTCCCCTCGCTCCCTCCCTCCATCCCTCTGTCTCTCCGCCCCTCCTTCCGTCCATCCTTCAGCTCTGTCTAGGGAGCCTTTCCTTACACCAGGCACTTGCTTGAGGCCATGGCAAATAAAACATGTCCCCTGCCTGGCCATGGTTACTCAAAACCACAGAAACAATTCCACTTGTCTAACACTTCAGCTTTACTTTTCCAGAAGCTTTTACACCCAATAGTTCACTAGGATCCTCACAATAATGGTTAAGGTAGATATAATCACTGTTTACAACAGAGAAAATAGAAATACAGCAAAGTTAAGGGACTTGTCCACTCTCACAGCTAGTTAAGTGCCTCTGACTTCTAGTCCCTGGCTCTTTCTTTTTGACCAAACTGTACCCAATGTATCCTGTGATTTCCTTACAACCGCCATTACAATGACTGTACATTCCAGATTTTCCAGGATCCTTTCAATTTTAAATATTCTGTTCCTTTGTCTTCCAAATTGGACTTGTCAGGCTACTTGAATTAGTTCTGAAAATACAGTCACTTATATCAATTTTAGGTTTGAAAAATATTGCCATCGTGGGCTCTCTTTTTTTCCTATAAACATTCTGAAGTGAGATTTAGGCTTTATAGCATTAAGATTATGCAAGAGTCACAGTTTTTCCATCAAGTCATCCTTTGGTGTAGAAAATTATTTCAGTACACACATTATTTAAGCTATTCTGAAAACTACTCTGACATTCTTTTTATTAATCTTTTTCCTGTTTCAAATCCTTCCATCGGGCATTGCTGTCAGGCTTCTGAAGGGTCCCATATGCACACTTCCAGTGCAGAAATGTGTTCTTTTTTGGTTCACTGGAATCTTTCAGAATGTCTGGCACTGAAACAGATTGGCTTTAATTAAAAGGCTATGATTTCTGTGAATTCCCATTAAGTTAGTGAAAGAAATCTGCATTTAAAAAATACAGTTAACACATTAAGGCACACTTGTACTGAAAAATGGTTCATGTTTAAAAAACTACTTAAGCAGATGAAACTAAACTGTCTGTAATAAAAATGTGCTCATTTTTAGTAAAATCCTTCACTTCTGAAGAGAGGGTTAGTTTAGTACATATGTGCCCAATTAGCCATAAAAACTCAACTAGACATGAACCATGCAAACCGCCAGTCCGCCTGTTGATGTTAAAACATAGATCCCATTAACAGGAATGTAATTTAAATGGTTAAAAAGTGATAAAGTACACAAGTATAATCTGATAGGGTTTGAAATATGATACTGCTGGACACCGATGACAAACCAGTTTTGAATTATGACTCCAGCAAAGTCTGAAACAGCTCAAGCATGTTAATTAGTGACCCACAAATTCAAGAACTGCATTATGTTATGTTATATATTTCTATTCGGTCACACCTCTTTACCCACCGGCAAAAGCATATCCTCTCATAGTCAGAGAGGAAAGCCAGATGAAGCTTTCTGAATTCTAGGTGCTGGATACTCTAGGAACACCTGACATAACTTTCCCTCATTCAACTTACTTATCTTGCAAATGTGATCCAACTCAAGACAGCTTCTCAAGGAACAATATTCCAGAGGACCCACGAAGTGCAGAGAAGTTCACCAGTTACTGGGAAAATGCAGGAAGAGCAATCAATATGGTCACTTCTTTCCACATGAGTGAGCCCCGAGCTGTGTAAGGGACACTCCCACATTGGCATGAGAAAGCCCGAGAGGAGCAAGAACTGGGAGGAAGCGATCTGAATCATCTGTTATAGCTTTATTAGAGATAAATGTGAGCTGATGCGCCTTACTTTTTATTATAAAATAACACCCTGTCCATTCATGGGATACGCTTGAGCCCGTCAAGAAGATCCTGATGGCTCACCACTGAGCTGGTGACCTTGCTTTGAGAATTACCGCCCTGCGTGCTTATAATATTAAAGGCAGGATCTGGATTTCTTAGATAACCATTTATAAAAAAAATCAAATAGATTATTTTGGAAGGCAAACTAAACTCCCATCATCTCATTTGACTGTCTCATCTTTTTAAATGGCCACAAAATTGCACTTGACCGTTGCAATTCTAGTTCTCTCCAGTTATCTTCCGTCCTTAGAATCAGCTCCTCAGGCCTAGTCCAAACCCTTTTGCTCAGGTTCAGCAAATTCCCTCTGCTGTCACATTCATTGGAAAAGAGAAACATATTGTAACACCATTCTCCACATACCATGCCACGATCCCATATTAAGCAAATGGCTAGGAATAGTACATACGCCCTACCAGAGGACCTGAGTTCTGTCAAAATGACCAAATGAGAGGCTGAATAATGCGTTCTAGCTGGTGTCCCTAAAATAACTAGTTTGGAGGAGAAGGAGGAAATCAGCATGTGAGGCCTGGCAAATCAATCTATGAATCATGGGGTATGAAGACCTCCACTCAAAGTTCACCAAATGTTACTGTGGCTTTACAT
The DNA here is from genome assembly GCF_010015895.1 of Lontra canadensis. Lineage (NCBI taxonomy): Eukaryota > Metazoa > Chordata > Mammalia > Carnivora > Mustelidae > Lontra > Lontra canadensis. The sequence goes on from NW_022631112.1 coordinate 419,957, forward strand.
CAGTAATTAGACTGAAATTCAAGAAAGAGACACTGTCATTGCCGCCATCCTAACCAAGCTCAGATTCATGTCTCCATTCCATTTTCTGCTGCACCTCTTCTGAGCAACATTGTATCTTGCCTCGACTGTTGCAGTAGCCTCTCATCTTTACACTGCTGAAAAGTTAATCTTCCAAAAGTCCAGCTCCAATAAAATGGCTCCCCTGATCACAAAACTTGTATCATTGGTTACCATTGCCTGTCCGCAGAATTAAGGTCACAGTCCTTAGCCTAGGGTTTGAGGCACTCTCCTCTTTCTGATGTCCTTTCCCACTTCATTCCCGGCAGTCTGCAAGGCCCAATCCTCTCTGTACAGACTGCCTTTGCTCCTGCAGCTCCCTCACCTAGAGTACTATCCCCTGCCTTCATTCCATCTCCTCATCATCACCCCAAGGAGTCGAAATCCTTCCCATGGGTAAAGCTTAGAAGAGAGGAATTCCATCTTTGCTATAAAAAGTGCAAAGAGCAGTGCCTGGCTTAAAAGCACTCATTAAACATTTTCTGTTATTGTTGTGGTTACCGCTGCCCCTGTGAGTGTGCCATGAAGTCCTTAATCTTTACAGATGGACTAACCCCTTGCTCCTATGGGATATTTAACTGTAGCTCTCTTATGATGTGCCTAATTACTTCTTATTGACTCCTATAGTTATTTAGCTATACATTTCATCTCCTCTTATGGACTGTGAGTTTCTAAAACAGATCCAATTTCATTCACTTTTGTATCTTCCATGTCAGAATACAAGGCCCTACACGTAAATCTTTGAAGAAAAATGTTACATATCATGCCAAGCCACAAGGGGGCACGATTGAGCCACTGTAACAGTGGAATCCTCCTAGAGTTATTAATAAATTAGGTTTTAGAATTGAAAGTTTTTTCTTCTCTTGAAGGTCTATTTGTAAATCTGTTTAAATTTATTTGCATTATGTATGATTACAAATCTATTCATGTTGACATGGAAAGATAGCTGTGATATATTGAATTTTAAAAAGGAATAAGCAAAATAGAATGTCTATGATCTAATTTTTGTATAACATCTAATCTTAAATACACGTGAGAGAAATAAAAGTCTGGAAGAAAATCCACCAAAATGTTAACAGCGGTCATCTCTGGGAAGCGGGGGAGGAATAGAGAATGGGAGTATGGAGGTTTTATTTTCTATTCTGAACGTTTTGGGTTTTTTAAAATAAACAATACATATTAAATTTTATAATCATTAAAATAAAGCCGTTTCCTTTAAGAAATCTTTAAGCAAAGCGTTTATTTTATTTCTCTTGTTACCCCACCTCCAGCCCCATATTTGATGTATTTAAAAGTAAATATTTTAGGAATTTTCTAATGAATTAAAGCAAAGAATCCCAAATTCTCTTGGTACATGGGGCCCTTAGTGTCTCAGTAATTTTTTTACGGCACCCCTTGAATGAAAGAAATACTTAACAGTTCCATTTCTTAAGTGTCAAAATCCAAACAACTTACCAAGTATTTATGTCCTAACAATTTCGTGGCCATTTGAAAGAATAATACACATAAATTGAAAAAATGTATTTTTATTTCATCCTTAAATGGCTACAATTACTTATTAATGGACAATGTACCCCTCTTGGGCACCATACAACTTCTTAAACTTTGGAACCAGATTGGACACTGGCACTCTCATCCCCTACTCCACACTGATTTTCATTAGGTACTCAGTTTTTAGCACAGCTTACAACCACCTAACATCCATCTTCACAAAGATAGGGCACCATTGGAGGGAATGCAGTGTGACCTAATGTTGAAACTATGAGCACCTTGAACTCATAGTTCTTGGGCATCCCACAACCATCCAGTATAGTTGTGTTTCCCCTAAAAATTTAATTTATCTCACGGTATCCATGCGTGTTTACTCCAGCGCCCCTGGGCGCCATGGCACACATTTTGGGAACCAATAAATTCAAACGATAAAACTGATTCCCTGTAAGGCTGGCAAAGGAGGAGAAACTCATTAAACTAGACTTGAAGTTATTCCAACCTAATAACTCAATCAACACAATTTTTGTTTTCTCTAAACTGAAGTCTTCGGGGAAGGAGAAAAGGATGGTGTGGGAAGCTGGGCTGAGCGCTGGATTCTGGTGGTTTCTCTATATCCCTGTTTCACCAAATTCCTCTGCCAATGATTCTCCTACTAAAAACTAAGAACTACAGCAATCTCCAAAGCAGCATGTTCCTGGGAAACACCCAAATTCTTTTCTGTGGTGTCTAGGATCTCCAACCAACCTACTCACTTTTCTGCCCCTCCACCCCAAAGTCTGAGGGTTTACAAAGATGTAGGAGAGTAGAGCAAGCCCCACAGCACAAAGATGTAGGAGAGCAGAGAGAGACTCAACTGCTAACTGAGTTGGCCCTCATCATTCCCTGGTGAGCCCCTGGGACCAACCCCCCACCCCCCCCAAGTACAGAACTATTGCTATCCAAATCCACTTGAAGTCTGGATTAAGAAGTATTTTTCCCTAAAGTTTAATGAGCTCAGTCTCACATCTTGATTTAATGTGATGGCTTGTGATTTTCTATTATCAATTAGATAATTGATAATAGAATACGTTAGAACACTATTCTACAAACTCAAAAGGCATCTCCAACTTGTGGGGAGGGAAGTTCCATGCAGAGACTGCTTTAAGAAGTCCCTGGAGATCACAGAGAAGTGGAAACAACACAAAGGTCCAAATGAACAGACAAGTGTGGTCTATCGAGCCATACAATGGTGTCTTATCCAGCCTTAAAAAGAAAGGAAATTCTGACCCATGCTACAATATGGATGAACCTGGAAGACATTATGCTAAGTGAAGAAAGCTACTCACAAAAGGACAAATACTATGTGATTCTACTTAAATGAGGTCCCTAGAGTGGTCAAATTCACAGAGAGAAAAGAGAATAGAGGTCACCAGGAGCCGGTGGGGAGTGAGGAGTGCAGAGTTATTGTTTAGTGGATACGGGGTTTCGGTTTGGGAAAATGAAAAAGTTCTGGAGAATGGTTAAACGACAGGGTCAATGTATTTAAGGCCACTGAATTGTACACTTAAAAGTTAAAATGATAAATTTTAGGTTAGGCATATAATTTGATTTTTTTTTTAAATCACAGTGATGGCTTTCTGCTAAGGGAAGACTGATTTAACTGGAATCGCGTCCTTCAATGTCACTTGAACAGCTTGTAGCAGATCTAGAGATAAGTCCATTTGGAGGACCTGGTGTTAAATCCACACAGGATGTTTCAAAAGCCAAAGGCCTGTTCCAAAGGAAACAATGTCTAAAGGAGAACGGTAGCAGCATGGAGAATAGAAAAGAGCTTCCACCTCCTCCCGGCCTTTTTCCTAAGAAAATTCCAATTTCCTCCACAGTTCCCAACCCTTCAGACACAAGTGTGAAATCCTCACTCCTTTCCCTCTCAAAATCGATAATGCACTTCCCCGATGCTGCAAATCCGAGGTGTGACAAAATAGGCCCTAGAAGGACTGCTTGAAGAGATGGGCAAATGCAAACCCACCCTGGGAACTAGAACACAGTGTCCTGGGAGTAAGGCTTCCTGCGAGACGTTTCCTTGTTATCACGTAGGACTGATGTTGCTAAAGGTCTAAGTCTTGAAGTTTGGGGTGGAGGAGAAGGGGTCTCTGGGGATAACCTGGGAAATTCTGGAGGATACCTTCTCTCTAAAGGCTCAGAGGAGTCCTGTAAGACAGAAATTTGAATTCTGCAAATCCTCACCCACTGATCATTTTTAAAATATGCCTAGCTCCTCCCCCTCTTGATTTCTCTATTTTGTAAGTGGCATCCAATCTCAAATCTTTAGAGTCTTTTTTATTTCTCCTTTCATCAACACATTCCATTAGTCATCAAACTCTAAATTCAGCTCTAACAGTATCTCTTTTTCTTCTCTTTTTTCCCTTGTCCCCAGCCATCATACTAGTTTATGTCCTTATAACTATGTGAGTAGCCTCCTCCCTGGTCTTCATATCTGTTTTCTTCCCTCTTTACAGCCCGCATTGGAAGAATGTTCCAGATCACTGTGCTGAGCATGTCACAACTATGCCTAAAAAACCTCAGTGGCTCCCCATTACACACTGGATAAAAAAGACCAGACCCCTTAGTCTGGCATGTGAGATTCTTTGTGGTTCTCACTCCAAACTGCCCTCCTAGCCATGTCTCCCACCACAGGGAAACTAACCCTACAGTCAAGTCAAAAATTCTCCATTCCCTGAATGGATCTCAAGGTTTCCCATCACACCCCGTCCTCCCTTGCCACCAGCCACTTGCTCATCCTCAATCAGTTTTGAACCCCCTCCTTTTTACCTTGTCTTTTTTTTTTTTTAATTTTTAAGATTTTATTTATTTATTTGACAGAGAGAGCACAAGCAGGCAGAGAGGCAGGCAGAGAGAGAGGGGGAGGAAGCAGGCTCCCCGCTGAGCAGAGAGCCCGACGCGGGGCTCGATCCCAGGACTCCGAGATCATGACCCGAGCCGAAGGCAGCGGCTTAACCCACTGAGCCACCCAGGCGCCCCTTTACCTTGTCTTTTTAAAAAAAAAAAAATGATTTATTTATTTAACCTGGGAGTGGGGAGCACTCGAGAGTAGGGGGAGGAGCAGAGGGACAAGGAGAGAGAGAATCTCAAGAAACTCCCTGCTGAGTACAGAGCCTGACTCGGGGCTTGACCTCACAACCCTGAGATCATGACCTGAACCAAAACCAAGAGTCCTATGCTCAACCAACCAAGCCACCCACGCATGCCTCTCCTTGTCTTCCTCTATCTTTGAAGTCTGGCTTAAATGTGGGACTCTGTGAAATCATTGATCTTTTCTTTGAATTCTCCCAGACACTTCAACAGTAGGAATCTCATAGTTCATAATATACTCAGCTTGGCTTAGTGTCCTAAGTTTCAAAATAGTCAACCGTACAGTTGACCCTTGAACAACACAGGGGTTAAGGGTACCGACCTCCTGCACAGTCGAAAATCCACATAAGCTTTACTAGTCTATAAACACATATTTTGTATGGTACATGTATTATATACTGTGTTCTTACATTAAAACAAGCTGGAGAAAACATTATTAAGAAAATCATCAGCGGGGGCAGCGGGGTGGCTCAGCTGGTTGAGCCTTCACCTCTTGGTTTCAGCTCAGGTAGTGATCTCGGGGTTGTGGCAGCAAACCCCAGGCCAGGCTCCACACTCAGCACAGAGTCTGCTTGGGGGTTCTCGCTCCCTCTCCCCTCCCCTCCATGCACTTGCGAGCATGCATGCTCTCTACCTCTCTCTCGCTCACTCAAAAAAATAAATCTTTAAAAGAAATCTTAAGGAAGAGAAAATACATTTACAGTACTGTACCATATTTATTTTAAAAAATCCACATTTAAGTTAACCCACACAGTTCAAACCTGTATAGTTCAAAAGTCAACTACATATTAAAGTATTCCATATTGGAGGACCACAAACAAGTTTGAATATAAAACTGCGCTATCATCTCTTACTTTCCCCAAATGCTTAACGTGATGCTTTATACATAAAAAACATTTAATGTCTGTTGAATAATATTTAACACACACCATCAAATTCCTAAACCTCAGTTATATCCTTAAGCCGGTGATCTTGTTTTTTTTTTCTTTCTTACATCTCAGACGTTTTTCCTAATGAAATCTTAGATGGAATCCCAATATATGTCTTACGGGAAGATTTTATATGTGTTCTATATACAGAGTAAAGCACATATAAGTGGCATTTCACTTTATGTACATTTATTTTAAGTTAAAATTTATAGCATTTCCTATTATTAAGTGAGCTATGAGAATAGCAGGCTGTTTCGATGAATATAAAATGTGAAGTAGAGGGTTACGAGTAGTGATTTGCACTCGGCCATTTCCACGGCCAGCTTATTTCTGGGTTTTGATTGGTTTCACATGATTCAGAAAATCCTGACTCACATCACTAAGTCACAGTGTGCAACTTCATGTGAGTGGACATCAGCAGGGTAACGCATTCTATTTTTTTAAAGCTCAGATACAACCTGCTAGATCTGTGACACATTAAGAAAGCCATACACAGCAACTAAGAACCCAGAGTCTGCTCCCAACCCTGGCTCCCCTCTGTTTAACAATGCAGATCTTAAGCAAGTTATTGGGCCTCAATTTCTGCATCTGAAAACTGGAAATAATAATGGTTCTTCCCTCATAAGGCTGTACAAGAGCAAGATAGTGTTGGACAAATGTATGCCCCAATAGTCTTCAGTGTGTTAAAATGTGGTATAGGATACACAGAGGTGTGCAGTTTTAATGTTTTATTATACACCCAATCGTTATTAAAACATTTATATGTGTAATGCATAAAGAATAGCAGTATAAGGGAACTTATGTTCCCAACTGGCAATTACTGTTGAAATGCCCAGTGCACCCCTCCCTGATCCCGTTCCCTGTCCTCCCCCATGAGGGAACAGACCTTTGCCATACTTTAGTTTTAATTTTTGTTTAGCACTTACCCTATTACTATGTGCCAGGTTCTGTCCAAAGTGCTTTCCAAAATGTCCACCTCTCACCCTCCCCACATCCCCACGAAGTGGACAGCATTCTCGTTGGCAATCTACAGATGCAGAGCGTGGGGCACAAGGAACTGTGACAGCATGCTCCCAGGCAGTTTGTACACGGAGATGCCAGCATTTGAACCCACGCAGTGGGCCTCCAGAGTCCCTGTTCTCCCACACACCCAGGCTTGACACACAGTGTTAAGGGCACTCTCACACTCCCTCCATGAACAGACACTGACTTAACACCCACCATGTGCCAGGCACTGGACTGGGCACTGCAGAGTTTAAGGAAAAGCTTCTTCCTCTCCGGCACCTGACAGTTCCCAGAACACTGGTTCCTTCCACAGGTGCTGACTCCAGCTCTCTCACAGGCCCAGGCAGCCTAGAAGCACCCTCGAGCTGTGTGTGGCCTTGAGGACAGGCGAGCAGGCCCAGCCACTTCACCTTGGTGTTGGTCAGGGTGGGTCTCGACAACAATCAATCCCCAAGGAATCACGGGAAATTCCAAACTTTCTGCCCCCACTCCCGGCCTCTTCCTCATCAAGGCTTCCTCTGAGATGTGAACCACGTAGGACTGCGCAGGAATCCACAGCCTCTGCCAGCAAGCAGGCCAGTTACGGCCTCATGGCCCAGCCCACAAGGAAAGGCCTCAACTTTAGCGCATGTCACTCCCCTAATTATTCTCTGTGCCTGGAGTCCAACAATAACAGAGCGTTTTTCACAAGCAGCTCCCACCATGAACCTTGCAGCCTCATGCATGCATCCGAGCACTGAGAAGTGCTAAAGGGTCGGGGGTTCACGCGGCCAACAGTCCCAGGCCTCTGGGGGAGAATCCCGGGCACTCTCTAGTCCAAAATCTGCCCCCAGAATAAATGCCTGAGGCCCCAGCTGCCTCCAGGGCCTACTTCCTGGGGCTGACCTGGGTCACAGTGGGTGGGGCCCTAAGAAGGCCCAGCAGATCTGAAAGCAGCTGCACCAGAGCCACTAAGAGAAAGAAGCAAGGGGTGGGGGACAGGATACTAAAGAAAGATTTTTCCTCCAGGGTCACATTCAGCGAGTGCTCCCGAAGCTATATCATATCCCGAAGATTGGTTTTTCAGTAAAGTTACTTACTCAATACCAGCCCTGACAGATACTGGGATTGGAGGTACGGTTCTAGGATATAACGGCAAAGTCCCCTACATTATTGAGGTGGGGGAGGGGCAGCAATAATCAAACTAATAATTTCGGTTCGTGATTAGTGCTTTGAAGAAAATAAAATATCTTTGTCCCATGGGGGTGGACAGGGAAATGAATATGAACTAAGATCTAAAGGAGGAGGTAGCAAAGCAAAGGCAAGGGAAAAGCATTCCAGGCAGAGAGAACAGAAGTGCAAGACCCTGAGGCCTCTGATTAAACGCTGATTAGGGGTTTAAAAAATGTTTGATGAAAAGCTAGTGCTCTCAAAATTCTAGTACATGGTAGACTTATTTCCTTAAAAGCATAAAGATCAAAGTGCCGTGTTGGAAAGAAATTTGTCCTTGGCTTTAAATGAAGATGCAAAAAGAATGTCTGTGAATATATATTTACATTTATATGTCTCACAAGGATCTTCTTAAAAAGCCTTTCATGTCCTTTATCCTTTAAACTTTTGTAATATAGGTTGAAAGCACGATACAATCTTTCTCTTCCAGCTCAAGCACTGAAAGATCTTTCTCCTAGAACTAATGAAGACATCCGTTCTGTCCGGATGTAATTTACCTCCCTTGTTCCAGATTTTGAAATAAGAATACCACGTACCCCTAATTGCAACTATGTAAAAAAAAAAAAAAAAAAATGTGTGCACAAGGATTAAGACGATGGGAGACTAGGAAGGGGTGGCGGTTGTTTTTCAATATTCCTTTGTTATTATTAAAACTGGGAAGAAAAGATACATTGTGCCTAACTGTGCAATTTTCTTGTCTTCAATGTGAATAAATGTGTTTTTAACTGCTGTTTATGTCCCATTTCCAACATCACCGCCACCGACAACCTCTCCCGGCTACAAATAAAGTTGAGAAGTGCAAGAGGTTTTTACAAACCCTCGTACAGTGAGTGCGTCGGCTCACGTACAATCCCTGTGCATCCGTCGACGGAACTTCTTGGGGATCCTTCGGGATCCCGGCCGTATTTCCCCCCAGGCTCTTATTAAAACCAGGTGCGCGGGAGGAGGGCGTTTTGCACAGAAAAGGCTTACGCTTGGCCCAAAGCTCCCCCTTCCGGTGTGTTTTCTAGACGGGATTCGTGAGCTGAGCAAAGAGAAAGCTGGCAACTCCTGCGGGGCGGGCAAACGGGGCGTGTGGTCAAGACGGACCCGCGCGCGGCCTGCGCCAGCGCCAAGTGTGCAGGGGCACCAAGTGAGCCGGGGACACGGACACTGCGCCCCCGCCGCCGGGAGTGTGGTCGGCGCGCGGGGGAAGCCCCAGAACCACAGCTCGGCCCGCGGGGGCCGAGAAGAGCAGGAGGGCGGCAGCGGGGCCACCGCAGATGGGAGCGTGAGAGCCGGGCGCGCGGAGGGGCCGGCCTAGGCCCCGACCCGCGGAGCTCGGCCGCCGTCTGCTGTCGGAACTCGCGCGGGCCGCGCGGCGCTTACCGTCGGCGGCCGGTGGCGCTCACGTGTCCAGGGTCCCGGCCGGGCGCGCGGGGGTGGGGGGAGGTGGCGCGGGACGCGGCGGCCGGCGCTCTGGGAGCTGGGGTCGCCGCACTCGGGGCAACGCGGCGCGGGGTGCCTGCGGGCCTCTCTGCCCGCGACCTTTGACCGGCGGTCGGGCCTGGGAGGACGAACACCGCGCCCCCTCCCGAGCGGGCAGGGAAACTCCTGAGAGAGCTCGGGAGAGCTTGGTCCTGCTGGGCCGGGACCCCCCACATTGGGCCCAGCCTCTGGGATGACGGCGTTGGTTACTTGCGGGGGTCAGAGATTTGAGTGTGGGCGCTTTCATCAGACCCTAGAGCTATTCAAAGTGGAGACCACGGGACGAGAAAAAAGGAGCATTATTAGGTTACAAATGGTTAAGGGGCAGAGAACAGGGAACCCCAAAAATACAGTTGCAATTTTTGAGCGGCCACTTACTCTTCCTTGGACCAAACGACAAACCGACATTTTCTCTTTCTTTCTTTTTCTCTACTGCTTTTAAGAGCGTGTTAACTAGGCTCTGTATAGCTTTGGTTCCGACAGCCCTGCATGAATTTTCAGTAACCCCAGGAAACCGCCAGCCAGACAAGACGGTGAGAAGGCCTCCCATCCCAAGTATTTGCCTGCACATTTGGTCCCATGAAAACTCCAAATCGGGTCACCCCAGCATATCTTCTGGGCGTGGTGCCCTGTTTGATGGGAAAAAGTATTCTCTGCCCCAACCTCAAGATCCTGTGACAGCCAACAAAGGGAATTCTAGAGAAGTTTCCAGACTGAAGCAACCCTAGTAATTTCTGGTAAAACATTATCTAAAGCTAGTTTTTCAAATCGTGGTCCAGGGACCACCTACATCCTGGGATCCTTGGTAGAGATTCAGGATTTAGGGCCTACAATATAGCTAATGAATTAGATTCAGAATGATGAGGCCCAGGAATCTGCATCTTTGGAAGCTTATCTTTCAAGGTTTCTGCTCAGTATGGTTTGAGAATTACTAGACTTAGCCCTTTATTTGACACTGCTGAAATGGTGCTTGTTTTTCCATCTGGAGCACTGCCTCAAAACTCTCAACAGTGTTAAACATTCTTCTTCTCCTTCTTCTGCTCCTTCTCCTTCTTCTTCTTCCTTTTTTCTTCTTCCGTAAGCCACAAAATTTGGCTTCCAAACAAACTGTGCCTTATTTCATGAATTTAAAAAAAGAGACAGAAATATGTCAAAGCATTACTTCCCACTGTCTAGGGCTCTGAGCACATCCTAATAATTAAAAAAAAAAAAAAAAAAAAAAAAACACCACTAGGTAAGTGGATTATGCTGAGTGCCTTCTACTAATGTTGGGCTGTTTGTCATTCTCAGCCCGACCCACTCCTGTCCTGCTGCTATTGACTGAATGCTTGCATCCCCTAAAATTCATGGTGAGACTTCATCCCCAGCCTGATGGTATTTGGAGGTGGGGCCTTTGGAAGATGATCAGGTCAGATGATCCTTACTGGGATTCAGGACTTTATAAGAGGCTTGGGAAAGCTGCTTTACCCTCCTGTCATGTAAGACACAGCTCGTGGATGAGTGGCTGAACCAGAAAATGGGCTCCCACCAGACACCAAATCTGCCAGTGTTATTCTAGCTTCCAGAACTGTGAGGAATTTCTGTTGTTTATAAGCTACTGAGTCTATGGTATTCTGTCCTAACAAGCCCAAATGGGCTAAGACACCTGCTGGTTTTTCTTCTGTTTCACTCAGGCCTCAATCAGCACAGCCTTCCTGATAAAATGGAAGCTGAGCCTGTGATCACGGCAGTTTCCAAATTGCACTGTGCAATAAAGTCATCTGTGGAGCTTCTTAGACTACTGACCCACACAGAATGTCCGTAATCCCAAACATATTTGTTTGCAGAAAATTTATTTTACAAAGCATCTCATGGAATTAATGAGTTATCAAAAGTGGTACTGTCAGAAAGAGCAGTGCACTGAAGTTGAGGAAATAATTAAGGGGGTAAACAGAATTTTTGCAACAAAAATATTTAACACCTTCTTGCTTGCAGTATCAAGAATTGGAAATAACCTAAATTTGTCCAGCAGTAGAAAGTTGGTTAAAAAAATGACGGAACATCTATATGAAGGAATACAAGACGACTATTAACATAGTTTAGAGATTATTTATTGACTTGGAAAGATCTTCTTGAGTAAAGTGAGAAGGCAACATGAACAATTGCTCCCTTCTTGTTTAAAAAAAAAAAAATCTAGTGGTAACTGACATAAGACCCATAAAAGCAAACTCCTAAGGGGGTGATAGTGAACACAGAAAAGAATCCCGATTTTGAACTGCAGACCTGGGAAACAGAGCCGAAAACAGAGCTTTAGTTTGAAATCTACTGAAAAATCAATTAGATAGGCTCTCCAAGTCATCTGCTGCCCCCCACGGCAGCAAACCCTCAACCCTCTTCCCCAGCAGGCTGGAAGCCTCACATACATCCTCCAGAGAAGGGATTGCAAGATTTCTTCTCTATGTCATGAAGGGTTCCTGATCAGATCCCATAAAACTGCACTCTGGTGAAGCCCACAGTTGACAAAACCCATCCACACACACGAAGCTTCTAATCAGAGTTTCTCTGCCCACTTGGCAGATATCAAGAATCACCAGATGTTAGAAGGAAAATGCTAATGTCAAAGAAGTGGTAAGAGCAAACAGAAAGAAATGAAGACTATGAAAAAGAAGGCACCTGGGTGGCTCTGCCTTTAGTTCAGGTCTTAATCCCAGGGTTCAGGGATCGAGCCCCACATCAGGCTCTCTTCTCTGCAGGGAACCTGCTTCCTCCTCTCTCTCTGCCTGCCTCTCTGCCTACCTGTGATCTCTGTCTGCCAAATAAATAAATAAAATATTTTTTAAAAAAAGAAGAAGAAAAACCATTTTTTAAAATTACGACTCTCAGAGAGATAAAAGACGATATAAGTCTGTGTAATAAGAACAGTCTGTTTAAAAAACAAGGGAACTAAGAAAAGACAGAGCTCTTCAACATTATATATAGGAAAATAATAAGGCATAACAGATATAAGTGAAAATAAAGGAAAGACCAGATCAACTAAACGATAGTATTCCAGGGAGACAGGATTGAAAACAATAGAGGGGAGGCTATCATTAAATAATTAATTGTTTAATCAGTAGGATTCCCCCCACTGAAGGCCATGAGTTTCCTGATAGAAAGGGCATCTTGAGTGCTCAGAAAAAATGGTTTAAAATAAACCTACACAGGGACGCCTGGGTGGCTCAGTTGGTTAAGTGGCTGCCTTCGGCTCAGGTCATGATCCCAGCATCCTGGGATCGAGTCCCACATCGGGCTTCTTGCTCAGCAGGGAGTCTGCTTCTCCCTCTGCTTCTGCCTGCCACTCTGTCTGCCTGTGCTCACTCTCTCTGACAAATAAATAAATAAAATCTTTAAAAAAATAAAATAAAATAAACCTACACAAAGGAACATCGTTATGAAATTTCAGAATATTAGTACAAATAGATTTGAACCACATCTAAAGAAAAAAAGAGTGACCTAGAAAGGATCAAGAATTAAAAACAACTTCATACTTCTTGACAACAACACTAGAAGTTGGAAGACAATGGTAACTAATATTATAGACTTAACTTTAGCTCTATTGGACTATAGTGAGTGTTTTACAATTCATCCTTACCACAACCTTATGAAATAGGTGCTTTTCTTATCTCCAGTTTACAGGTGAGAAATCTGAGGTACAAAGGAACAAACTACAAACTTGCCCAAATGACCTAGGTAATAAATGGTAAGCGCTAGGATTGAATCCAGGCTGTCTGGCTCCAAAGTCTGAGATTTCATTGATATATCATACTGAAACAGTGCTTTCGAAATTAGACATGAAAAGTACATCAACACAAAATTATATATCCAGCCAAATTATCAGTAAGTGAGAAATAAAGACATTTTTAGACATGCATGTTTTTTTTTTAAAAATCTACTTTTCGCGTACCCTTTCTTAAGGACAAATATATGATCCCAACTATATGAGGTACTGAGAATAATCAAATGCACAGAGATAGAACGTAGAACATTGGTTACAGGGTGTGCAGAGAGGTGAGAATAAGGAGTTGGTTAATGGGTACAGAATTTCACCTTGGGAAGATGGAAAGAGTCCTGGAGACGGATGGTCATGATGGTTGCACAGTAATGTGAATATGCTTAATGCCTTTGAATTATATACTGAAAAATGGTTGGAATGGTAAATTTTAGATTATGTTTACCAAAAAGGAAAAAAAAAGCTACTAGAGGAGAAGGTACACCACCCAAATGAGGGAGTGGAACAAGAAAGAGAAAAGTTGGTATACAGGAAGCAAGAAATCTAACTCAAGAGCAGGACAGAAGGATCCCCAGGATAACGATGGAGGGAGGTCCAAGGATAGCAGCTGTCCAGGAGGCACAGAGAACAACATTCCACAATGCAGCAGGTCAGAAGGCTCTAGGAGTGACATCTCCAAAAAGAGGAATCAATGAAAAACAGAATGTCTATTGAACTTTATAGTTAACTGGGAGATAATTGGAGGCTACATTACAAGGACATGAAAACCTAAGCAAACAAACAAGATGATCGTCATTTCTGGGAAAACCTCAAATTGGCATAGAAATTAAAAATTATCTTGGTACTCATACTATGTGGCTCAGCTGTGAATTGCATGTATCTCATCACAAGATGTTGACCACGGAACACTGATCCAATCACAATTATGATAGAACTTCTTTGAGAAGATGACTGGTGTGTAACAGGGTGGGCAAATAATCACGAAAACCAAATTCTTAGGAATCAGTCGATAATACCTCTGAAAGAAAAACCAAGAAGTGGCTTAGACACATATGTTAAGTACCAAAATAAACAACTAAAAGATTTTAAAGCAGTTGTCTCTTAAAAAGCAGAAAACAAGGAGGCAGAGTGGTTTGGAAACTGCTATTTTTTGTGATAAGCCTTGTTGAACTATTTGACTCTTCAAACCACATGGACATGGAAGTTAGGTAAAAATTAAAAAAAAAAAAAAAAACAGACCAAAAAAAGACAAATGCAATTCTGAAACTCCTCCAGATGATCCAGAAAAGTCTGTTTCTCCTTATTTTCTCAAATCAAACTCACTTTTTTTTCAAGCAGCGGTTTTCTGCATGACTCCTCTATCGTTCTCTTCCATTGTACGCACATTTTCATAAGATGAGCTTTTGCGAGCTAACCTGGGAACGCAACCATTTCTTATATTACTTCTCCAGAGATGTGTAGCTCCTAACCAAACAACTTCCAAAAAAAAAAAAAAGAAGACTTTCAGAACTTCTGTTTATTTACTGGGGACCATATTATCCATTCCCATAAGATTTTACAATACAGCTGAAAAAGCATTTGAAAAATCGGAGGGTTTTGTGATTGTGCTCAACACCATGCCAATTGTTTGGTAAAAGTCAGTGAATGGGTGACACCTGGAAAGAGTGATGGGCAGGGGGCCGTCCCTGGGGAAGGCTCCATCCAAGAGGCTCAGTTCAAGCTGAACCTGTCAAGATGGATGGTAGCTTGTGTAGATGGTGGTACTGATCAGGATTCTATGCAAGTGACAGATACTCAACCAAACCAGCTAAGCTGGAAGTAGAATTTTTTGGGTCCACCCAACTAGGACATCCACCAGCTTCTGGCAAAGATGGTTCCTGGGTCCAGAAGTGGTGCTAAGTGCTCTCCATCTCCATGGCTCCCCTCTGCAGCTCTAGTCTAACCCTTGGAGCTTTGCCACATAGGGCGCCGATGGGGTGGGTGGATAACTTGACCGGTTCTACATCCAAATCCCAGGGGAAGACCCAGATTGGTCCTCCAGCGGTTCAGGTGAATGGATACTGTGATGAGCCAGGCTTGAATTGGCTGCCAGAAAAAAGGAAAGATGGGGAATAAACTACTGGAGTTCCAAAATAAAACCTATTACATCCCTGTGTAATTGTACATACCAAATATGCTCTAGAGGAGATTTATTAGTGCGTGGGCCAATTGGCAATATAAGTAAAAATGCCTCATAAATGCTAAAAGCACCATGAGATGTTGGTTGTGAGTCAGTATGAAATGTAAGTCTGCATCGGCCCTGCCCAGCCAAACTGCAATTACTCCTGGATCTTTAGCTCTCTGAATGTTTTAAGTTTTTCTTTCCTCCTAGCAGATTCATTTGTCACCGTTCCCCCGAATATTGGCCTCTTTCTTCTCCCAGAGTCTGCTTCCAACTGCAGTGAAAAATTTGTTCATGTAATTTTTCAAAGGAAGTCAGAAGGGGGGGAAAAATGTCCAAAGTTGGAATGGTTTGAAACTGAAAACATAATGAATGTATGTGTGTGTGTAATCAGATTGTTCTCAGCATCTTTCACTCTACCGTTTCCCTAATCTATTGAGTCACTTTCTTGGCCTTGTTGCTCTAGTCCTCCAATAAGCCAAAAATGTTTTGCTGATACTAGCTGCAATTTATTGAGTGATAGGATATTTGTAACGTACTTTGAGACTGAGCTTATAGCCCCAAAGATTAGGCAATTCATTAGCAGAGAAATATTTTTGCCATCTAAAGAAAAAAAAATTTTTTCAGAATAATTAACTGTCTATATTGGGATTTCCAGTTTTTATAAGGCTACTTTAGACATCTGAATTTTAATTAGGTGTGCAACATTCATTTACTGCTGACAATGTGAAGTAGGCTGCTGTCGAAATTTGGTTCTGGTAAACGTTTCAGGGATGTCAACACTTGAATACCTAAGGCTATATTGAATTTTGTATTTGAAGGTAATATGGATGAAAGCTAACTACCTAGGAGTCTGAGTTTTACTAAAAAGATCCTGGTAATATTCTCCATAATGGGCACTAGCAAAATCTTAGAACATGGCCTCTACTTCATTAGCACAAAATTACCCAAACAAGACATTATTGGATGACTGCTCAAGGCCGTTCTCAATCCACTTCCTCCTCACCAGCTACCCACTACAGAGACTGAAAATTCCGGGTATTTATTTTCCCAGCCTCCTCTGTAGCTAGATGGCCATATGATTCAGTTGAGGCCATTTAGATGGAAGAGAAAGACAGGGAGTTTGGGGAAAGATTTTCCTATCTCAATAAAAGACAAGATGCATGGGAAGAGAGCCCTTTTGTGTCCGTCCTTCCTGCTTCCTTCTTTGTGGGTCACATTTGAGAATGTAACACCTGGAGCTTTAGCAGCCATTGGTAACCATTGCTGAAACACTGAGTATGATAAAGCAGAAAAAGCCCAGGTCCCTGGGGCCATCTTTGAGCCACAACACCAATCAGAATGGCACATTTCATACTAAGTGTGACTAGTAATCTACACTTCAGCCAGCGGGCATTCTATCACTTTTAACCAAAGACATGATTATCTTTTTTTTTTTTTTTTTTTTTTTTTTTGAGAGAGAGAGAGAGAGAGCATGAGTAGGGGAGGCAGAGGGAGAGAATCTTAAGCAGGCTCCACATACAGCACAGATCTCTACATGGGGTTCAACTCAGGGCTCAATCTTACAACCATGAGACCATGAACTAGTCTAAAATCAAGAATCAGATGCTTAACCAACTCAGCCATCCAGGCTCCCCATTATCTTTAAAATATTCAGGGATATAAATTATTTACCTGCTAACCATCCTCTGCTCTCCCTTTTCTGATGCTACATGGGTTTTTATTTGGGTATCCAGTCTTCTTATGTATTTCATGTAGCCAGTGGATACAGATTCCGTCCCCACATCCAGAGGCGATCATTGGTTGACTTAAGTCAATCAACAATTTCCACGCCCCTGGCTTTGAGTGGTGATTGATTCAAGGATTAGATGCAACTTAAGTTGTCCAACCAGGGAGAACTTTGGGTTTGTATTTGGAATGCTAGGAAAGGAGTGGTCTCTTACCTTCTGAACTACTCACATATGAAGCCTGGAATGCAAACAGAAGGCAAAACAGAAAGATGAAAAGAAACTGAGTCCATGATAATGTCCTTGAGGTGCCAGATCACCCTGGTTTTACCATTACATGAGCTCATGACTCTCCTTTATTAAAGTCAGTTTGAGTTGCATTTTCTGTTCTCATTCTGATTTGACACATCTCCTATCTGGACAGATGGGCAACAAAGAAGAAACACCAAATGGAGGCATTTTAAGAAGCGAAAGTGAAAGCATCCCTCCATATCTCCACCATATTAGGTAGATGTATGGTCACTCGTCCTTTTTTTCCACTCACCAAAGCTGGAGAAAAATATGACACATCAAGTTGTCCCATGTAATGTCACATGCCACTTACTCTGTAGGGCTTTAGTAAGTAATTAGCCTGTCTGTCTTGGTGTCTGTACAGGTAAAATGGAGGCGATAATGGTACCCGTCTCATAGAGAGGCTTGGGGGCTAAATGTGGGAATGCATGTCAAGTGCCTCTGACAGGGCCTATTCATAGTCGACGCTCAGTAGATGTTGATTATTACGATGATCACGAATCCTCTGTCAACTAGGGATTGCCCTGAGGAGACCAATATCTCTTGCCCAATATTCCCAATGATCTTTGAACAAGATATCATCTTGTTGAAGAGCTCATTCCTCTTCTTTCAGTCAAAAGAGAGCAAAATCAGATTCCTTCAGATTTCTTTTCTTTTCTTTTTTTTTTTTTTTAATTTGACAGACAGAGATCACAAGTAGGCAGAGACGCAGGCAGAGAGAGAGGAGGAAGTAGGCTCTCCGCAGAGCAGAGAGCCCAATGCAGGGCTTGATCCCAGGACCCTGGGATCACGACCCGGGCCGAAGGCAGAGGCTTTAACCCACTGAGCCACCCAGGCGCCCCATCCTTCGGATTTCTAAAGAGGCCCCCAACTCCTTAGCTCACACACAGATCTTTTTTTTTTTTTTTTTTAATTTATTTGACAGAGAGAGATCACAAGTAGGCAGAGAGGCAGGCAGAGAGAGAGGAGGAAGCAGGCTCACTACTGAGCAGAGAGCCTGATGTGGGGCTCGATCCCAGGACCCTGGGATCATGACCTGAGCCAAAGGCAGAGGCTTTAACCCACTGAGCCACCCAGGTGCCCCAACACACAGATCTCTTAATCAAAGCTCACTCCTGCCTTTCAGAAGGACCCGGAGCACTTAAATGCTATTGATTCTTACTCTCTGTGAAAAGGGGGTTCCCCCCCCGCCGTATCTATCCTCTTACCCTGGGAATCCAGAACTAGCCCGACAGCACACCAGCACCACGCCCTGCATGAGAAGAAAGCCCAGCTTGGGGCATGTTTATATTTGGCTGTTGCTGCCCCCTCACCCTTTAGTCCGCTGGGGAAAGACCAGGATGGATTCGTAGATCCAGAGGGAGAGGGAGAAACCTGGACACTGAGAAGCAGCCTCTGTAAACAAGGTTTCTGGAACGGCTGCTTTGGTGATTTCATCCCTGGTCAGGGATGCCATAAAAAAGAGAAATATTCAGTGATCCCCATTCCACATCACTGTAAAAGACTTAGAATCAGGGCCCAGAAAGCTTGGGTTCCAGCAACATTCTGCTTTGACAGGACCTTAAAATGCCTTCTGGAGTCAAGTCAGGGGGAAAAATTCTTAAGGTAACTGAGTGCAGCAAATAACCATGTATGAAGAATTTACTCTAATTGCCAAAAAGGAATATGGCCAAGGCTCCTCAGGAAAGGAGAAAAAAAAGTGAAAAAGAAAGCAGAAACATTATGATAAGAAGAGAAGGGATGTTCATTTTCAAACAGGAGATAAGATATGGATTAAAGTTCATCCTCAGAATAGTGTAGCAAGAAACTTTATAGCCAAACTGACTCCCAACCGGAAAGGTCCCTGTTTCTCGGATCTCTTTGAATTATAGGGAAAACTAATTGGATCTTCATGTTTACCATGGAGGAAACCAAGTGTTACTCAGGATGTAAATCCTGGAGGTACTTTAAAAGGACAACGTTGACCTTTACAAGCCTCTAAACTTATAGATCTGTAAGGAGAAAAAAATTGATTTCCTGACCTTTGACTGCTTCCTTGTCATTTTTTTTTTCCCCTCTACGCAGGGGCCTCTATTTCCCTTACTCTCTCCTTGGTGTTATTTTTTTCTGACTGTGCCATTTGTCCCTGTTTTGTTTTGTTATTTTCTGACTGTGCCTCAGACCAGTGGAAGGGAATAGGCCTATTTCCCAGTCCAGCCCTGGGAGAGGCGAGCAAGGCCTGCGGAGTGACTCCTCCAAACAACGTCCCTGGGTGAAGCCTGATGCCCCTCAGGGGCCTCCACTCTCTCTAGAAGCTGACTCACCTCCTCAGCAAACCCATGACAGTAAGACTAACTACCATGACATAATACTGTCCACTGAATATTGTGGTAAGACATCTTCAGACGATATCTTAATTAATCCTCACAACAACTCTGTGCATTTGGACCTCTAACAGGCTACACACAGCTCTCTCATTTCACAGGTCAGGAAACTCCCATTGTCCTCACCACGTCCTTTCTCCTTCGTCCTCCTTTCTTCAACCCACCATCCTGCAAGCAGAGGTGAAGTAAATGGGGGGCAGATTGTTGGAACTCGGAATTTTAGGGCTGATGGGACAGCGGCTGCTAAGAAAGGAAAATGAGGCCGAGAGACAGAGCAACTTGCCATACAAGGCCCATTAAGTACCCGGGAACCCCCACACCAGCATGGTTTTACCTTGGCACACAGCATTTTTTTCATTCACCCAAGCGTGCTCAAGGATGCCACAGTGTACCACCGTTCCTCAACGTTCAGTAATTCCCTGTGGGCTGTCTGCCATCTTTAGTGTCAGTGTCTATGGGGAGAAGCGAGGGGAATTTGGAGGCCTTTGCAGGACTGGAGGGAGACGTGGAGAGTGAGGGGGCAGGGGAACAGATGAGCATACCATGGAGAAGTCAGGCTGTGGGAATGACAACATCATGGGGTGGGGGATGGACGATGCTAAGTGATTCATCCATTTATCCCCAGTCCTCAAGCAAAGATGACCCTTCTCAAAATAGGCCAGGGGCTAGGGCAGTGTGATCTGAGATATGTTTACCTCGGGGACGTGCATAGGGGCTCCAAATCATTGCTCTTTGCCGTTCAAATGGCTTACAACAACATCTCTTGCTTTTAAGGCATTTGCTTTCCATCGTGAAGATTTTTGTCATATTTGTGAACCATCTGCAATATTATTAGCTTAATAATTTGTATCTATTTTTAAAGACAGATATGTTTTAGGGAAAAGTTTGCATCAATAGTATAAATGGAAAGTCAGTGTCATTTGTGAAAAATAGGGCATAATAATAAACACCATGAAAACAAAACAATGTTATTAGGTGCTAGCTAGCTAGTTGTCTGTCAAAGACTCTGTGCCTCAGCTTTGTTCTCTTTTTTGTTAAAAAGAGAGATTACCAGGTGTTAGGTGTTAAAGACAGGGCCAAATGGAAATTGTCTCCTTGACCTAAACCAGAAGGATTGGCAGAGAAGTTAAGAGCTATTGAACATCATCTAAATTATCTATGGAACCACCCACGGTCTTCATCCCAGGCTCTGGGGAATTCTGTGGGTCCCTTTCATGTTTCTCCAAAAACCAACACAGTGGCACATAAGAATTGATTCAATTCACCAGAGACCTATTATCCACCTCTGTGAGTTGGGGTGATTCACTTCTCTGGGCTCTAGATTTCCACAAAATGGGAGAGAGACCAGATCACATCTCCCAGTCTTTTCCAGCTCTAAAGCCTCCTTCTGGCTTTATCTAAGAAAACGAATATCAGATTTGGGACGTAGGACAGCGTGGATAGAACAGGCAGCCAGATGGTAACTTGAAAGGTGATACAGAAGGGGCCTGCATGTTGGGGAAGGGGTGAGGTGTGGAAGTATCACAGAAAGAAGTCATCCTGTTCCCAGGCTCGCCTGGGGCCACCGAAATAACATGTTCAGTCCCAAAATGCTCAGATGGTTAAAAAAAAAAAGTAAAACTCTGATCTTTTCATATTCAACACTTGGATTTCAGAACTAAGTTGCATAACTTGTAGTGAGAAAATTTATTTCATTTTCCTTTTAAAAAATAATTATCTACTTTCTGATATGAGGCATCCTGAACAGACTGGTTTCTGTTTGCTTGAGAGGAGCTTTGGGCAGTGGTTAGAAACTTGGCCTGAATTCCTTCACTTACTAAGGGTATAACTTGGGTAAGTCAGTCTCCACCTTAAAGGGGGGGTGGGTTAATAGTGAAACCCACCATGTTACCCATTTGTGGGGCGTAACACTATTAAATTGCAGTGATTGGGTAAGAAAATATGGGTTAAGTGTTTAGCACTGTGTCTAGCAAACAGTAAATGTCAAACAAAAATATTAGCTCGTAGTGTTTCCTGCCCATCTTGGCCCTTCTACTTGCTGTGCCACCACAGACCCCTTCCCTGCAACGCCATCCCTACTCAGGTCCTTCCTTCCCGTCTGGGTGATCACCTTTCTCATTGTCTGGCTGGTACCTCTTGTATGCCTGTCTCTGTGTCCTTTGCCAGATGCAGTCAGCAATCAATAAATCTGTTGAATGGTGTAGATCCCCTTTTAAAAATAATGGACGCACCCTTTCGCTGCAAATAGGAAGGATTCTACATGGATTTGTATACTGCGTTCAGATTGGCGGCTGAAATACCTACCCCCAAAGTGTGTTGTACACGAGGACTATCTGTGCACGCAACCTTTATAGGACTTGGTTGAAACAATTCCTGGTTTGCTAAATTAAGATGGGGAAGAGAACATAATCTCCCACTTCTGTTTCATTTCACCCCAGGATAAGGAAGAGAAGAGGATGCAAGTTTCCTAACTGTCCTGGTTTTCTTCTTGGATTCATCTAAGTGTGTTTACAAAATAGACTCAGTGGATTCCTTAGTAACACACACAAGATTAGCCCCTTCTGATATCTGAAAGATATATGAATTCCTGAACTGCTGATGAGAAAGATCCGTGAAGAGTTTTTTTTTTAATTGGTTTAGTAAGATTATTTCCAGTCAACAATTCCCTAGTTTAGTGGCAGAAGATAGATCTGTTTTCCATTAAAGTTAGATGCCAGACTTTTGAATCACTCCAAATAAAAACCCTTCCCTTAAAGAGCCACTTGCTCTCATTTGTTTTATAGTAAAAAATAAAAGTCAAGATAGAAAACATTATCACCAAATGGCATGCCGAAGAAGCACTAGCAATAAGAACACAAACAGCTCTTGTGCCAGTACTCGATTTCCAACTCCCGAGGCAGGATGCTCTCTCTGTGCTTCGTTGGAAACAAATAAACAACCATAAGCCAACTCGCCCTCATTTGTTTCCATCAGCCAATAAAAATGGTTGCCTCCTACTTGGGAGTTAGAAAATGCTTTCTTGTCTAATTTTTATTTGGTCCTCAGGACATCCCTGGGAGGCAACTGGGGCAGGTAAGAGAGATAAGATCGGAAACAGCCGCCATGTCCATTGACTGATGAATGGAGAAGTACAGTGTGATATAACCATACAACGGAATATTATGGAGCAGTAAAAAAGGAATGAAGGCCTGAAACGTGCCACGATAGGGACAAACCTTGACAGCATTAGACTAAGAAAAAGAAGTCAGTCCCAAAGGACCATATATCGTATGATTCCCTTTCTATGAAATGCCCAGAACAGGCAAATCTATAGGGACAGAGAGTAGATTGGTGGTTGCCTAGTGCTGAAAGAGAATGATGGGGTTGGTTGGGGTGGTAGAGAGCCAAAGTGGGAGTAATGAAAATATTCCCAAACCAAGTGTGGTGATGGTTACACACAGCTCTGTGACTATACTAAAAGCCAGTGCATTTTAATATATAGGCCTACTGGATGGTTTCTTATATCTCAATAGAGCTGTTTTTAAAAAGAGAGATAACATCGTGGAGTCTATCTTTGGCCTAGATGTGGGTTCCACATCTACCCAGCTCCACCACTTTGTTACTGTACAACTGTCTGAATCACAAGCGACCTCTCTTAGAAATAATCCAGTTTCCCTTGCAGGGCGGGGCAGAGGACCAGATCCGAGCTTGCCCACAGAGGGCTTGGCCGTGTGCTGAGGATGTGCCTCATACTTGATACATGGGGGCTCTGCTTAGGACCCTTCTGACTTTGAGCTCACTGAGGCTCAGAGGATGAAATGGGACAGATGGGAAATGGGCCTGACTAGCCTCCCAACACATGGCACAGGTCTGCCTAGAATATTCAATTTGGAAGGAGAGGTAGCAGGCACTTACACCCTACCATGTGCTGGCTCTGGCTGGTAGTGAGGACACAGTGGAGGGCTCGGCGATCCCTGTCCTAGTGGGGTTCACAGAGGAATGACTCAGAGAACAGGTTCAGGAGCTGCGTTGACCAGAGGTAGACCATAGGTGCTACCACTGATGGGCTTTAGGATCCTGGGTGGTTAACTTAATTTGTCTAAGATCCAGTATCTGCGAGTGTCCGATGAAAATCACAACAACACATAATTTCTGTGTCAACTATACTCAAAAAATTTTTTCGCTTTTGCTGTGAAGGTGTTTTTAATTTATTTTTTTAATTAAGGTTTTTCTTTCTTTAGTCCCAGTATTGTTAGCAAATAGTGTTATATTGGTTTCACAGGTGTACAACATAGTGATTTAACAAGTCTATATGCCATTCAGTGCTCATCATGACCAGGGTACTCTTTTTTTTTTTTACAGTCAATTTTTTTTATTTTTTTAAATTTTTTTTATAAACATATAATGTATTTTTATCCCCAGGGGTACAGGTCTGTGAATCGCCAGGTGTACACACTTGACAGCACTCACCATAGCACATACTCTCCCCAGTGTCCATAACCCCACCCCCCTCTCCAGACCCTCCTCCTCCCAGCAACCCTCAGTTTGTTTTGTGAGATTAAGAGTCACTTATGCTTTATCTCCCTCCCAATCCCATCTTGTTTCATTTATTCTTCTCCTACCCCCCAATCCCCCATGTTGCATCTCCACTTCCTCATATCAGGGAGATCATATGACAGTTGTCTTTCTCCGATTGACTTATTTCGCTAAGCATGATACCTTCTAGTTCCAACCACGTCGTTGCAAATGGCAAGATTTCATTTCTTTTGATGGCTGCATAGTATTCCATTGTGTATATATACCACATCTTCTTTATCCATTCGTCTGTTGATGGACATCTAGGTTCTTTCCATAGTGGCTATTGTAGACATTGCTCCTATAAACATTCGCATGCATGTGCCCCTTCGGATCACTACGTTTGTATCTTTGGGGTAAATACCCAGTAGTGCTATTGCTGGGTCATAGGGTAGTTCTATTTTCAACTTTTTGAGGAACCTCCATGCTGTTTTCCAGAGTGGTTGCACCAGCTTGCATTCCCACCAACAGTGTAGGAGGGTTCCCCTTTCTCCGCATCCTCACCAGCATCTGTCATTTCCTGACTTGTTAATTTTAGCCATTCTGACTGGTATGAGGTGATATCTCATTGTGGTTTTGATTTGTATTTCCCTGATGCCGAGTGATGTGGAACACTTTTTCATGTGTCTGTTGGCTATCTGGATGTCTTCTTTGCAGAATGTCTGTTCATATGACCAGGGTACTCTTAATCCCCTTTTTCACCCCCCCAAAATTTTAATAGTAATACATAATCTATAACATCAGTGTGAACATTTAATCAGATGATCTATATGAAGTATTAAATGACACATACTAAACACTAAAGAAATAACTGTTATTATTATTTTATTTATCAGTATCACTAAGAATATTATTATATCTCTGGCCAGAGGACCATCTTATTCAACTTCTATTAGCTTATTTCCTTATTTTTGAACTGGAGATATTAATGATTATCTCTAGCTTTTTATATAACCCAGGCAAGAAAATTTGTGTACAAAGTATTTCTGACTCAGGATTATCTAAACCCAGGGAAGTAGCATCCCTCCGAACCCCGAGTGAACCGAAGTATGGCTTTGTTTTGCCTCAGACAGCAAACCCTTCTAAATTACAACCCTGGGAAATCAAGATGATAGTAAATTATCTGGGCCATCCCCTGGCCTGGGGGACTTAGGGTTAGGGTTCAGGTAGTAAGTCCTAGAGTAAGTGGACATGTAGCCTGGCTGCAGATTGATGAGGGCTGAGAGGAACTGGTTATTTGATCCCCAGGAAATGTTTCTGGGCTGGGGTCACTGTTGCCAGCTTTTGAATCAGTAAGGCAGCACCTTTCAGACCAGAAACTTCAATTCTATTTATCAAGTCAAGAGAAGGGAGAGAAGCAGAGGCACTAATGAAAGCAGGGCATTGGCTAAACTGAGGTGGAGGCCAAAACTTTAGCCCTCACAGAAGACAGAGGGATGAGGCAGAGCATCTCCTGGTTTGCACGAGTTTCTGGGGGCTTCCAAGGGGGGGGATGTGGGTTCTGTCTTCAAGAGCTCAGCCACCTTTCTAACCTCTCCAGAGAAGCAATTGCCAGACACCAAGTCATCCCAAACACCTTCACTGAACATGTACCAGGGGCCATTCTCGGCACAGCTAATATTCCTTCGTTCATTCATACAACAGTAAATATTGAGCCCTTGTGCCAGACACTGGGATAAATAGAACGATGAATGAGGCATGGCCACTCACCGAGTTTCCAGTTGCGTAGGGGGGAGGAGGAAATCAGCCATTACAGAGTGATAAACGGTAGGAGGAAGGACTGAGCATGGGACTATCCAAGCACGTAGGATAGAAACCAGACCTGGAGGAATCTAGGGTGGCCTCCCCCAGGAGGTGACACTTCTGTCAGGCACTGAAGGATGAGTAGAAGTTTCCCATCGGAAAAGGAGGAAGAGACTGCAAAGCAGAGGGAGAATATATCCAAAGGTCTAGGTGTGAAACCCAGAGTGCTTCTGCAGAACAGAACGTGTTCTGTTTGGCTGGAGTAAAAACAGCCATGATGGGGACGGGCCAGAAACACGGCTAAAAAAGATTACCTGCAGCCACATATCACCTCCCTGCTCGAACTATTCCGTGGTGTTTCTGACCTGACCGAAATACTCCCAAGAATCCTGGCAGGGTGACCTTGTTGGTCAGGTGACCTTGTTGGTCAGGAAGAATGATTTCAAAGAGTAACAGTCCCTTGCCACCATCTGGGGACTGAGAAACAGCAAAGTTTCCTCCCTCGATTCCCACCGCTAGCTAGTGAGGCTGCCTCCAGAGTCTGAAGGCCTGGCAGCCAGTTTCGGTCCCCTAGGAAGTGTCTGTGGCCCCAAACCTGGAGCAGGCACACTGCATAAATCATGACACAAAAAAACAATCCTCATCCAAATGTGGGTTCTCTTGCTGACCCTCTGTTCATAACTTGAAACCAAAACACCCCTTCCACTCTCTCCCTACTCCCCTCTCCATGGGTTCCCAGCAAAAGCACTCCTTCAAGTTGTTTCCCGTAAGCCATTACTGAGACCTTCAGACAAGGAGGCCTTGTCACCTGTGGGTCTGGGGCAAAGCAGAACAATGTCCAACATGGCTGCCAGGGTAGGGCGATGGGCAGAAGCTCTGGTTTCCTTGGTGGAGGGAAAAAGACCGAGGGGGAAAGGAAAGACACAGATGAGCTAACATAAAAGGCTTGCCCTGGGAGATAGACACTTGTATGTATATCTGCATTCTTGACCAAGAATAGAGTGGCTTCCTGTTTCTCAAACTTAACGGGCCTGTGAATCACCTGGGGGAGTTTGCGAACGCCCACCTTCTGAATCGGTACATCTGGGTTGAGGCTTCAGGCCTGCATTTCTAAAAAGCTCCCAGATGATAACCACGTTAGTTATCTACTGCTGCATAACAAATTACCACAAAATTTAGCAGTGCGAAACCACAACGATTTATAGTCTCACACTGTGTTCGAGGGTCAGGCATCTGGGAGCAGCCTTGCCAGAAGATTCCGGCATGAGTTCTCTCATGAAGTGACAAGCAAGCTGTAGGGTGGGCTGCAGTCTCTGAAGGGCCCTGGTCCTCGGCTTCCAGGAGTGTCCCGGTTGGGTCCTGTTGCAGGAGACTCCTGTCCTCCATGGTGTGGGCCTCTCCAGAGGGCTGCTTACCTGGGATTTTCCTTCACCCGAGACGGAAACCACAGTCTTTTTACACATAACCCCAGAAGCGACACGCCATCCCATCTGCCATGTTCTATTGGTCCGAAGGCCACACAGAAGGTGAGAGGAATGAAACTCTACCTACTTGAGAGGAAGAGAATCAACACATTTGTGACCGTGTTTTTAAAACCATCACAGACATCGTTGGTGCCAGTCTCAGTCCACACTGAACAGTCTCCATAGGCCTATTGCTGAGGTCGGAAAGTCACTTAACCTCTCAGTACCTCATCTGTAAAATGGACATAAAGATGGAAGCCATCACATAGGGTTTTTCCTTATGAAAGAGAGGGTGCAGAGAAACTGCTCAGCACAGTACCCGGCGCGTGGAAGTGCTCGGTTAATGGTGACCACCGTGACTATTATCCATAGTCTTGTCACTTGACAGGCTGACCTGTCTCCCAGTGCTGGGGAGGGGATGAGGGGGGCGTTCCAGGCTCTGCTCTCTTGCACCTTCGTCCCAGTGCTGCTCAGTGCTCGTCACCTTCTGTCCCTGAAGCAACAAGGTGAGTACTGAATTGTTCCAGAAACCCAGAGACCTTCTCCCCTGCCTCTAGCCTCCTGCACAGCGGCTGCTGGGAAGGATTCAGGGGAGCATTGCCTAGAGAGCATGAAACCCATGTCAGGGATGCAGCTCACACCATCACAAGGTGGTCATGGGTCGATGTTAAGGGTCATCTTAGAACTAGGCCCACCGAATCAGAATCTCTGGCTAACCTGCTTTTATAACACCCTCTGTAGGAGAATTCCCAGGTACACTGGGGTCTAAGAGGCACTGCACACAGATGCAAGAGATTTATTTACTCACCTACCCCCCCGCCCCGCAAAAGAACGGGAAGGCTTGACTGTGAGTTCCTGAGAACAATAATGAGCTGTCCTCCTGGGGCCTTGTCTGAGGCCAGAGCTGGACTGGCCCTGGGGTTGACCCGGTGCAGAACTTCTGTCCTGGTGACTAATGATGCCGCACGGCCCAGCCTGGCTGGGGTTTGTCTACAGGCCCCATGACAGGCCCATCCACCCAGATAACCGCAATCTTGCTTTGTGGGATCAAATACTGGCTCAGGATTTATGAGTCCAAGAAACGACAAGGCTGTGCTAGAGAGGGGGTGGCGGGGGGCAGGGAGTGGCCTCGTCTCCCTCCAGAGCCTTGGCTGCCTTGCCGAGCTTTGGGCTGCAGGGCAGGCCGAGAGGACAGGCTGCTGCCCGTCCTGGGTCGGAACAGGGTCAGAATGCCAGGGAATAGCCCAGCAGCTGCTTCATGTCTGCACTCGACCCTTCAGCTTGTGTTAGAGGGTGAAATCATTGCATGGTACACACTGGTGCATTTTGTCATCCTAAAACTGAAGACGAGGTTAAAAATTTTTTAAAAAGCAGCATTCTCCCATTCTGTAATTGGCGAATGGAAAAGATGTTTGTCTTTGTTATCCTCTCCACAACGGGAATTAACGACTTGCTGAGAGCTGAGAGGCTGCAGGCCTGTGTTAGGAATTCCAATGGGCATCTTTCTAGCTTGGTTCCTCCTTTAGGAACCCGGGCCTGTGCCTCACACAGCTTTGGGAAGTTAGGAAGTGTGCGCACACGCCAACCTGCGTGTCCAAGGGTTTACAGTGTAGCGTCCACACACCGATTTATCAATTTATTTATTCATTTAAGTGATTTGATTAAATGCTCTTTGCCAGACACTGTCTAGGCTGCTGAAGATATACTGAGACTGATGACGGAACTTCCATTCTGGGGGGTGTCAAAGGAGACAGATAATAAACAAGGAAACATACAAATTTGGGTAATTCCTGCATGTGACAAAGCAGGGTTGGAGGTGGCTTGGAGCATTTCGAACAATCATTAACCTGTGCCGTGGTTGGAGAAAGCAAAGAATTAGATATTGATTTGCAATCTCGGCTTCCAGTTCCTTAATCATTCCTCTTCCAAAATAGTTACCTGACGAAGGACTGCGTTGTCCTCTTTTCAGTTTCCGTTTGGTTGGGATAGAACGTTGCACAGCCCTACAGCACAGGGACCCCATTAATAGCGTGGTTGTTACCGCACGGATTTTTCCAGGTCAAATTTTATTGTTTTTGGCTTGAGGCTGCTGCAAAATTTACAGAGCAAGGAGAGGTACAATGTGGTCTACTGAGCAAGTTACTGAGTTAGAGTGAGTTTCTACGCTTGAAGATACTTAGCATTTAAAGGCAATTTCATAAAGTCACCATTAGACTCATATATCACAATGGCAATTCAACAATGACGTCTAAAGGTTTTAAATGTGATTTTTGGAGCAGCAAGTACAGAAAAGCCTTAAACATAGGATTGGGGTGATTTTGCTTCTATGCTTTGGGGTGATAGAACTCCCCAAGACCTATGGAACACTGTGAACCCGAAAATGCACACATCTGCGTTCACATAAAATTTCAGGGTCCATGAACTCTTGAAGTCCATCCACGGATCTCCCAGGGGATCCATGGACCCTAGTTTCCTGCTCTAAAATTTATATTCATGGAAAGATGTCCAAGATATTTTTAAGTGCAAAAAAATAAGTTGCAGACAGTATATTCAGTATGATTCCATTTTTCTTTTAAATATTATGTATAAATGAACTTTGATATCTGCAGGGAGTGGCATCAAGTGAAAAGTTTACTTTTTACCTTTTTTTTGCATACCTCATTTTGAATTATTTTATACAGCAAACATATTATTTTGGTAGTAATCTTCTTAAAAATTAAGCCTTCAAAAAATAGAAATCATGACCACGAGTCAGACAGTGCAGTTGTCCTTCCTGGGAGATTGATCTTGACTGAGACCAATGCTTCCAGAAGGCTCTAGTGTGGACCAGAATACAAGGGGCTGAATACAAGGCTATGCGGAAGGTCTATCTCAGGGCCCTTTAGATGTAAGTTTGCTGGACTTAAAGATTCAAATGGGTAGCAATGGAATAATTTAAAAATGTATTTCTTTTTATTTTAAGATTTTATTTATTTATTTGACAGAGAGAGAGAGAGAGAGAGAGAGAAAGCATAAGCAGGGGAAGCAGGAGAGGGAGAAGGAAACTCCCTGCTGAGCCAGGAGCCCAATGAGGCACTCGATTCCAGGACCCTGGGATCATGACCTGAGCCGAAGGCAGATGCTTAACTGACTGAGCTACCCAGGCGTCCTAGAAATGTATTTCTGAAAGAATTTGTCCCCAATGAGGAAAGAACAAATTAGTCTGGAATAATCTCCTCAAATCGTTTTAGGTTACATTGGAGAGGTCTACCACATAAAGCATTAGGATCAAAGATCTCTATTCTTGGAAATCGGTGCCAGTCTTCTGCTGAGTCCTCATCCGAAAGGAGCAAAGCTGAAATAAGCAAGGAGAGTGATAACCTCAACTCCCACAGTTCCATACCAGGGCCCAGATCACAGGGAAAGCTAACCTTTGAGGGTATTTGGTGATGCACACTGGGATCCCAATAAGGAAGTGTAGAAATTCAGTCTATCATGTTTCAGATCATGACACCCTTCCCATCTGTACTCCCTGCTAAGGTAACAAGTAGAACATAGAAAAGTACTAAGTAAAGCACCTTGCGTTCAGGAATCATTTACCGCTCTAAGGGTAGATTTTTGCAAAACCATAGAGCTTAGCCCATCACATGGTATACTAAAGGGGGCTTGCCATGCAGGGAAGAAAGAGACTTTGGTTTCTTTCTCTTCTGAATCAAATCCTGGCCTGTCTTTGCTGTTTTCCTCCCCCCATGAAACCAAAGATGTTGAGAAAAGCCTTGGGCCAAATTTTGCTCCATTTCTCCCGGCCGTGGGGAATGGAGGCCCGTCCCATTTCCTGGAGTCATTCCATCTACTGTGCCCTTGGCCAGTCCTCTTGAGCTTGTGCTGGGCAGGGCTGATTGCCACACTTCAAAATAGCTCTTTCGGGGAGGTAGGAGAATGCAGTGGTTAAGTTAGCTATTATTAACATGATTTTAGTGATACTCGAGGACAGAGACTGGCTCTATGAAGACCTTGGCTTCTGTGGGTGGAAGTGACACTTCCATCCCACCTCCAGGGAGTAAAAGCATGTTCACGGTTGGGATCATTTTGACCTCACCTATCTTGAGACCAAGACCATCACAGGGTTCCAGGACAGCCCACGACATTAACAACCCACATGACTTCATTATTAGCCACTGCAGCTGCCATCATCTTATACTCACAGTGTGCTTTCTGGCCACGCAACAGAACCACGTGAATTAGTTATCTATTGTGATCTTTACGATATATCAGCAAAGCCCAGAGGAGTGGGCCCACTTGACAGATTAGAAAAGTGAGGCTTGTAGCAAATAAGGAATTCTTCCCAGGTCTAATCATCTCAATAGAAGAAGAGAAGGTGCTTGAAGCCAGGTCTTCTGACCCCACGTCCAGTGTTCCTTCCCCTCCACTAGCTTAGGTTAGGCAAGTAACCACAAAGCACAGTCCAACCAGTGAGAATCCCAGGGCATGAGCTCTGTTTTTCTTGGACCCAGCAAAGGAAGCAATCTTTTACCCCCAAAAAACAAAAATAAATAATAACTAGCTACCATGTTCTTAGTTCTCACTCTATGTCAGACACTTCATAAATATTATCTCCTGATTCTCACAAGAGCCCTACGTGGAAGGTACCATTATTCATGTTACAAATGAAGAAACTGAGGCTCGGGGAGCATCCAGTGTCTTGTCACAGACAGAAAGTGGTCATGCCAAGACTTCATCACCCAGGCTGCGACCCTGCGGAGGTCCGGATTCTCAGGCACCGCGCCTGCCGCCTTCCCCCAGCGGGCTTGTTCCTTGGTTCATTTATCTGGCCCCCACCCCAGGTCCTGACACCAGAACTTTTGCTTGGTAGCGGGTTAGTTGATTGAATCAAGCCAAATACTTCCACCTTGTCTGTTAACAGCCCTTCAGCAATGGCGCGTTAGGGGTCTAAGAGCCCTTAAACCAGCAACACAAAATCCCTTCTTTCTGCAAAATTGCTCTTTCAGATGGTGGGGAACTCCACGAGGACGCAGAGACGATTCCTCAAACAGAGTCTCACTCGGCAGCATAATTAATAAATGTCCCGAGGAGGGTCGGGGGAAAGATTTGCTGCCGTTTTGCTGGGCATCTGGGGAGTGAAATGCAAGCAATTCAAGTACATTTTTTATTTCCACTTATTGCCTTTGTCAAGAACCTCCATACTGCATAGGGCAGATGGATTAGGGTGGGTTGGTTTCTTTTTTAAAACAATTCCATGTTTACGTGAAATACATCTCCCCCTCCCACCTCCACTGACTAAAAAGAAAAACTACAAAGAAGGAGAAAAAGCAAAAACCTAAGCCTCCGTTGTTGACAAACGCTGGAAGAAATGTGGAAGAAACTTCCTTTTTATGCAATGAATGCTTTTTCTCACGTTTCAACAATCTCTTTTTTCCCCTAAAGCAACTCAGCGCAAAGCAAATACAATTTGGTGGAGGGAAATACACTTGCAACAGATTGCCCCCCTCAAAAATGTGCTGATAGTGACGGCGGAATTGAAGGTTTGGGAGGTTTGTGCAGAAAGGGAAAGCGAGCCGGGTTGCCTGTGACCTGGAAATCTCGGCCCCTCGAGTCCCAGAGTTCAGCTTCGGGTTTTGGTGTTCTCCTTGGAGACTCCGATTGATAGCTGTTGTCTCTGCGAATACAACTTGAACTAATTCCCAAGATAATGACTGGGCCTCCCATGATTTACTAACCTCACCGCTATGCAGCCGCTGACCAGGGCCCGTTAATCCTTTAATGGTCCCTGCAGTGCGTCCTGGCCACTCTGAAAATTCCACAGCCCTCCCTGGAACACTGAGAGGCATTGAATGCCCTCTCCCCTCCCCTCCCTCCTCCCCACCCCCACCCCTTATCTTATCAGGTGGCTAATTCCCACAAATTATTGTGTGATTCAGGGGGGAAAAAAAACTGAAATTGCTCTCAAATCATAAATTTGTCACTTTCTGGACAGCTGCTAAGTCAAGAAAATCTTGACCAAGTGGTGCTTAGTCACTGTTTTGAACAATTAAGACCTGTAAGTGCATTTGGCTCTCTCTCAAGCGATGTTTATTGATGGGAAAGAAGAAAACAGTTTATAGAGAGGTTTAACATGCTATCCACTCTTAAGTGGAGTGTAATCCTTCAATGGGGGTCGTGTGAATCACAACACACTGTCCCAGGCACATTGTCTCTGTGCCCCACAACACCCCAGGCTCAGTATTGGCCTTAGGATGGAGAATACCCAGGCTTCCTAAATCCTGTCCTACTCAGAGCCAAGAGTAATCACGACGGCCATAGGAGGTGTCGAACACATGGGGTCCCCTGAGCACTGAGCCTCAGAGAGGACATGGAGGCACTTTTCTTTTAAATCCTATATCGGGAATCTCTCCACTTCTCACCACCTCCTGTCCCAGCCGCCGTCATGCCTCAGTTGGATTATTGCAAGAACCATCCCGCCGATCTTCGTCCTCACCCACTTCAGCCTGTTTCCACATAGCAGCCTGAAGGATCCTTCTATTTATTTCTTTACTGAGGTAGTAATCATATAGCATAAAATTAAATATTTTACAGTATGTAATCCAGTGGCTTTTAGTCCATTCTCAAGGCTGAGTAACCATCACCTCTGTCTAGATCCAAAACACTTTCATCATCCCAAAGGAAGCCGGTACCCCTAAAGCCATCTCTGCCCACTCTCCACTTTCCCTCGCCCCTGGCAACCATGAGTCTGCTTTCTGTCTCTATGGATTTGCCCACAGACACTCATACAATGGACTCATACAATATGAGACCATTTTAGTCTGGCTTCTCTCGCTTCCCGTGTATTCATGTCTCACTCATGTTATAGTATATATCTGTACTTCATTGTTTTTTGTGGCTGAATAATATCCCATTGTGTGGCTATACCACATTTAATTTATCCCATTATCGGCTGACAGACCTTTGGTTGTTTCTACCTTTTGACTATTGTAAACAGTGCTGCTGTGAACTTTCTCATATAAGTTTTCCTTTGACTACCTGTTTTCAAGACTTGAGGAACTTACCTAGGATTGGAATTGCTGGGCCATGATCTTTTTCATCTTTGAGTCAGATCAAGTTACTCTTCTGCTCAAAAGCCTCCAGCAGTTTCCCACCCCAGAATAAAAAAAAAAAAAAAAAAGTCTTTACAATTCCCTACAAGGTAGATCGTGCAACCTCTCTGAACTCACCTATTACCTGCCCATTGGTCCCAGCACACCAGCCTCCTCCTGCCCTCCTACACGGCGATGCCCCACCTTGGGCTCCTGCACGCGACTGTTATACTGGGGATGCTCCCTCTTCCCTCCTCCCTGACTTCCTTTGGGTTTCTAACCATATAATGATCCTATTTAAAATGGAGTTCCCATCCCCTTTATCCCTGCTTATTGTTCTTCAGCTGGTCTAATAAATATTCATTTGATTTTGTTGTTATTGTTTTTGTCTGTTTTTCCCAATGAGTGGAAGCTCCGTGGGAGCAGAATTTTGGTTTTATCCATTGACATTCCAGGACCTAGAACAGGGCTTGCACCGGCTAATAACAACTAGCCCTTACATGCCTGCCTGAGTGCCAGAGGGGTGCTTTTGTATGAAGAAGTCATCTCCTTTTCCAATTACAGCAAGGGACATTAGTTCAATCTGTATGCATTTATCAGGTTAAAAAAAAGTTCAACACAAAGTAAATTAGGCATCACACCCAAACAGAAGTATTTTATATCCTGAGCTGAAGGCAGAGGCTTTAACCCACTGAGCCACCCAGGTGTCCCTCATTCAAATAATCTTGAAGAGAGGTTATGGATTAGCTTAACTCACAAGCTTCTTGTAAAGAGGTTAAGAGAGTTGACCAAGGGTCATAACTAGCAAGTCACTGAGCAGGGAGCTTGAACCCAGCAGAGTGCTTGCCCTGAACCACTGTCTTGGGTGATCTTACTATTTGAATGTATGCAAAGAATGGACACACAAAAATAGAAGCCTCAGAGATCCAAATTTTCATTTCAAAAATCCAGATGGACTTAAAACACTTGCTGTGGTCTGGGTTATTAACATATCTTTCCTTCCACAGCTAAGAAAGACTTGTGAGTCGTGGTCGGACAGTTACTAAAGTGACAGAGTTGACTTTTGGGAGTATGGATACATGGAGGGGGGGAGCTGAACTGCAATCCACACCCAAGAGCGTGAGAACTAATATAACTTGATTTTCCTAGAATGGAACTTAATTCCTATGTCAAAGTCCCATGTTCTTGGGGTCCAATCTTGTTTAATATTAACAGGGTAGTGCAAGTTTCAGGAGACTCACTGCCAAAGCCTGGAATATTGTCTTTTTGCTGTTCCAGCAATCCTTGCACACAAGTATTTACTGAGACACTTGCCCTGTCTGCCCTCCCCTTCGGGCCTAGAGGGCACTAGACACTCAGCTGGGGGGTCTATGGCGTCCTACCACTCTGTCTACCCAAGACATACCACTTAGCCATCTCTTTCTGGAGTCTTGCCATCTCCCTTCCCAAGCCCCTCCTCCTGCCTAAAGGAATGTCTTACTGATCTTCAGAAGAAATCCTTCTTTCTTTTAAATTATGGTGATTTCTTTTCTGAGTCATTCCCTCCATGATTTCTTTCACTCCATGGCAAATACAAACACAAAAATACATAAAAACTCAAAGAAGTTACCAGCCAGCCATCTCTTCCTATCATACCTATTCCCGGATGAAAAGAAGCCAGGAACTAGCAACTAGAGTCGGGAGAGGGAGAGCAGAATGCTTGGAGAAAAATAAAAAGGATAATATTTCCAAAGCGGTATCTCCGGCCAACATATTGTTGAGCACACACTGTGGGCCAGTCATTGCTCTGGGTGCTAGGGATACAGAGAAGAACAAAATCTACATAGAGTATGTATTAGTTTTCTATTGCTGCTATAACAAATTCCCACAAGCTCAGTGACTTAAAACAACAAAAATGTATTATATTACAATTCTGAAGATCAGCAGTCCAAAGTGGTTCTCACTAGACTAAAATCAAGGTGTATCATCCGAGCTGCATTCCCATGAAAGCTCCAGGGGGAGATCTGGGGAGCCGTTACTCTGCCTGCAATAGGAGGTAAGAGTCTGGAGTTGCTGTGGCAGGGGCAATTATAGGAGAAACGTGGGGCTGTAGGACAGGTCTTGGGGATGGCAGATTAGGAGTTCAGGAAATGCTTCTCTGTTTAGGTTGGGACCTGGAGGATGAATAAGAGAGATTTGGGAGATGGGAAGAGGAGGCTACAGAAGGAGGGATCCAGACAAAGTTTAGAGCAAAGGGTCAAAGGTGGTAGAAAATGAAGTCGATCTTTGGAGCTGTGAGTTGTTGAGCAAGGCTGCAAGGTAGGGGTCAGGTGTTCAAAGGCCTGGTAACCCCCGGGGATGTCTAGGCTTTATCGTCAGGGCAAAGGGCAGTGAGACGAGATGACCTGCATTTTAGAGAAGTTTTTCGTGGGTGGCTGCTGTGCTGGTATAGATGGGAATGGGCAGGACTGGTAGTGGAGAGAACAGTTAGGAGGTTGTTACAATAATCCAGAGACAGATGATGGGGGTGGGGTTCCCTAGACAAGTGGAGACAGTGTAGAAAGATTTAGATTTAGGACTGTCAGGGCTTGGTGATTGATTGGATGTTGGGTAAAGGCATAAGGAAGAAGGAGGAGACCAGGATGGCTCCCAGGTTTCTAGCTGGAGCCACTGAGGGAGGAGGAGGAGGCTTGAGGAATAAAATGATGGGTTCCATTTTGAACATGCTGACTTGCTGTTACCTGTGGGAGAACCAAGTGGAGATGCCTGGGAAGCAGTTGGCTACAGAGGTGTCATTGTGTCCATGTGAAGAGTAAATGAAATGTCCACAGAGTGCATTTAGCCCAGTGGCTTGCACAAAGTACATGCTCAGTAAATGTGAGGGATTAGTATTATTACTTTTATATCCAGTTCTGGGCTGTGCTTCAGTAAACCATGCCCTGAGAGCCACTGGGGGCAGGGGATGGGGACAAAAGGAAAGCAAGTAAATGCGGGGAGATCAGGGACAAGGGTGATTCTGCCGCTGCACGCATGTCCATGCTCTCACTCTGAGTGCCATCGATTAAGAGAGAAAAGGTAGACAGTTTGCCCGCTGAAGTTGGGGCATCAATTAGCATTAGCCAAATACAGAGAAAACAAAACTACCCTGAGTGCACGATGGTCCCTGGAGGAATCGGAAGGGAAGCTCCTCAGGCTGATCACTAAGATGAAGTCCAGGTTGGTTGGTTTTTAATGGGAAACTGTTGGGGGCAGGGGGGAGCAGCATCAGCAATGGCAGCCATGAGTTGATTCTCCTCTTAGTTCTGATTTTGACCCAGCATTGCCATCAAAGAGAGCTCTGTCTGCACATCTGGGCACACAGGCACTTGTAAGAAGACTGAGGCAATTTCTCCCGGTAGTTTAATATTCATACTTCCCCCTCACAGAGAGTAATTAATTAGTACTTGCCCCTCAGAGAGAGAAATTAATTTTTCCGGGCAAAAGTACCATTTGGGGGACGCCTGGGTGGCTCAGTTGGTTAAGCAGCTGCCTTCGGCTCAGGTCATGATCCCAGCGTCCTGGGATCGAGTCCAGCATCGGGCTCCTTGATCGGCAGGGAGCCTGCTTCTCCCTCTGCCTCTGCCTGCCATTCTGTCTGCCTGTGCTTGCTCTCTCTCCCTCTCTCTGACAAATAAATAAAATCTTTAAAAAAAAAAAAAAGTACCATTTGGTACAAGGAAAAACTGTATGATCTATGAGCTACTGGAGGAAATTTATTTCCTTTAAGTATTACCATTATGAAAGTAGCAACTTCGTAAGAGAAAAATGGAATTCAAGGAACATTAACCTCTAAATAGTGACAGCATTTCAAATTCCTGGCCTGCCTTCACTGTCACTAGGATAACTTTCGAAGTTGTGAGTACGAGGTCAGGCAATGCAATGAGAAATATCCAGAATCCAGTTGGTTGTTGTTTTCGTGGATTTCATGTGTTGCTGGGCTCCAAGACTGGAAAAATATTCAAAGAATGAAGGATTCTACCAAGTTTAAAGGTCTTTCAAACTAGAGCAGAGACATTTAAATATCTCAAGAATCAAAGAAATGCAAAATCCAGTCAAGTGATGAAGTGGTTGGCTGGGAGGTGTGCAGAATTCTGTGTGTACAGAGAACAATTGGGAATTGTAACTTGCATGGGGAGACACTGAGATACAGGACCGGAGATAAAGCTTGGTGAATCCCATCAGTCCAGTGGACAGTCCCGTAGTCAGCATCCAGACTCTATCAACCCTACCAAAGGTAACCCCAAAAATGTTTGGGAGTAATGAAGTTGTTTCTTCAGGTGGTAAAAGTTTCCTTAATTCTGAAACCTGGAGATTTTTTCATACAGAAGCATAGAGATGGCAAGGGAATTCAACAAACAAGCAAAAATATTAACATTTTTGTGTTAAGACATCACTACATGTTTTCGGACTTTAAGTGTAAAATTTAAGAGAACTTGGTATATTAGAGTTGACAGTCTGGTTTTGCAATTTTTTTTAAGGTGCTGTGCAAATAGATCATGCCAGGAGATCCTAATCCCTGTGAAACAGAGATTATAGCAAGAGACATCTTTGTCCGCTTTCATTTTCAAGAATTGCTTCGGTGCTTCTACACTAAGGATGGCTTGGGTTTTGCACTTAATTTTTTAAAAACTTTTTCTTGTGGAAAGTTTCAACATGCACAAAGGTAGAGAGAAAGAGATACTAAACCACCCTGTACTCAACACCCAACCTCAACAATTTTTAACATTTTTCTGTTCTTGTTTTATTTACTGACTCTATTGCATATGTTCTATTCCCTTCCTCCTCCTCAAGGATAATGACGCAGACATGAGGATTTTTTTAAACTAGGGTAAAATCAATGAGATGTACAGATTTTTAAGGGAAAAATTTGATGATTTTTGATAAATGTATACAAGTAAGTAATCAAAACCTCGATCAAGATACAGAACATTTCCATCACTCTAGAAAATTCCCTTATGCCCTCCTCCAGCTAATCTCCTCTCTCCATAGACAACCACGGTTCTGGTTTCTATCACCATCGAGTTATTTTGCCTTTTCTTGAGCTTCATATAAAAGAAATCATTCAGGGTTGTCTGGGTGACTCAGTCATTAAGCATCTGCCTTCAGCTCAGGTCATGATCCCAGGGTCTTGTTAAGATCTCAGAGTCCTGGGATCGAGCCCCGCATTGGGCTCCCTGCTCTGCGGGGAGCCTGCTTCTCCCTCTCCCACTCCCTCTGCTTGTGTTCCCTCTCTCACTGTGTCTCTGTCAAAAAAAAAAAAAAAAAAAATCTTAAAAAAAAAAAGGAATCATTCAGTAAGTTCTCTTTTGTGTCTGGTTTCTTTTACTCAAATTGCTTTTGAGATTCATCTGGATGGTTGCATCAATTAGTCATTCATTCCTTTTTATTGCTGACTAGTATTCCCTTATATGAATTTGCCACCATTTATTGACTCATTATCCTGTCGATGGACATTTGCGTTGTTTCTAATTTTTCACTATTGTGATTATAGGTGATATAAACATTCTCGTGTAATTCTTCCTGGTGATGCATGTTTTCATTTCTTTTGAGTGGATACTAAGGGGTGGAATTGTTGGGTCAGAGAATAGGTGTATATTTGACTTTATAAGGAACTACCAAAAAGTTTTCCAAAATGACTTTACCATTTTAAACTCTTACTAGCAGTGTATGAGAATTCCTGATGTTCCACATCTCTGTCAGTATTTGGTGTTGTTAGGGTTTTTTTCACTGTTCTAGCAAATGTGAAATGGCATCTCAATTGTTTGAGATTAATCTGCAAGTGTAAGTATGTGAGTGTGTATGTGCGTGTGTCAAGAAAGTCTTCCTATCAAATTTTTAAGTATGACCAAGGAAAATGATAGACTCTTTATTAAGGCATTTGAATTTATGAAGATATTTATTTTTCTTGTTAAATAGGAAACTGTCGATAGTTTCTACAAATCACATCTTCTATTCCTAGATTAAATTTCGTCTTACCATAGCGGACAATTCTTTTCATATGTGCTGTTTATTCTCACAGACACAATTTGATATACCGCTTTTGCATCTTTTCCCATGTAAAATTAGTTGAAATCGTTTGGTGGTAGGGGAGCAGGGTCAAGGTGGGGCTGTGTCCTTCTCAATTTAAAGATCAAAACCAAATTCAATTCATAGAATAGCCGCAGTTAACAGGCCCACCTCTGCTATTTGGGAAGAACTTGTGTAATAAAAAGGATTATTTATGGTGCTGTAGAAAGAGCAGTGGCTTGGGATGCAAAGAGAACAGCTCCAAATGCCAGCAGGCCGCTCACCGGCCTTCGGACCTGGCAAATTTCTCCACCTCTCTATGCTTCAGCATCTCCTTCATCCCAGAGCAAAGGGATGAATGGAGGACAGACACCCGGTAAATCCTGATGGCAAGACTGATGACTTAAGATAAAGTTTTCTGTAAAATGTGACCGGCAACTGCGGGTATCCACCAGGCACGGCATCTCCTGACACACTAAACCACTGGACATTCGTCTTTGAACATGGGATTAAGGTTCCCACCACGGAGGGGCTTAAAACAATAGAAATTTATCTCACAGTTCAGGAGGCCAGAAGTCTGAAATGAAGGTGCCAGAAGGACCAGTTGGGGGCTCAGAGGGAGAATCTGTTCATGCCTATCTCCTAGCTTCTCGCGGATGCCAGCAATGCTTGACGTCCTTTGGATTGTCATGACTTCAATCTCTGTTCTGTCTCCATGTGACGTTCTGTGTCTCTGTCTCTGTCTCCATCTTTTCTTCTCTCTTTTTCTTTTCCTTTTCTTCTGATGAGCACAGGAATCCTATTGGGTTAAGGACCCACCTACTCCAGTATAACCTCATCTTAACAAACTTTACATCCCCCATGAGGCTATTTTCAAATAAAGTCACATTCTGCGGTTCCAGGGAGGACACAACTTTTGGGGGCCACTATCCAAGCCGATACACACCCCTATATTGACACACCTTTGGAAACACCATTTGCAGTTATAAAACACGGGCCTCACACTCAGAAGACCGACATTCCAGTCCCTGTCTTGCCTGGAGCTGAATGACCTGGGAAAATCTACTTTACCTTTCTATGCCTCATCAGGAAAATGAAGTCAGTTCAGGTGGCCTCTAAAGTCTCTTTTAATGAAGCCATTCACAAGATTTGGGGACCCAATGGAGTTGCTTACATGCAGGGAAATGTGGGAAAGAACCATCAGGAAACCATGCCAGAGATGGGGAGAGGGTATAAGGACACAAACGGGTGGCATTGTTGGGGGGCACCCCAGCCTCACCGTGAATCTTGGTGGATGGGGGGCAGGTGCAGTCCTATCCCTGGGCGCCCAGGCTGCAGGTGCCCAGAGAGCAGATCTAAAGGTTTTACCTGCTAATTCTCACCATTCAAAGCCTCTGGCCTCTGGGATGGCTTTCGGCTGGAGCTTTTATTGGTTATTCAAGCTGTTCTTCTGAGCTGGCTTCTCTTTAACAATGGAGTTTATTACCATATAAATTGAAGACCTTGGTACACATTTTGGGAAATGTGGATTGATACCCCCCAGCAGGAATCAAGTGAACAGATTCCATTTACTGAAAGTTACCAGGCATTGTGGTAAGGACCCTCTGTGACCTCTTTCATTTTGTCCCTCAAAAAACTCTTTGAACCTGTGTGCCAGTCAATCAGTGTATTGCCGCTCAGCTCCAAACTCACCCTTCAGTACCTGCCTTGCAATGACTGACGGGACTCTGAGCCTGTCTTCTTCACCGTGACCACTGTGTGAAACTCCGTCAGTAGAGGGCAATGGAGGAACGTGATGGGAGGAAGAAGCGTCTCTTCCTGGTTGTGCTGTGCTCCTTGGCTTCTGCTGGCTGCCGCTGCTCCAGGCATTACACCCCTCCCCATGTGGGGGCCATCCAGGGGTGCTCTGCTCTACCCAGGGTACCCAGTCCCTAAGCAGCCTCACAACCCCTGCCCAGAGCCCAGTGACCACCTCACTGTGTCTTTCCTGCTGCAAACACTTAGGCCTCCCTGAGGCTCCCTAGCTCCCCTATGCACCTGCTCACCAGACCAGGTTTGTCTGTGCCCTGGAGGATGGTCTCTCATGGCCCTCCCAACACCGACACCACAAATCCTAGGCCAAGTTTCACCTGCCAGGAAGAAGACTCCCAGCATCCTACTTCCCTTTGCCCACCCACCTGGGCTCACCTGTCCCTGGCCACTGTATACCAGCTCTGGGCCAAACAGCCCAGCAAACGTCTCTGCCATCTGGTGGGCTACGACCTCCAAGTGAGTCTGAACCCCAGCCTCGAGGAAGGCCTCCCCACCCCAAGATCGTCCTTCCCTTGGGTACCTTCCCTCAGCTCTGGTGTACCCTCTAGAATTCTCTTCACATCTTTCTACTTATTGACCTCTCCATGCTTAATACTTCTTTATATTAAACCACCTCTGTTCAAATCACTGTGTGGTTTCTGCCTCCTGCTTGGA
The DNA here is from genome assembly GCF_010015895.1 of Lontra canadensis. Taxonomy (NCBI): domain Eukaryota; kingdom Metazoa; phylum Chordata; class Mammalia; order Carnivora; family Mustelidae; genus Lontra; species Lontra canadensis. The sequence goes on from NW_022631112.1 coordinate 462,857, forward strand.
CCCAGACTGATACAGGCAAGTACCGCTATTATTTCCTTCTTAGAGATAAGAGAATGCAATGAGCAGAGGCGAAATGACTTCCTTGGAACATGTGAGGAATGCAGCAGAGCTGGACGCAAACCCAGGCCCGTTGGTTCCAAAGCCTTCTATTTTCACCCCTCTGCTGAACTAACTAGGGATTGGTGTGAAGACATCACATGGGGGAGAGAGATGGGCTGACCTCCCCTCAGCCCTCCTTTCCCATGCTTTTATGTCTTGAGTATTCAGGCTAAAACAGGGGCCAAAAATGAAAAAGAAAAAAAAAAAAGGCCGGCTCTTAGGGGAAGGTTTCCAACAGTGATGAATGTCAATGGTCATCTCAAATGAAGGGCCAATATAAACATGAAGGAAAAGAAAAAAGAAAAAGAAATGTATTTAAAAATCACTTTCACGCATATTACATGTGGTCAATATCTTTCCAAATACACTTATTATGAGACTGATATTTGATTTTTGCCAATTTTCCCAGTTTTGTCTTAATCTGATAAAATGCCTCATTTCCCTAAAGAGACAACTAAAATCCCAGTTTGAGGGTCTTGCCTGTACTCTTACTTGGCTCAGAGTATCCATGTTTCTGGATGATGTATGTCCATTCAGCAATCAGGGGCGCAGGTCCCCACTGGGGCGCTCAGAGAGAACATGTAACAGCTTCCATATTCCTGGAAATGAGGCCCCAGGTTCCTCTTACAGTTTCTCCCTTGGGGATCACAGCAATGTGAGTCCTAATTAGCCTCAAAATAACAAATCCCAATATTAATGATCTTACTCAAGGGTTGTTCTGGTCTTCCAACTTCAGTAGGGAAAAAAAGTCCTGTGTGAGGATTAACCATTTCCTACTGATGAGACATGGTGAACTCTGACCTGTGAGTTAGGAGCCCTAGATTTGAGTCCTGGTTTTGCCACTCATTCTGTGGCCCTTCAAGTCGTTGTAAATGAAAGGACTGGATTCTAAGCTTCCTTCCAGTTCTATGGCTCTTTGACATGCAGACTCCTTTCAACTCCATTTAGTCGTAGCAAGTGAAACCCTGGCAGCTCCCATCACTGACGGCTCACAGGGCACCTGCCAAACCGCCAACCGCCTTAAATGCATTGTCTCATTTGATTCTCACTTTAAACCCATAAGGTAGGGGTGCCCGGGTGGCTCAGTCGGTTAAGCGTCTGCCTTCAGCTCGGGTCATGAACACAGGGTCCTAGGATCAAGCCCCACTTCAGGTTCCCTGCTCAGCAGGGAGCCTGCTTCTGCTTCTCTCTCTCTCCCTAATAAATAAAATCTTTAAAATTAAATAAATAAACCTATGGGGCACCTGGGTGGCTCAGTGGGTTAAGCCTCTGACTTTGGCTCGGGTCATGATCTCAGCGTCCTGGGATGGAGCCCCGCATAGGGCTCTCTGCTCAGTGGGGAGCCTGCTTCCCCCCCCACCCACCCACCGCCAGCTTGTGATCTTTCTCTGTCAAATAAATAAATAAAACCTTTTAAAACTTAAATAAATAAATAAACCTAGAAAAACTCACATTTTACAGGTTCAGAGGGGTTTGAACCTGGAAGTAATAAAGCTATAGCCACAAGTTCTCTCCCCAGATGGGTCACTGATTTTTTCCCAACCAAATAAATACCTTCCAAATAGGGTCCAGCAGAAGAAATGTGAAATTAGAGCCATCATTGATTTAAACAAGAAAAAGTCAGTATCAAACTCCGCTAGCTAACTGAGGATAAGGCAGTGGGTGGAAGTGGTCCGGGAGGTGGTGAGAATTGAAGTGGAGGAAAGAGACAAAATGGCACAGCCGGGTCCGTTAGGCACATGATCAAGTTAAATCCTTCCAGCAACCACAGAAGGTGAGCTTGCCATTCCCATTATGCAGATGAGGACGATGAGGTTCGGAGAGGTTAAGAAACTTGTACACACTTGTACACACCACCAGCCAGCAGCTAAGTCGCGTTCGGAACGCGTTTTGTTTTGCTCCTTCTATCACGCTGCAGTGGGAGGACATTTGGGAGGCAGAGATTTCAGGCCCTGAGCAATCATACATAGACTTATCAAGGCCAAGGCTGTGTCCACCGACAATGAAATAACTGGTCCTTTTGGTGCAAAGGAAGAAAAAAAGTGTTTCTTTAAAAAGTCGGTCCTTCCTTGACATTGGCTGAGCTGCGATCTCCTGCGTGGGTCCGAGGCCCCGCATCCCAGCAGGAGCTCTTTCTGGGCAAGGGAGGCTGCGCCCATGGGGGAGGAACCTGGGCTGTGACGACGGTCCCATCGGGGCTGACTTTAGGTTGGGCCCCAGTGAGGCTTTAGAATAGGCCTGTGGGAGGAAGCCGAAGAATATGGTATGAGGCAGGCACAAGGCCTGCACACACCAAGCCCTCTTCAAAACAGAGAGAAGCAAAGTGCTGTTCTACTTGTCTTTGGCCCCGTCTTTGAAGGCCAGAAGCTTACAAAGAACCAAAATGGGGCCTTCCTGGGAAAAGGGAATAACTGAACCGAGGACAAATACACTTGGTGCTGTAAGATGGCTCTCCAGAAAACAAACGAACAAAAGCAGTTCCGCTTTGTAGCACCTGCCAATTTCCATGGTATAAATACTTCCAACCCAAGCGACTACTGTTTTAACAACTGTCTTGCAAAAGTCTAATTTTTTTTTTTTTAAGTAGGTTCCACACCCAGCATGGAGCCCAATGCAGGGCTTTAACTCAACCCTGAGATCAAGAATGGAGCTGAGGTCAAGAGTTGGTTGCTTAACTAACAGAGCCACACAGGTGCCCCAACAAAATTCTAAATATTTACTCCTGTCTCACAAGCCAGTGGAAGCCAGCTTTACACACTACTGTGTAACCAGATCCAAGGGTGCGCCATCTTGAGAAAGCAGCAGTCTTTTTGGACAATGGCCCAGTTGCCCCCCCCCCTTCCCCACTATGGCTTTAGGTATACTAAGATATTCCCTATCTTTTTAATTTTTGCAGTTCCTTCTGCCTGGAACCTGGAATGTTCTTCCCTTCTCTTCCTTCTCAGAAACTCCTATGCATCCTTTAAGACCAGGCTGAAAAACACTCTGTTAAACCTTCCCAAAGCTCTTTAAGCAAAGCTCATGCTTGATCTTTTGCCCACGCTTGGACCATCAGTTTAAGTTCCTGCTTCTCCCACTAGACCATGAGGCTCTTGGGGAGAAGGCCATGCTTGCTTCATCTCTGAACTAGGGGTCAGGCACATAGAAGGCTCACGATATGTGTTTGCTAAGTGAATAAAATTATAAACTTCTCTCCGGTTTCATATTTGGCAGTGAGTGACATGACTCCTCAGCCTACATAGAATGTCTATTTCTCCAGAAGGTTCATGAAAGCTGTTCTAACGATAGTCATTGGGTGACAGTGGCCCATCCCAGCTCTGAAGGGATATTCTGGGAAGACCCAGGGTGAACCAAAAAAACAAACAAACAAAAAAAAAAACGTAGGGGGCTTTAAGGCTCAAAGTTGGTCCTTCTCTTAAGTACCCTCCCCTCAAACCTAAGAGGCTTCTATAGGGACCCCACTGCAGGGGAGTGTCATGCAGCGTGTCCCCTCGGGACTGCCATGAGAAGCCCAGCATCAGAGGACAGGGTGATCTCAGACTGCCGATCTCAAACTGGGAACTTCCAACCTGCCAGAGAGAAGTGGAAGGAAGGAATGGAAAGGGGAAGAGCAAGAGAGAAAGGAAGAAGAGTGACAGGAGAGAGTAGCAGTGTTCTCTCCATGCACCGGTGATAACAGTGCATCCCAGCAATGATAAAGTGAAGAAAATGAAAACACTGCTCTGGAGATTTCTAGAGCAGCTAACACAGCGCTAACTCGGCAATAACTCAGCCTGGTGAAAAGCAGCAGGGCATCCGCCATAGAAACAGCCCGTCCATGTCATGGCTTCTGTGCACTGTCTGGCGACGCTGGTTCGTTGAAACCACACCGTCCCCGCGCCCCCCGGGGCACCAGGAGTGGCGGCTAACCCAGGGGAGAGGTTGTGCAGGGTTGACGCTGATGAGGAGGTTTTTCGGAAAGACAAGCTACCCTTGACTGGATGCAGATGGCCGGGTGAAAAATGAAATCTGCCAGCAGAGGCTGCCTTTATCAGCTGTAGAGGCTCAGCAGGGACGAGACTTCCCCATGCCTGGCCCGCCAGAACGAGCCTCCGGTTTCAGCACCCTATCACAGACTGTCCTAATGAGTTCTTCTGATGGGAGGTGGGGGGCGCCAGGGGGCGGGGGGGGGGTGGGGGTGGGGAAGCCTGCACATATCTGCTTCTGGGAGTGCATCCTGGCAGTCTGGGGCATGGTACCGAACTCGCCTGGTGTTTGCATTCCATCTCCCAGAGCTGTAGGCAGGAATGCCTGCCGCAGGACAAGGGCTGAGACTCACCCGGGACTGAGTGCCCTGTCTATACTGGCCCGTCTAGCCGTCATTCTGGCCCCCTTTTTAATTTCCAACTGGGAGGCAGTGCCGAGAAAAGCCAAGAGGTTTCCCCCAGCACGCCAAGCCAGACCGATAGCCAGAAACCCAGGGGGTGCCCGCGGTATCGAAGATAAAACAAGAGCAAACGCTGCTGTATATTAAGTTGCTACTATGGGCCGAGCACCACATTGGCGCTTGGCCCCATGTAACCCGTCCAACTGTCCTATGAGGGCAATGCTATAGTCCCACCTTACAGATGAACAAAGAAAAGGTTAAGTCAACCTGTCCAGAGTCACAGAGCTGGTAAGTGACAGATCTGGGGAATGAAACCATGTGTCGTCTATTCACAGAGCCTAAAAGACAAGTGTGGAAGAAAGTGGGCAAAATGAAATGAGGTTTCTGGCGATTTGGCAGTGGATGGTCAGATAAATGAGTCAATTTTTCAGTTTCATCCAGGTTCTTTTTGTGTGTGTGGATTTTACTTTTTTGAGAGAGAGAGAGAGAGCGCGCACACACACAAGCAGGGGGAGGAGCAGAGGGAGAGGGAGAGAGAAAAATATCAAGCACATTCCCCACTGAGACTGGAGCCTAACCTGACCAGAGCTGAAACGTCAGACGCTTAACTGACTGAGCCACCCTGGTGCCCCATTTCATCCAGGTTTGGTAGCATCATGGAGATGACCATAATTTGAGAGCTGAATCTACCATTATGGATTAAACACACACACGCCATAAATTCATCCCAGAACCCATTTCCAGAGCTTTTTAATCACTGATGATTTTGGTTATTTGGTTATTTGATTTTGGTTATTTGAGCCACTGCTCTGCTCATCTGGGCACCTACCAGGCAATGCAGCCAGCAACTTAGATGGCAAGTTGTCTCCGAGGCCCCCAACTGGCCTGCAAACCCATAGAGTTCCCAATTCCTTGATATTGTCGCACTTGCCCACACACACCTGTGTTGAAGTCTTCTGAATACTTTTCCCCTTTCATTTGGGAAGCTGAACCTGCAGAAAGCACTTCGATGGGTTCAGAGAGGACCTTTACACAAAGGATGCCACAGGACCCTTGATGATGAGGGTAGGTCCTGCCCAGTCCCACCTGCCCACACCCTCCTCTCTGAGGTGACTGACAGGTGGGGAAGTGACCTTACATCACCAGTCCCTTCAACCTCCCGAGTTTCGTGGATCACACAAGGGAAATGGAGACAATTGTGTGACAAGAGGAATTTGGCCAGCTTCTCCCAGGGCAGCCCCCCCTCTTCTGTGCAGTGGGGAGGGACCATAACCTGCTGGTGGGGGTACCCCAGAGCCTGTTGGATGAACAGCCAGAGACCTGGCTGCCTCTGACTGAGGGTAGTTGGGCTAAGCACCTGCAAGGTCACCTTCTGTCTTCTGGCAAACCTGCAGGAGGTTCAGAAGGTGTTTGATGTCTCACAGGTGTGAAGGCAGAGCCTGTGCTCTTAGAGACTGTGTCATGCTGCTGGAATGTTCCTGCCTGCTGGAGGACATGTTCACCCCACGGTCTGCTTCAACAGCCCTCATCCTCTGCTCTGGGCCTTTCTGGGCTGCTCTCATCAGAGGTGAGTGGCTGGATCAGCAAACAGAACCATTCTGTCTTGTCTCTAGTGTTGGATGTTGCTAGAACACTTAGGGAATGGAGGAGTCTTTCAAAATTCACATCTCTTCAGCTGCCTCTTCTGAGGGCTCGGGGTCCCTGTCGAAAAGTGGTGGCAGCTTGTTTCCAGAAGGCAGCATCAGGAAACTTACTCAGAATGAATTTTGTGTTATCCACACAGTGAATTCAAAGGCATCTTTATCACGCAGCCCCACTTGATTATCTTCCCCCCATAAGATCTCCACAAACTCTGACCAAGCATCGCCGTGCCCTTCCTCCCTGGCTAGGGGAGAAGTTTGCTAGGGTTGAGGCTGGAAGGAAAGCTATGTCCCAAATTGAGGCCAGGGACATCGGTCATTATATTTTTAGACCTCGGAAAAATTGGTCTAAGAGGCATCTATGACAGTGTCCCTGGCCCTCTTCATTTGGATAGTAAGGACCCAATGACATCTTAGAAAAATGGAGGCTGCCTGCTGAGATGTGGGGACAGTCCTATGTACAGGACACATCCACAGGACTCCCCCTCCCCAACCATCACCAGAAACCAACAGCTTCCTCCTCAGGCCGTTCCCTCTGACGTTCAGCTCCTTGGGAAAGCAGGATGCTGCTTTTTAAAAGTACTCATTGACCTTGAACTTTTAAATGTGTTTCTCAATTTTCCCCTTTTATCACTGTCCGGCTCACATTATGCTATGTCATTTCTTAAGTTCCGGTATTTAATATAAAATACTGAATGAAAACATATTTTACAAAAGAGCTCTGCAACTGGAGATGTGGAGAGAGACCACCACGCCGATCAAGCATATCCTTTCTCCCCGCACCGGACAAACATTCCCAGTATCCGAACGAATAAGCGGGCAAGGCATTGGGATTGCTCCTCAGGTTTGTGGGGCCAACGGGTGTGGGGACAGAAGGATAAACAGGGTACAAGGAATGGGCTAAGAGTCAAAGTCGAGTGAGAATCTCAACTGTGCCATGTACAAGCTGGTTATATAAGCCGGTTGTATATTACCCTGTGGGACGTACTTCTTGGAACCTGTTTCTTCATCTGTAAAATGGGAATGTTCTCAGTAGAACTCCTGGCTCCATCCACACACAAAGGTCCAATAAATGGCCCCTGTTATGATCATTTGCCTGTTGGCACTTGAGCATCTCCGACGTGGGAGAGCCCTGGGTGTGTGTTCACAGTGCTGGCGCCGGTTCACGTGGGGGTCAGGCCCTGTCAGACAGAAGCCCCCTCTTCCTGTCAGACCTCCCTGACATCCACACTTCATCCCTCATCCCGTCTCATCCTTCTTGCCAGAGCTGTCTGTCTCCCTCTTTCCATCCCTCCTTCCCCCTTTCTCCGGAGTCCAGCTGCCTCCTCAGTGGCCCTCAGAATCCTTGCCGTGTCAGGCAATCCTTCTTACCCGGTGTCAACATCCCCAAAGCCCCTGGGACGCTGCAAGGGGAAAAGCTGCTTGTTTCAACCAACCCACCCTGCGCATTTATCTCGGCCCCATCTCCCCCGGCCCAGCCTTCAGTCCTCCCCTGCCCCATAAAAATATCTTGTTATCTCTTCAGCTCGCATGTGCTGATTTGGTCTGCCTCCGCTGCTTACATCTGTGATCTGTCTGAGGCTTCCCCTCATACCCGGCTGGCTTTCAGTCTGGGACTAAAGGCAGGGAGTCTCCAGAGTCCTGGGTCTTGGGTTTGCTCTCCTCTGTCTCTGAAAACCGGCCTTATTCAGGACTTGAGTAGACAGAGCTGTCTGCTGACTGGGCTGGAAACCCACCGGCCCCTTCCTCTGCTGTCTGGCTCTCTCCTTCTTTCTCAAGGCCAGTTCAAGAACAGAATCAGGGTTTCACTTGAAAAACGGAGAAAAGCCCGGCGCCCTCCCCTGAAGCAGCTGCTTTCTCAGTGCAAGAAACCAGACCAGGTGTGATCTTCATCATCATGAGCACTTAAACTTATTACGCTTTGCACAGATTTTAATCCCTTGACACATAACACGGTCATTAGAAGCAAAGACCTAAATGAAAAGGGCCAACACCTTTGAATTTTCTTAGGGATCTGTCTTCCTTCCTGTGGAAGCTTGCTTTCCCTTACTGTTGTAAGCATTTACCTGTGAGAAATTCTTAGTAGCCACTCAGCCAGCAGTGAGGCTTTGAAGAAAAATGCCCCCAGGTGAGAGCCACTGTTCTACACACACACACACACACACACACACACACACACACACACACACACAAAATCTCTCCCGGACACACCTGTTGGTCAAAGACCAGAAGTACAAACACTTGGCAGGGAGGAGAGGGTTCTAGAAGCCACTGCCTTTGCCCACTGGCACCCAAGGCACCAAGCAAGTGGTTCTCGGTAGGAGCAGGACATGGGGAATTCCTGCCTGTCAGCAAGGCTGCTGGCTCACAGGGAGTCAGTTCTCTCCAAAGCCACAGAATTCCAGGTTGTGGGTGTCAGGGAGGTTGAGGGCTGCTTTGGTGATGTGGACCATGGAAGGCATAGCACACTTCATCTCGCCCAGGGAGGCCTCCCTGCTTGTGGCGGTCACCAACAGAGGATGGGGAGACCTGGTTGGAAACCAGAACTCCCCATGGGTTCTCCCGGATCCACCGGGGTAACACCTGTAGCATGAGCGTCCCTACCCACAGCTCCACAGGCCACCGCTGCACAGCCCTGGGGCCATCTTCCCTGGCTGCTCCCTCTCTGGGCTAGACAGGTTCAGTGTGGCCCCAGGACTGTCAAGAGCAAATCTCATCAGTCACCTTTCAGCAAGCATTTATTGAGCCCACTCTCTAGGTCCTTGCTATGGAAAGGGCAGTTTATGGCCCAGCTGGGAGCTTCTAAGAAATGCAGACTCTCAGGCCCTGCCCCAGTGCTTCCAAAGCTGAGTACGCCCCTTGGCGATCCCTCACGTGATGCCCATGGTCACTGAAGGTTGAGAAGGCCTTTCTCTAAGTAACCCAGGAGAGGCAGATCCGCTCCTATCCAGCGGCTCATGGTCCGGCTGGGAAGACCGTGTTCACAGATCTGAAACAGTGGAGGGAGTGCGAGTCTATGTCACTGAGCCTGACTGGTGGGTACAGGACATCAAGACCAAGTCCTGCCTCAGCTTCTCGTTTGTAAAGTGGCAATGAAACTTGACTCGTTGACCTTGCAGATCGTCCTAGATGGGAAAGCGCTATACCCACCGAAGTTACAATTTATTGTTACAGACTTAGAATGCAACACAAGTTCAGACATGAGGGGGCTACAGAGGACTGCAACAGTCTGAGTAATCCAGCAAAGGAGAAGGGGGCTTTCAAAGACATTGAACCATATACTGAACTAGATAGACACTCTAGTCAAGCAAGAGGGGAAAACGCACATTTTGACACACGAACCAAACACAACCTCACTGGAGGTACAGAGAGCTCCCCCCGACCAACTTTCCCTGACTTTCACCCTGACGATCGACTGAGGCTCAGATCCGTAAGTCTCAGAGGCACACACTCACTGCCACCCAGAGCCTCACAGAAGACACAGAGCGAGCAGATGTCGTCTCTGTGCAGATGTCAGCAAGAGCCGTCTTGCTGTAAACCTCACCTCTGCTTGGGGGTATAGGAAAATAGATTTGTCTTTTTTTTTTTTTTAAGATTATTTATTTATTTATTTGACAGACAGAGATCACAAGCAGGCTCCCCACTGAACAGAGAGCCCAATGCGGGGATCAATCCCAGGACCCTGAGATCATGACCCGAGCCGAAGGCAGAGGCTTTAACCTACTGAGCTACCCAGGCACCCTGGATTTGTCATTTTGCAGGGCTGACCAATGAAGATGGCTCGACAATGCCAGGAAACATACACAGGGCAGAGCTAAAGGAAATTAGCAGGTGAGTTCTTAGCTAATTAGTTTCCTAGGTAATGCTTCTCAAGCCTTTGCTTTGTCCTAGATCTTTTCTTTTCTCTTCTCTTTTCATTCCCTTCCCTTCCTCTTTCTTCCTTCTTCTCTTTCTTTTTTAAATTTAATCTTCACAAAAATCCTATCAAGCAGGGGAATCTTTTGTTCCTACCTTGCAGAAGAGGAAACTAGGGATTTAGGATTTGAACCCAGGTTGGTCAGTGACCTTAGCTGTCGCCTGTTAAACCGCTAAGGCAGTGTGAGAATCTCTGGTCTTCCTCCTGCGGTTGAGACAATGTGGCTTTGCTGTCGTTGTGAGACCTGGCTCGCTCTGACTTGCTGACGTTGGCCATGCTTGTCCTGAGCTTCTCCAGAGAAATGCTGTCTTCTGGCAGGAAAAGATAAAACTGGCTGATACAAATGAGTCACCATACTAGCTATAATTAACAATGATGCAAGAGCCAGATGCAAACGAAGAGGGGGCCTCAGGACCTGACTTTTAGACGGCCCAAACTCTTAGCTGCTGGAGAGTCTCCGTGGCAGAGCAGCTGTCTGCTCTGGGTACGCTATGGAGGAAGACGTGAAACCTGGGCGCAGGCGCATTCCAAGCTACTGGAGCTGGGAAGGGCACCACCAAGTCAACCTCCTTATTTACAGCTCAGAGACCATACACCAGAACCAGAAAAAGAGTTTATAGTTTATACATAATGTAGACCTTTGCATTTACACCCGGCTGCCCTGGAAAGTCTAAGCACTTTTCCACCTACCGAGCTGATTTCTAACAACCACAGACGGCAACTCAGTTGTGCTAGGTGTTCAAAGTGTTCAGCCTCTGGCCTCCCAACTGCTGTATGTACCTGTGAACTTTCCAGACAAAGCCCAGTCATCATTAGCATCCCTAGTCTCATTTGCTGACCTGGAATCTTGTATCACTTGTTAGGGATACAAGGATAGCCTGATTAAATTCACCAAGCCCTCCATAAAGGCATCTGACCACAGCGCGAACACCATCACCCGGGGAGGCTGGCTGCTTCCAGGATGGATAACTGCTTCCTGGGGTTCGTGACCTTTGATGTCCCATAGCATCTTCTTACCTGTTTAAGACAGTCTCAACCCTTCTTAAGATTTGAACACAATGCAGCTGATACAATCTTGCCACTTTCCTTTTGAAGAGACTTTAATTGAGAGTGAAGTGAAAAATGCAGGTTACATTTTTAGTGTTATCATTGATATGTTGTAAGATCAACACCAAAACAGTGATGCATCTAACATTTACACATTTCCTAAGTTTAGTTGTCAAAGAGCAAATCATGATCAGATATATACATTTACACAATAATTTCAAGCAACAGTAAATAATAAACACCCTCCTTTAGCACACATGCACACACACACACACTCACACACACTCAACCACCCTTAATGGATTTCCTCACACTAGTAAGTCTCATCTTGCCACATACACTGTTAGACTCAAAGTTACTTAACAACAGTCTTATCAGTGGGGATGCTGGACCAGCCCAATTTTCTTCTAGAATCACTTTAATTTTTACAACTTGAAGCCACATACCCAACACGGTCTGTACATTCTAAGGACACCCTAGATGATAAAAATGAATTCCACTTCCTTTGTGTGAGGAGAGATGTACATCTCTGAAGAGGAATGTGATTACAACTCCAAAAAGTCAAAAATAAACCCCAAATCTCAGATCTCCAAGCACAGCTTAACAGCATTGTGCTAGTGTTAACATTGAATTAGCTCAACGGGAAGATTCTTTTTGATTTCTCTACAGAGGTACTGGTTAGTTCTGATTCTTTCTTAGGCTGCTTGAAACACACATGTCTCTTAAGGGGCCTGGGAGCAGTACATCGCGCTGTCCAGGTTAGCGGCCTGCCTAGCCTCCGAAATGTCAGACAGGGCTCAGCCCCGGTGCCTTGCTCTCTGATTTATTTCTGGCTGTTAGTAAGTGGAAACCATGACAAAGTTTACATTAGCAGACACATACACATGCCCCAGCCTGTAAATATTCTATGATGGAAAATGGTACAATGACTCCATTCCTAGTGAAAAGGAGCGTAAAAGGAGAAGAGGGGGCGGGGGTAACGTTACCAATAATGGCTCTTCTCCCAGTGGAAAACCCAGACCAAATGGCAGAGATGGGCTTTGAACTAACTGGACTTTGTCAGCCACTTCTCCAGGGTCTCTGGAAAAGCAAGCCAAGCAGAGCCCAGCGGCCTGGGGCAAACCTGGCGGGATCCAGCAGCACAGCCATCTTGTCTTGGAAGCTGGTTGAAGAAGACCACCGGCCATTTCCTTCTTAGAGAGGTGAGTGAGGAGGAATTTTAAAGTCAGATTTGAAAGGAGTTCACACACCGTCCTGCCTGGGACACAGACATGTCCCCCGGTCAGACCCCCTCAAAGCGCCAGCTGGAGTTTGGTCATGTTTCTCTGGTGCATGTTGTGATGGCGGACTAATTCGTCTGAGCGGGCAAACTTTTTCTGACAACTGGGCCACCGACAGCTGAAGGGCTTTTCACCTGTTGACACAATTGCCGGTCAGAGACACTTGCGGCAGAGAGACTGGGCACAAGTTCAACTCTCAAAGTTCTGAGTTAAATCATCCCAAGGCACTCACCCCCCATCAACACAACCCCCGGCCAGTTCTTTCCCTAGGCTAACAAATCGGGCTCATTTCATGGGCAGCCTTGGAATGGCAGCACCTCTGGACCCTTCAGGATTAAATGACTGTAGAAAGTATGAAATATTATTAAGTCAGAGGACTGGGGAAATGACAGGAAAGGAAAGAGACTAGTTAATCAAAATGGGCAATTCATATGTAATCGAGGGGAAAACATTTGTTTCAACCTTTGCTCTTAGACCATTTTGTGAATTGCATAGATGTTTCCCCTCCACTGTCTTCCCAGGGAATCCAGCTTCAGTGGGCTGCAGGAGCTCAGGTTCATGACCCTGGGTATTACTGATGGATCGCCCTCCTGTAGTAGAGCTGGGACTGTAGCTTACATATCTCTGTCTGTGTCAATATTCTGGATGGGCTGCGTATTTTAAAATAAGTCATTGATACCACTTGGCAGGGTATTTGCTTCCTTTACCTTCAAGTGTTCCTCAGAGCATAATCCCTGTTCTAGTAGAGGCGTGGTTTTAAGATTTTTAATGAGCTTGCCAAAAGATCGAGACCTCCCCACCTAAGGAGCTCTCAGAAGTTCCTTCCAAGCCTCATTCTGGACAGGAAGGATAATCAGCATTTATGAAATGCCTAGTATATGCCAGCCTTGTGCTGGGTATCTTCTGTATACTTTATTTCACGTATCCCTTACAACAGCTCTGCAAGACAAGCATTAGTATGCCCACTCTGGAGCTGAGGCTAGACCACTAGCAAGGGCAGACCCAAGCAGGATTTAATCCCTGGGCCTGTCTGTTCCTAAGCCCATGGGCTTGGCAGGATCCCCCCTCCCAGGCCTGGCCCTAATGGAGATAGAGCTGTGTGTGTCTTTTTCCCAAGTAAAAATGCCTCAGGAGCCAATCTCTGTCCAACCAAGGAGAACTTCCCAGGATATTGTTGGTCCCACTTTGGCTCCTCTGAGAACTACTGGTTGGCACAAGCAGGGAGCAATGTCTCAGGGGAGGCACTGTTTCAGGGTCAGAACTAGGGGCTGATCAAAATAGGGTAAAACAGTCTGCCAGTGGCGTGGGTCATTTTGCACATATGCCTATAGACACAGGGTTAGAGGAGGAGGGGGCCTGGATATAAGGGATGATAATTTTCTCACCAAATTATGAGCTCAGGACTAAGAAAAAGAAGAAACACGAGAGGCACCTGAGAAGGGCAAAAGAGAGGCCTGTCCCATCAACTCTGGGGTGGGCACAGGTTTATAAATGCAGCCTATTGGGGATGAGAATCTGCTACTTCATGGGGGCTCACAACCTCATGTTTTCCTTCATCTCCAACTCACTATTCCTCTGCTCTTCCTGATCTGACCCTTGGCTATCCCTCCCAACCTCCAGCCACGCTGTCAAAGGTCATGTTCTAATGGGCAAAGCCCAACCCTTTCTCTCATTGGTCTTCACTCTCCTCAGTCTCTCAACGGCACTCAGCTTTGCTGACCTTGGCTCTCTTCCTGATTTCTACCCTCCCTGGGCTGTGAGACAAACCTACGCTTTCTCCAAAAAAGAAAGCCATGGGACGTGGTGGGCTGGGAGCAGAAGGAATTGGGATTGCTACTTACTAGCTTTGGGACTGTAGACAAGTCATTTCATCACTACGGGCCTCAGTCTCCTCATCTGAAAAATGGGGATAAAACATGCCTACCTTCCTCTTCTTACAAGGATGTTGCAAAGATACAGCGAGATAACCCTAAGCCTTGACCCTCCTTCCAAAGCTAGAAAATACACAGCAAAGGTGGTGCTACTTTCATTAGGAATCACACCAAGCTTGTGGAAAAGCAAAAAGTTTCAGCGACCAGTGAATAAATGCCCTGTTCCCCTCTCTACACTAGTAAAGAGGGAATAATATCCACATGCTGATATGAGTTTGGCAGAAACCATGTCTGCTCCTGGGACATTAACTTTTAGCCCAGCAAGGATTCAGGCCTCTGAAAATAGTGTCATGAAATGTGAGCTCTCCAGAGAGTAAATATTTGGCTTGTGAGAATTTCTGCTGTTTTTCTGTAAAGTTGATGATCTTATCAAATGGAGCGACACGGTGTAATGCAGCAAACTGGGAACAGTGGGGACCTAGCTCCTCTCCTCCTTTCTTTCTGGACACACAGTAAAGGAGTGTTCTTTGCATTTCTCCCTTCTGCTCTGTAGTTCCCAGCCCCATCCCTTCTGAAACAATGTTATTAAAGAGAGCCCTGCACTGTTCTTTCTCTTGCTACACCTGCTCAGAACTTTTACACTCATCTTTTCCCATCTCTCCCAATACAAACAACTTCATTCAACAGTATTTTTTTAAAAAAAATAATGAAAAATAAATGTGAAGAAAAGTTTACGCACTTGTTTTACCTGTATGAGTCCTGGTGTGGGTCTTCAGGTGGTCAGACCGGGAGAACTTTCGCTGACAAGTTTTACACTGGAATGGTTTCACACCTAAATGGACAGAGAAGGTCTAGCCGCAGCCCTAACAATGTGGGAGCATAGGGAGGCCCCCGGGGCCAGCTTCCTGGAGGTGGCCAGAGGAGATGGGCCTTTCCAGCCCCCTGTGATGATGTCTGCATCTCTTTCAGATGTCCCCCGCACCCCAGGCCTGGCATGGACCACCTGATTCTATACAGTAATCCCTGAAGACCTGCTTCTGTCTGGGGAGCAGCTAACCCTTAACCACAAACGTCCAGATTCCCACTAGAGTCTCGGCTGTGTCCAAGACTGAAAAAGTGAATCACACACTACAAATTGATCGTGCTCTCCACCACCCTGTTGTTCACTGCTACTCAGCGTATCATCAGGAAATGGCTAGTGGGAGCCCACTATTCTGTGGTCTGCAGGAGAAATGTGGGATGTTTCATTGTCTTTTTTTTTTTTTCCCCTCCTTAAGAAAAGGAAAATCTCCAGTGGTGGGGGAGGGGGGCATACTTATTGGGAAAAGCTAAGCAAATGGCTAACCCTCTCACATCCATATTCAACAATAAAGAGAATCACAAAGTCAACTGCAACCCAAGAGAACATACTGCCAGCAACGAGAAGGGAGCCTACAAACCTGTGTGTCTCCTTTGGTGTCTTTTGAGTTGGTCTGAACGAGAAAACCTGCGTTCACAGTCCTTGAAGTCACACTGGTATGGTTTCTCACCTTGGGGAAGACACATAATCCATTTGAAAATGCTGCTGGAAATGGGGATCTCATGAAAGGCAATCTCTCCTGCTGGGAATGAGGGATCTCCAAGAGCCTAAGGCACTCTGGTAGACTGCGGTAGGGTGCTGCTATGTGAGGCTCAAGGCCTTCCTGCACACGGGGTCCTGGACAGTGAGTGGAGAGTGGGGGATGAGTTGAATGAGGATAGGTCCCTCATCTCTGAGTTGTAAGTGGACAGGAGCTCAGGTTCTGGTGTCAGACACTAGGGTCCCAACCAGCTCTGCCACTTCAAGCTCTGGGTGAAGAGCCATTTCCTTATTGAGAAAGGGGGCTACTAGTCTCACAGCTTTGAAGGATTCATGAATAGCTTGAGCCAGGCCAGCCACATAAAGGGCTTCTTTGCCCAGTGCCAAGCACACAGGCACTGCTCGAGAAATACTGGTAGAGAATCTTTAGAAAAATAATAAACCAAAAACGTCTTAACTCTTCAACTGAGTTGGAGGCAAAATTCTGGAATGCGTATGCCTTGGAGCTGGCCCCAGGTAATAAATGTTTTATGTTTTATGGTCTGAAGATTTGGTGTTCTCTGCCACTGACTTCTCATTCCTGGATCAAGCCTAAACAGCTCCATGCTTGTGAGACACTCAAGTGAAACCAGGAACCGAAGTATCTAGAAAGGCTTCGGTATTCCTTTATCCAAGAGAAGTCAGTAGTGGGATTGCACAAACTTCTGCCTCTGAAGGGAGAAGCCCCACCCCTGTCCTTGCTAGAGAAAGTTCAGCCAAATACTGGGAACAAAGCTCCATGAGTGCACTGAGTGACCTTGGGCCTGCCCACCTTCTTATGAGAATTCTGAGTCACCAGTGTTCTGGGATGGAGAGCAAGCCATCCCAGGACCAGCTGTTCTTTCTGTTAAAAGGCATTCCCGCGTTGCCTGTCTGGCCTCATATCCTCTGTTTCCCTGATTAATCTCTATTCCTGCTATACCAGAGCTCACCATTCCCTAAATCTGCCTTGCACTTTGCTTACACCAAATGCCCTTTGTCCTTATCTCCACATTTCTCCCTGTCACCAAGTCTATGGTACGTCCCTTGCCAATGCCACCTGCTTCTTCTGTGATGCCTTCTTGGAAATTTCATGATCAGTTTGAAAGCCCTTCATTCCCTCGGTACAGAACATATTACAGAACATCTAACTTGGTAGACTGGGTCCGTGGCTACCTTCCTGCAGGGGCTGGAAAATCCTGGGGGCAGGAAACTTTCCTTCACTTCGTATTTATATCTGGCCCAGTGCCTTATACTTCAACAACCGTACTCAGTCTACTTTCTTTTTGGTGCCTTTCTGCTTCTGCTCCTTCTTTGCTTCCTCTTCCGTGCCCTACTAACCCTTTGATAGCAAGCCCAAGCCCTTCCTCCTTCTGGGATGACTTTGGCTCAAATCAGCAAATCTTCTCAGCTAACTCCAGCCTCTGGTTTAGCACATTGTCACATACTCTCTTAGTCCCTTTTCATACGTGAATCCTAGCTGCAAAACAGACTATCACCTCTCTGAGAAGGGGGTTTATGACTTGCAGTGAAAAGGCACAAGTGCAGGTTCTGCTTCCACTATATTTTACCCACATGATAACTGGTCAGTGTGTGGGGATTAAATGAAAGAATGCATGTAGAGAGTCTGGCACACAAAAAATATTTGATATAAAAGTACTTAATACAACAGTCTTACTACTGTCATGTGTGATAAGAAAAGCTTGCATTCTTCCAAGAAAAGGGCTCCAGAACTGTTAAATACAGACTGCTCTCCTTGTCTTCTGCAAAGAGGAGCTTCTTAAAGCCATCAGAGGGTGTGGGGGTCATGGCTACCTTGCCCACTGCTTGCCCCTCACACACACAACTCCCCCTCCCTGCTTTTCTAAGTGTCTCTTCCCCAGTCAAGGTTTCTACAACCATATTGCCTCCAGTGTATTCCCTTGCATTTCTCTAGCCACAATTTTTCTTTATCATTTTCTTAATAGACTTCATAAATGCTTTTCAAACGATCTCATTTGGGAAACATGTAAAAATATAACAGGTCCCCAGTTCTCTCATCTTTAGCCTTGGAGCCTGTGGTCTACTGAGTGCAGACTCAGGTTTGTTCT
Source organism: Lontra canadensis (assembly GCF_010015895.1). Lineage (NCBI taxonomy): Eukaryota > Metazoa > Chordata > Mammalia > Carnivora > Mustelidae > Lontra > Lontra canadensis. The sequence continues at coordinate 480,742 of NW_022631112.1, forward strand.
AGAACTGCATCCTCCAGACACAACAACTTAGCAAAATCCAATGATCCAAAGAGATGTGAATACAGCTCGTCTCTTCTTCAGCTTCCCCAGAGCAAAATAAGCAGCAATAACAAAATAGTAAGGGTAACTGTAACAATAAAACTGCCCTTCCAGTTATGGGAAAAAACAGTGCCAGCTCCCCTGTAGGAAAGCCTGGCTTCTCACTGCTTCTCACTCAGTCTTCCCTGCAGTGGTAACCCGACCACACTCTCGTCCAGTGCCCACAAGGAAAAGAGCAAACTTTTGTGAAATGGCTGCTCACACTCAAGGTAGCCAATGACCAGACGAGGCCAATTCTCTTTCTCAGAGGAAGTTAAGATCCCTTAGCCTGTGGGAAAATCCTATTTTCCTTAACACATCACCGAAAATCATTTTTTTTTTAAGATTGAAAACAAAAATTAAACCTCCAAATCCATTTTCCCGTTCCTATCTGGTCGGTTGTTACTAACCCAAACAGTTCAGTTTTGCTTTGGACCACCTCTCTTTAAGTCTTACTGACTTGCTCATCAATCTCTCAAAACTGTCTGATTACCAAACTCCCGGAATAGGTCCTCTCTCTTTAGAGATGCTAATAGTATTCTAATAGTTACACTATTGTTTATTCAGACCTATTGACATACAGACTATACTAGGTGCTTCATAGCTAATGCCTTGCATTTAATTTGATTTTAAAAGTTAATCTAGGGGCACCTGGGTGGCTCAGTTGATTGAAACCTCTGCCTTCAGCTTGGGTCATGATCGCAGGGTCCTGGGATGGAGCCCCACATCCGGCTGTCTGCTTGGCAGGCAGTCTGCTTCCTCCTCTCTCTCTGCCTGCCTCTCTGCCTACTTGTGATCTCTGTCTGTCAATTTAATAAATAAAATCTTTTTAAAAATAAATTAAATAAATAAATAAATAAATAAAATAAAATAAAAGTTAATCTAGACTTTGGGCACCGGGGTGCCTCAGTCAGTTAAGTGTCCAACTCTTAATTTCAGCTCAGATCATCATCTCAGGTCATGAGATTGAGCCCCACATCAGGCTCCACACTCAGTGTGGAGTCTGCTGGAGATCGTCTGTCCTTGTGCCTCTGCCCCTCTCCTGCTTGTTCTCTCTCTCTAAAAAAAAAAAACGTAAATCTAGTCTTAAGACTGGAATAAGAAAGGCATTACCACCTCCATTTTCCATGAGACAAAAGGAAGTCCAAAGAGAGGTTCAGTAACTTGCTCAAGGTCTCACCAGTTGGTTGTGAAGTCAGAATTCAAACACATATTAAGCCTCTTTAGTTCAGCGGAATTCTTTTTCCACCACTCTGCTCTGTCATTCCTGAAGAAAGTTTACTAAATTCTTTATTAAAGGATAGACCATTGGGTTGGAAAATGCCCCTGGCAGCTTTTTTAATCTTCTTGGCCAGATCTTTCAAAGCACTGCCTACTGCCAATCCAAGAAATTTCCGGTGTCCTTAGCGGTGGGACAGCCAAGAGCAGGAGCTCTTGAATCCCCCTTGCCCACCGGCCACTGGAAATGAGGCTGGACAGGGGACACACTTACCAGTGTGCTTCCGGCTATGCATCTGTAAGTGAGACAGCTTAAAATATCTCTTATTGCAGCCCGGGTAAGCACACATGAAGGGGCGTTTCTCACTGGTCTCAGATGCCGACCGGACAAGAGTTGGGGCAACTCCAGGCACACGTCGCACATCCTACGAGCAGAGTATGAGAGAAATGGAGGCTTTAAGCCACATGTGAACATTCATGTCAGTCCTGGTGGAAGTGAGCTTTAGAATATATCCAAAGACAGGATGACGGTTATAAGATGTAAAACTGCTCCCATCCATACTCCAGATGCCCACAGCAGACATCACTAATGGACGACAGATCAGACCATGTTACAGTGCAGCACGCCAACATTACTACTACGAATCAACCAGAACTGGTACTTCTTTGAGGTCTTTTTGGGGTTGCTGATCCAGAGGATCTGGAAAAGAAATGCTAGTGATTGCAAGAGTTCCCCATCCATCCTGTCTCTCAGCTTCACCCCTGGAGACGGTGAGGTCTAGAAGTCCAACGTCCCAGAATCTATTTCCTCCCACTTGGACACACAGCCACATGACTTCAGGCCCAGTCTGAAATGTGTGGGGAAGTCCTTATTAGAGAAAAATATGGGATACTGAATGAACCCCAAACTGACCAGACTTTCCATGTGGGAGTAAATGACAAGGAAGGAAGAGGCCCCTGAGAGCTGGGGGCTCTCTCTGTGAAGGACTGAACCACCAGAGGCCAATGATATAGGCAGAGTAATCGCTCAATAGTAACACCAGAAAACACTGTGTCTGTCTTCTGGGCACTTTCCATGTCCTTCACTGTTGATTCCCTTTACCTTGAGGGAGTGGGTATGTATCAGTTCTCCATGACAAGGTGCTAAGGGGACACAGCGAGACAAATTCTCCTTCCTGCTCTCAGGATCAATGACTCATAGATGGGGAAAGTGGGAGTGTCCCAACGGCCACTGAATCTTCTTCATTCTCTTTCAGATGTGCAAATCAAGACCAAAGAGCACATCCGTGTTTTGTGTTAAGACCCAGAACTACCTCTGAGCCTAACCCATTCCCCGATCTGTGCACCTTCCACACCACACTTACATTCTAGATCCCATTTCACGTTGCCTTGCCCTTTGAGATTTTCTTTTTTGAAGGAAAAGTACTATGGTGACACACAAGTTTGCTGTTGATAGGCCACAGTGCCTCGAGGCAAATGGTGGCGTAAATTTAAATGACGAGCCAGCTGTGTTTGTCAAATTCTAGGAGAAAACGAGTCAGTAGTGAATCAACACCTGTGAGGTCTGGAGTCTATCCACAGCCATGATAGTGAGTCTGACAACCTGGGATTGGAGGACAGGAAGTTAAAAGGGGCTCTCTTCATTTCCTTTGATTTAATCTAGAGGTAGCACACACAACAGCAGGATATAAAACCGTGTTGTCGATGTCAGTCAAGGATCCTGGTGGAGGATGCTGGGGGCATTTGATGGAGGGGAGACTGGGATGACTCTTCCTGTACCTCCATCAGATTTCATATTTCTATAACCCTCACCTTATTGTCACCCTTGGAAGGTTTGGGCTGAGGGAGAACACTGTTCTATCACCATGATGCTTCTGGAAACATCAATCAGAATATCTCAGAGCTACTTGCCCCATACATCATGTTGGGACCTGGCTCGCACACAACTTACTTCTCGGGTACTGACTATTCTGGTGAAAGTATCACCACGGTCACTCGTGTTAGAGTCACTGAGGCACACGTGAAAGTCACACACTGAGACTCTTGGTAACTGTGTGTGGTTCTGATCCCCAAAAGAGGCTCTGCTGAGGTGGTCTGCCGTGGACTTTTGTGAATTCTCCAAAATGTCTACCTTTTTACTTTACTTTCCTCACTCTCCTTGGAGGCCCCTCCCCTCAAACTGCTCACAGCCCTCTGTCTCCCTGAGAAGCAATGCAACATGGTGCTTAAAAACATGGGTTCCGGAATCAGACAAGTCTCGTGTTACAACCAGTTGTGTGACTGTGCACAAGTCACTCATCTTCTCTGGACTTCGGTTTCCTCATCCATAAAATGGACATAATGGTGCCCACCTGTAAAGGTGCACTGAGGATTAAATGGAAAAATAAAATACAGACATGGAAGAACCTTAAATGCATATTGCTAAGTGACAGAGGTCAGTCTGAAGAGGCTGCATCCTGTGTGATTCCAACCATAACACGTCCTGGAAAAAGGCGAAACTATAGAGACAGTAAGAACATCAGTGGTTGTCGGGGGGAGGAGAAGAAGGGGGGACAGATGAATAGATGAATAGGGGGACAGATGAATGAACAGGCATTGTTATTTTTAGACAGTGGAACTATTCTGTACTCTAATGCAATGGTAGAAGTAGGGCAGTACACATTTAAGAAAATCCATGGAAGCCCCCAGCGTGAAAACCCAACCCTGAGGTAAACCATGGACTTCCGTTAACAATAATGTTTCAGAAAAAAAATAATGTATCAATACTGGCTCATCAAGTGTAACAAGTGTATCATACCGAGGCAAAATGTTAGTCCCAGGGAGGAGGGAGAAAAGGGAGGACAGGGGAACTCTTTGTACTTTCTGCACAATTTTTCCTTAAACCTGGAACTGATCTAAAAACTTGAGTTGATGAAGACAAAAAGCCCATATATAAAATTTGGCATACCTCCTGGCACATAGAAAATGTCCAGCACCAACACGGTGTTGCTGTTATTGTCATTATTTATTGTTATTAGTAGAACACCAAGCAAGAGAAGAGTCAGCTTCGGGCGCTTGACAATGCAGACCAAGTCAAGGTTCTGACTTGGAAGCCAAGCGTCTGGATCATTCATTGCAAGAGTTCCACAGCCCACCTGGGAAAGGTGAATTAAGCAGCGAAGGAGAAGGGATGGGGTTCTGCCAGAAGCATCTTGGTCCAAGTCAGGGATGTGGGTGTGGTCACAAGGACCTGTAGAGAAGGGGCTGCCCTCTCCACCCCAGTGGAAGAGGAGAGGTCCCTATCGTCAGAGCACTCTGTAATGAGGAACAGACTTACCAGGACCAAATGGCCATCAGCATGGAAGCGAAGGGCTATTGAGAAAGGAAAGAGGCATACAAGTCCCCGTCCAGCAAGCCCCCCCTCCCAAGTTCTCACCTGAATGCCCCTGAAGACGCCGTGGGTGTGTATTCTGTACTGGGCACCACAGAGGATGGGCGTCGTGTGGTTGTCACTCTCGTACCCTGTGCCGTGGCTGCGAACACAAAGAAAGGACAACAAGGCTCAGGTCGGTCCACCGGTGCCATCTGGAAATGCTCATCTGCGGCAGAAGGAATGTTCTTAAAACGCTCACAGGACAATGACAGCTGGCTTTTGCATCCCTGCACTGGGGCTGCTCTGGAAACAGGACTCTGGGAAGGGTGGGGCCGCTCAACCATCACGTCACCTCCACGCAGCCCTCCCTCACGTTCAGGTTCTCACAGGCCAGCCATTTGGGTCTACGCCTCTCAGACGAGCTGGAAAAAGACCCTGGGGCAGGACTTCATTGCCAGCAAGTTGTTTACCTTCTAGCTGGCAGGACTGACAGCTCCAAATATCTCAGGAATGAGCAGATCCCTCAAGTTCCACATTGAGTGCAATGGATTTTGGTCGGCACCTCATGACTCAGTTTTTACCAGATAGCCCCAAGAAAGTGATGACACAGGAGAAATGTCACATTCTCAGAAGTGGGGATTACACATCTGCGGCCCTGCTCCACTCACCCCTACAGATCAGTTTCCCAGATCAGCTTAACTCTTTGCAGCCGACCCATGGTGTCCATGGACACCGGGTAATCCTACCCAGCACTAGGCTGGCTAGTCGTCTAGTTGGTGCCCAGGTTCACCTTGAGCTGTGAGCAAGAGCTGAAGGCTGTGGAAGGCTGAAAAGAAGAACTTGGAAGAAGTGAAGACTCGAGAAGTATTCTCTCCTTTAGGTAAAAGCTGGTATGTGTGCTGCCGTTATTTTACTTCCAAATGAGGCAGAGTAAGGATTCTTATCTACATGGGAAGCGCATTACAATTCCTTCTAGAATCAGCACAGGGAGCTTTTAGGAAATGCCTCTGTAAAAAGGTGCAGCTGCTTTGGAAAATGTCTGGCAACTCTTCAAAAGATTAGACCTAAAGTTACAAGGTGACCCAGAAATTCTACTTCTAGGTATATTCCCCAGAGAAAGGAAAACATGTATCTACAGATAAACTTGTATGCGTTGTTGATTAGCAGCATGATTCGTAATAGCCAAAAAGTGGAATCAACCCTAATGCCCATCAGCTGACGAATGGATGAATGAATTAGAGTATCTTCATAAGAGGGAATATTATTTAGCAATAAAAAGGTGGGAAATACTGATACATGGTAATGTGGAAAACCCTGAAAACAGGCTAAGTGAAGAAAGTCAGCCACAAAGGACACACCTACTGTGGGATTCCGTTTAAACAAAATGTACAGAACAGGCAAATTCTGTAGAGACAGAAAGTGGGTTGGTAACGGGCTGCCTAGGACCAGGGAAGTTGGGGGGAATGGCAGAATGACTGCTGAAAATGTCCTAAAATTGTGGGAATGGTCGTACAGTTCTGTGAATATATGAGAAACTGCTGATTTGTATACTGTAAACGGGTGAGCTGTTCGGTGTGTAGAATTTATAAAGCTGCTTTACAAAATTAACTCCGGGGAATCAAGGGGTCCGTGTAATGGTTTCCCCCACCCCAAGCCTCCAGGTGTAATTAACTTGCTGTCAGGGCTGAGAACCTCCACCCTCTACCTCTGTTACTCTAGAGACACCAGGGGTCCCTGTGTGGGAGGCAGGTAGCTGGGCCGATCAGCCCACTCCAGCTGAGGGTGTGAGGAAAACCCAGGCCTGGCTCCACTCCCACTTCCCCAGGGGAGAAAATTCCTGGAGGGGAAGGGTGTCTGCCAGGATGACTGACTTGTCCACACGTCCCACAGCCACAGCAGCTGTGGGGTTTCACATTTAATTCTGGCTCCAGGCATTTCAGAAAGAATTGCCTGTCTCCCTTGCAGAGAGCAGTGATAGCAGTATGGGGAATCGGGTGGCAGTTCTGTTCCCTTGAACCTACTACACCGTGTCTCCACATCCTCCAGGTGATTTCTGTCATATCTCGGGGTGGGGGGAAATGTCCCAAAGAGCTAAACCAGGGTTAAACATGCAAAAGTCAGAAAGAAATGCCAAATCCAGATAACATCTGCCTCTGAACCTTAAAGTGTACTTGCCAAGAAAGAGGCCACATCTGCTTTCCTTACGATCATGCTATAGAGACAGTGAGGACCCAAGAGCTGATGACAGTGGCCATGTGGTAGCCGACAGAGGACAGGACAATGAAGGATGCTGCCAGAACATTCTGCCTTGAAGGCTGGGAAGAGATGTGGCCTCTGCTTGGTGTAGTCCTCTGCATGGAGCCAAAACGGGACACATTTTGTAAGGTTGAGGGATTCCAAGGGACACAACAGAAATCTGAATTATTTTAAATTCTGCTATCAAAGGGGAAGAATTCGGAACTCTTGTCTTGGCAGCTAACCACCGGATGTGTTGTTACTTGGGTTCGTGGAGGACACAGGAAATAGACTTCCCTCAAAGTACTTGTCCCAGGAAAAGAAGTGCTGCCCCACTCACAGGTAATGACATGGTCTTCAGAGCCAGATGCAAGCCAACACACACAAAGGCAACCAGAAACAAGACTGTACCTGCCAAATACGCCCCTAGCTTCTTCCACCAGGTCGATGAATAAAAACTACAGCTGGGTCCTGCCTGCTGGCTTTGGCGTCTCCAGAAGACAGACCCAGCAATGCCATTCCACACTTGGAAACCCTGCAACCCAACACTCTTCCCAGTGGGTCTGACCAGAACCGGATACAATCCACAGACATTTCATATGGGGACCACTCTCTCTGGGTGAGTAAAGGAAAGCAGGTCAATGGTCATGGAACCATACACTAACAGAGGGAGAAAAGTCATCTACTCTAACCCTCAGCTCAAACTCCTGTAACTTGTCTTCAATGGTTGGACAACAAGACTGGTGGTAAGTGTTAAAGGCAGCCCATTCCATTTGGGAAGTGCTTTAATTGTGAGGACAGACCTTTCTAAGCCAACCTGAAATTGGCCTCCTCCTTTCCATCTGCGTGTTTGACAGCCCTCTCTGTGTATCTCCTCTGCTCTGGGGTAAACTCAGCCTCAAAGACAGAGTCCAACTTGTCACTGTCTGTATCCTCTCAGCTTGGTGACTGAAGGCACTTAGTCTATAAATGTTCCATGAGAAGGACTGAATCTAAATCCTCTTCCCATCAGAGTCCTTCAGGTATGGGACCAGGTACAGAGCTGCGGTTCTCTCAGAGATTATGACATAAACTGGTGTCTGATTCCTTCCCCATCTATACCATCCTCTTCTTGATCCCCTTCCTTTGTTAAGTCTCTTTCAGCATGTGGCTTGAAATGGGTGCCAGTGCCCCTGGAAGACTGCCATTCTAAGGGAGGAGGACCATCCATAAACACAAAAACCTTAAGAATTGGGGGAGTGACATAAATAAGTAAGACCAGAGAATACATGCCTCACTCGAAGGGATTCCACTGCAAATTTTTCAAAATCAGTATGCCGGTCAAACACAGCACAATGCATTAAGCCCACAGGCTGTCAGGGCTCAATGAACACATCCAAGCACATTACTTCTTGGCACTCAGGTCACAGTGGCCCTCCTCAGTCAAATAGAATCTTCAACATCCAAGACAGCATGAACTGCAATTAAGGCACGTAGCTCCAACCTTGAGCTTGAACACATAATTTCTTCAACTGCTGTTCAAGACTACACATTTATCCTTCAAACTCCATTTTATTTCTTTTAGCAAGTCATCCCAACTGTTGAAATCTTTTTTACTCAATTTGGCTTCCAAAACATTTGTTTTCTATCCCATTTCATACTGTCTCTACCTTTGAAAATCACCTTTTTTTGTTTCCATTTTAAAAAAGAGGGTGGGGGGAGGACCTTCTTTGCTGTTGTGGGGAACTATTATATTTATAATACACATAACTGTTCTCTACTATTAGGAAGTGATAGGATTCTCGAAGTTCTCTCTATGCGGCAACCTGGGGGTAGCCATCATAGAGAATCTAGTCATTTGGATGGACAAATGTCATCAGCAGGAGTTAATCTGAGACAGAATGGCTCAGAATGATGGTGGCTGCCATTGGAACAATAGACCCAGCTATGAGCTTAGGTGGTCAAGTAAAGGCAAGCTTTTCCTCCAAGAGAATTAGCCTAAAAAAGTTCTAGTGATTATGTTGTAAATGAACCAAATAGGAGTGAAGGCAGAATTCTTAGATGTCTGGATCCATAAAGCCTTCTAAGAAGGGCAAGGAGCTACCACCCAGTGAAGAGATTTCTGGAGGCAAAGATGCACTTTCCAAATGAAGCAATCACAAAGCTCTGGACAGTTATGGGGCAAAAATTTGTCATGACCTAGAGACAAGGATGTTATTACTCATGGAGCAGCTCGAGAGTGGAATGTGAATCCCACCAGACTGAGCAATGATGAGACCCAAATCTCCCTTAGGGTAGAAAAGCTTGCGGTGGCTAGATCTACCTCCCAACCCAGATAATAAGGAGGAAAGGACGGACCCTGCTCTTTCAGCCATGGACTGGTAATTCTATGAACCCAGTTTGCCAGATCTTTCCATTTTCCAGAAAAGTCAGAAATCGAGATTTTTTATAGGAGATCACTTCAGCTCTAAATTCTGGCAAATGGGGCGCCTGGGTGGCTCAGTCAGTTAAGTGTCCAGCTCTTTATTTTGGCTCAGTTCATGGTCCCAGCATTGTGAGATCGAGCCCCACATTAGGCTCCTTGTTCAGCAAGGAGTCTGCCGGAGATCCTCTCCCTCTACCAGGGAGGTGGGGAAAGCTGTGGGGAAACGTCCCCACCCACCCCCTTAAATAATCACTCAGTCAACCAATAAAAAACTCTGGCAAATAACTGAGATTTCCTAGAATCACTATCAGATCAAACGACATATCTCTGGCCTAAAGGCCACCAGTTTGCTACCTCAACTTTAAAGGTGTACAAGGAAGTTTAAGCTATAAGCTAGAAAATTCCATCTTGGTTTCGTTATTTCCTTGACATGGCAACAAAGTAGAAGCAGGGAAGCACCTGATTCTTTGAAAACGGTATATTAGAACTTTCAAAACCCTTGAAAGCTTAAAAAAGAAGCTGTACTTGTCCACAAGGGCAAAATCCAGAAGCACTTATCATCTACAAGTATCAATGTTCACTCTAAATTTCATTGGTCCTCTTGCAGGTAGGTATAAACATTGAAGCTACAGGAAAAATTCCAGTGTATCCATTTCCTACAGCTGCTGTAACAAATTGCTACAAATCTGATGGTTTAAAACACAAATTTATTCCCTTATAATCCTGAATATCAGAAGTCTCAAACCAGCCTCTGTGTCCTAAAATCAAGAGGTGGGCAGGGCTGTTTTCTTCTGGAGGCTGAGGGGGAAATCTCTCTCCTTGTCTTTCTCAATTTCTAGAACTTGCCTGCATGCCTCAGCATCTTTTTTACATCATTCCAACCTCTTGCTTCCTTCGCCACATAACCTCTGTAGTCAAATCTCCCTTGTGTCTTCTTCTAAGGGTACTTTTTACATGTAGGGCTCACCCAGATGATTCAGGATGATCCCCCCATCTCACCAGAAAGGTGCCCCTGGGTGACTCAGTGGGTTAAAGCCTCTGCCTTCAGTTCAGGTCATGATCCCTGGGGGGTCCTGGGATCAAGCCCCACATCGGGCTCTCTGCTCAGCAGGAAGTCTGCTTCCCTTCCTTTCTCTCTGCCTGCCTCTCTGCCCACTTGTGATCTCTGTCAAATGAATAAATAAAATCTTAAAAAAAAAAAAAGATCCTTAACTTAATCACACTGCAAAGTTCCAGCAATTAGGACATAGCTGTCTTTGGGGGTCATTATTCAACCTCCCATACCAAGAGAATCAGACTTACTCAGTTTCTTGCAGATACATTTGAAAGAATTAAATTAATTTGGATCCTTTATCTCCAGATTAATCTAGTTTGAAAGAGAAACAGCACCTCCCCATCAAACCATTATAGCATCTAATGAGACTGGGCGTGTAAAGCACACTGCTCAGCCCGTGGTTTGCCTTCAATAAAAGTCTCTAGGACTTCACAGTAAGATCTGCATTTTACAGCAAAGATTATTGAGATTTAAGAAGACACTGAGTTATCTGCTCAAAGTCAGACAGATGGCAAGTGGCAGAGATGGGGTTTGAGTCCAGGTCAGTGCAGCTCTCATCCTTCAAAACTAGCTAGACAATTCTGGTGGAAGTTATTCCCCATCCTGGGTTCACTTTTGTCATCAAGACCCTTGACTAACTCTCAGCTCTCTTCTCCAGCGGTATGAATGAAATTAGGCTTGCTGGAGGTTTAAAATGTTGTGGGAATGGCTAGGATAGGAGAAGGGGAGCGATCAGGATGAACAAGTTTAAGATACTCTTCAGGACACTCCAGCTTCTGCTCTGAGGCACAACTTTCATTTTGGTGTCAGGAAAGCACAAAGCTAGCTGATGGAAACGGTCTGCTTATATGCAACAGACAACAACCAAAACTGAGCACAATTTTTACCAAAAAAAATTTCTTTCCACCTACCTGGGAAAATCAACTAAGCAGAAACAGTTATCAGTGGAGCATATACCTCGTGACTTCATTCCTGGGGGTGTTGGACTGCACATTTTCCTAAACAGCTTTAAAATGCATAAAAATGTATCCTGAGAAAGTGGGCTTTTCCTAGACAGCTTTAAAATACATAAACATGTGTCCTTAGAAAGTTCACAAAAAGAGAAGAATGTCCCTCATATAGCACAAATTATGAGCCTCCTCATGCTAAAAACTTGTACACTGAGGTTTGGCTCAGAAAAAAAAAATGTTCGAAGAGTAGCTTCTCTAGAAATGATTAATTTTGATATTCCACAGGCACAAGAAGATTAATAAAAAGGAATTGAGGTTTTACAGATGAGGAAAACCAGAGCTGCTCTGAAATCCCTTATCAACAGAAGAGGGAAAGAAAGAAAGAGAGAGAGAGAGAAAGGAAGAAAGAAAGAAAGAAAAGGAGAAAAAAAAGAGAGACTTTTGAAGATTATTAGTATTTGATACAAATATTCAAAAAGGGGAAACCTCTACCTGTGATTTCTCTCTCCCACCTCTAGTCCTTGTCCAGGTGGGCATCCCCCCACCCTCACCTCCATCTTCTCACCTCTGCAGAGTTAATCAGGTTGATGAAAAGCACCTGAGAAAACGTCAAACTCTTGCATATCCAGAGAATGGAACTTACCTATCAACCCCTCTTCTCTGTCCATCCTTGATAATAGGACTATATACATGAGATGCTTAAATGCTTGATTCCTTTTGGTGGTGGCAACCTAGCATAACTACCTCCAGCTCAACATGAAAGCTATTTTCTTCCCTGCCTGAATGTGATGTGCGAAGTGCAGTATTTAAATAAAATTCTGTACAAACATCACCAGCAAGGCCATTCTCTTTTCTTCGTGTAATTTCAACGTTTATAGTGGGAATAACAGGTGTATATAAAAGCCAAAGGATTGTTCTGTCCCTGAGAATATTTAAATGATGCAGTTTCTTTTATGAATCCAGCACAGAACCTCAAACGTAAAAATGAAACAACCAAGTTAAATTTGAGTTTAAAAAACAAAAACAAAAATACAAGTAATGTCTGCAGTCTGATGGTTCATGGTATAAAATTCTTCCAGAAGCACCGTCTACAGAAAACAACCAGCTATCTGAGTCTTCCTCCTCTCCTCAGGTGTTTCATTTCAGTTCAGATCTCAAGAAAAAGATGCATATTTGACTTTAAACAAAAATCTAATCTATCTTGTGTCACTTTTAATTAGAAAGTATACTATAGTAATTCTAACTATTGTACCTTTTTTTTTTTTGTTAAAGATATTGCTTATTTATTTGACAGAGAGATCACAAGCAGGCAGAGAGGCAGGCAGAGAGAGAGGGGGAAGCAGGCTCCCTACGGAGCAGAGAGCCTGACGTGGGGCTCGATCCCAGGACTCTGAGATCATGACCTGAGCCGAAGGCAGAGGCTTAACCCACTGGGCCACCAAGGTGCCCCACCATTGTACCTTTTAATTAACACTTTTCTCATGAACATTATTAGAAAGAAGGCTTCTCCACAAAAAACAAACAAACAAACAAACAAAAAACCTTGCCATTTGCAAGGATGTGGATGGACTTAGAGGGTATTATGCTAAGCAACATAAGTCAATCAGAGAAAGACAATTATCATATAATCTCACTGATATAAGGAATTTGAGAAATAAGACAGAGGATCATGGAGGAAGGGAGGAAAAAATGAAACAAGACAAAACCAGAGAAGGAGATAAACCATAAGAAACTCTTAATCTCAGGAAACAAACTGAGGGTTGCTGGAGGGGAGGGGTTGAGAGGGATGGGGTGGCTGGGTGATGGACACTGGGGAGCGTATGTGCTGTGGTGAGTGCTGTGAATCGTGTAAGACTGATGAATCACAGACCTGTAGCCCTGAAACAAATAGTACTTATATGTTAATTTAAAAAAAAAAAGAAAGAAAGAAAGAAAGAAGGCTTCTCTGCACTATCCTTCATTTATTTTCCCTCCAGGTCTCATACATCTTTATGGGCACCCAGCTCCAAAATCATCTGGAGCGGAAGAGAACTCATGCCACTTTTACTAACTTTGACTGTTTGTTGGTTTGTTTTTAAAGATTTTATTTATTTATTTGAGAGAGAGTGAGCAGTAGGGAGAGGGAGAGAGAATCTGAAGCAGACTCCACACCGAACACAGAGCCCAATGAGGGGCTAATCGCACAACTGCAAGACCACAACCTGAGCTAGAACCAAGAGCCAGAGAACCTAACGGACTGAGCCACCCAGCCACCCCTCACTTGGGCTGTGTTCATTCTCTGCTGAGCATCTCTTGTTCTGCCTACTCCACATCCGACCCACCTTTCTCTGCAAACATTGCCCTTTTCCTTTCCACTTTTCTGCTAATCCGGGCCTTGGACCCCAGGGGTGAGGACATACTCAGGACCTGGCCAATCAGATCATTGCACTCTCTAGCCACATGACCCAACCCGGGCCAATGAGAGCCTTCCCTGGGTCTTTTGTTGGAGAAGAAACAATAAGAAGGTATCTTCCTTGTGAGGCTATAGATGCCCAAAACCAGAGCTACTTTTGCCACGATGGAGAGAGCCTGTCTAAGACAGCTAGCACAGAAAACAGCAGGGACAAAAGGCAATGAAAGAGTATTCTAAGGACATCGTCTGAGCCCTTGAATCCAGACATGGGATTTTTAAAGATAATACATAAGTTACAAAATTAAAATTTCCCCTTTGACCTCTGCCACTTACAACCAGGGTTCTGCCCCCTGCTACAGAAAAAGTCTTGATTCGTACATAATCTAGCAGTTACCTAAAAGTCATTGGATTTATTTCTTCAGCGAATTTCTCAAAACATGTTATCTATAGAGGAGTACTGGTCCCTTCAAGGTCTTACCTTCTGGAAGATGCCTGCTGGTTCCAACAACGCTATCATTAACAAAACCTAGTTTGTATTCCTCTTTTGAAAGTTTCTTTATAGTCATGGCTCCTAGGCCTTCAGTTCTCATGCAGCCTGGTCGTTGGCTGCTCTTTAACAGGGGACACAGGCTGCATGGTTAACAGGCTGACAGCAATGCTTGTATACATCAGCCCTATGAGCCATCAGGCTTCCTCTCCACTTGAAACACTGAACAAACCGTCTCCGACTGACATTTTCCCTCTTATTTAACACTCACAGCAGAGCTAAGAGATACTTTAAATATTTAAATCCAATTTCTCACAACAGTTTAGAGAGAGCACAGTCCAAACACACCACAGTTTTACTGGCCCCTAGCACTTAGAAGATGGTTTTCGGCATGACTTTCATTCCTGCTTCAACACACACACACACACACACACACACACACACACACACAACTGTATTTTCAGAGACCATCTCAATCAGACCATATAAGATATCTCTGGATCTCTCATTACGTGTGTCTGGTACTGAGGTGATAGTTTATCAGAATCCCAAATTTCATCTAACTCACTGGGTTCACTGTTCTCAAATCCTGGGCTCTATGGCTAGAAACTGCTGGTAGATACCAAGAATGGCTGTCCCAGATCCACGTGAGACAAGCCTTGCACAGGAAAGATGGGGCAGGAGCTTTTCAGCCCAGATTCCTAACGGCTTCTACCCAACTAGCTTGCTCACTCTTGAATCTGGAAAAGTTTACTCAACTATGCTCAATTACATTAAAAAAAAAAAAAAAAGTGTGCTCCTAAAATACCAGGATCAAGCATGGGGCTCTGAAGATTAAGATGTCCCCTGCTTCTTCAGGTGAAACAGAGGCTTGCAGGTGTGAAGGCTGTGTGCATAATCATCTTTTCCACAGGTCCCACGAATGTTAGTAACACGACAGAGTAGATCAAGGTGAAGACATGAAGGAAAATCCTTGTAATATATTAACAGAATCACATTCATTCTCAAAGAAATTTTGAAACCAAAGGCATTACTGCTAAAAAGTTTTTGAAAATGAGGAAATTCAAAATGGAGACATCTGACACAGAACAAGACTTGAAAAAATGTTGAGGAATGCCATTCACATTCTTTTATTTATTTATTTATTTATTTTAAGATTTACTTCTTTATTTTAGAGAGAGTGGGCAGAGGGACAAAGGGAGAGAGAGAAAGAAACCCAAGCAGACATGGCCCTGAGCTCAGAGCCTGATGCAGGGCTTGATCTCATGACCCTGAGATCAGACCTGAGCTGAAACCAATAACTGGATGCTTAACTGACAGCACCACCTAGGCACCCCTGCTATCCACATTCTTGAAGAAAGATCCACTTTTTTTTCAAAAGTCAATCTTCTCCAAAATTAATTTTTATACCTGATTCAATCTACTCAAAATTCTAATTAAAGCTTAAAAAATAAACTTGTTATTTTAGAATTGTTATAGATTTACAGAAAGATTTCTAAAATAATATAAACAGTTACCATATATGTCATACCCAGTTTCCTCTCTTACATCTCACGTTAATATTAGTGCATTTGTCACAATTAACCAACCAATATTCACAAAGACTTTCTTTTCTTTCTCTCTCTTTTTTTTTTTTAGAGAGAGCATGCCTGCTATGCATGAGCAAGGGTGGTGAGGAGCAGAAGGAGAGGGAGAGAGAGAATCTTAAGGGGGCTCCACGCCCAGTATGAAGCCAGATGGTGCTGAGGTCATGACCTGAACCAAAATCAAGTCAGACGCTTACCCAACTAAGCCATCCAAGCACCCCAATAAAGACTTTCTTTGAAATGAACAAGCTGAATCTAAAATTCATCTTGAAGAATAAACAAGAGATAATAGCCATAATTAGTCTGAAAAAAGAAATACAATGCTAGGAAATTTTCTATCAAATATTTAAACAGACTATAAAATTATAGCTAAGAAAATAGTCTGATACTTGGCAAAAAGAATTAGACTGATCAAAAGAAGAGAGTAAAGTATCTAGAAATGAACCCAAGGAATTTGATAGGATCCAAGGATTAATAAAGGAAATACTTGAAGTTAGTGAGGAAAGGCTGGATTTTTCAAAATAGTTTGGAGATACTGACTAGTCCTCTAGAAACAAATAAAGGTGGAATCAAATTGCCAAATAAATTCAAGATGAACTAATGTTTAAATATAAAGAGTAAATTTAAAATATACCAAGAGGGGCACCTGGGTGGCTCAGTGGTTAAAGCCTCTGCCTTAGGCTCAGGTCATGATCCCAGGGTCCTGGGATCGAGCCTCACATCGGGCTCTCTGCTCGGCAAGGAGCCTGCCTCCTCCTCCTCTCTCTCTCTGCCTCTCTGCCTACTTGTGATCTGTCTGTCAAATAAATAAAAATCTTTAAATAAAATAAAATAAAATAAAATATACCAAGGAATAAGTAATTTTTTTTAAAACCTTGGGATGGGAAAATCTTTTTTTTTTTAAGATTTTATTTATTTATTTGACAGAGAAAGACCACAAGTAGGCAGAGAGGCAGGAAGAGAGAGAGAGAGAGAGAGAAGCAGGCTCCCCGCTGAGCAAAGAGCCTGATGCGGGGCTCGATCCCAGGACCTTGAGATTGTGACCTGAGCCGAAGGCAGCAGCTTAACCCACTGAGTCACCCAGGCACCCCGGGATGGGAAAATCTTTATAGACATGATACCAAAGCCAAAAACTTGAAACCATAAAACAAAAACTGATCACTTTTACTATAAAACTTTCTGACAGGAATAAACAAAACTATTAAGAGTCAAAATCCACATCAGAGAAAATAGTTGCAGTGCATAGGACAACAAAAGTGTTAATATCCTTATAAACAAAGAGCACTTGCTGATCAACAGTTAGGTTATTGGATAACCTATCCCAGCTCTCAGCTACCCAGTTGCATTTCCCATGAAGCCTCTTCTCTAAGGACAGTGTTCTAGCAATTCTATCCTCTCCCACCAACAACTTTTTCCCTCTTCTTGATCATTCCCATCAGTAAACAAACAGGCAGGCATTTCTCTCTAAATATAAATAAATAAAGCAAAACACTAAGAAATCACCTTCTTGGGGCGGCTGGGTGGCTCAGTCATGAAGAGTCTGCCTTTGGCTCTGGTCATGATCCTAGGGTCCTGGGATCGAGACCTTCATCGGACTCCCTGCTCAGCAAGAAGCCTGCTTCCCCCTCTCTCTTCCTGCCTCTCTGCCTGCCTGTGATCTCTCTCTGCCAAATAAATAAATACAATCTTGAAAAGAAAGAAAGAAAGAAAGAAAGAAAGAAAGAAAGAAAGAAAGAAAGAAAGAAAGAGGAGGAGGGAGGGAGGAAGGGAGTGAGAAAGGAGAGAAAGAAAGAGAGCAAGGAAGAAAGAAACAACCTTCTCCTGACATTCTATCTTCATTGAGCTAGAACCCCATTTCTTTGCTCCTTTTTGCAGCAGAACTCCATGCAAGTGTCTTTGTACAAATGTCTCCAGTCTATCTTCTTCTAGGATCTCTTAAACCCACCTCTATCAGGCATTCCCCCTCTCCTTCTAACCTTTCCAGAGACAACCACAATTACTAGTTGGGTAAATGTTTCCAGGAATTTCTTTCTGCAGATACAAACACATCCTAATAAAAATTAGTGATCACAGGGTGGTGAGAAAACAGATACCTCTTTTCCTTTATGATGTTTAGGTACTGGTCTGATTTTTTTTAAATACATAGGAAGCCTGCGCTACTTTTATAATTAAGGGAGGGGAGTTGTTTTCATTTTGGTAAAGTCACCATCTTAGTCTTAAGAACATTATATTTGTGGCTTTGTTTTTAAAATAAAGAGTTAGAGGGCTCCTGGGTGGCTCATTCAGTTAAGCCCTCTACCTTCAGCTCAGGTCATGATCCAGAGGTCCTGGGATGGAGCCCCGCATTGGGCTCTCTGCTCATCGGGTTGTCTCATGTTCTCTCTCTCAAATAAATAAAAATTATTAAAAAATAAATAAAAATAATTAAAAATAAAGCTGGAGTAAATGAACTTTTTCACTTTTAATAGGGAAAAAATCTCCTCAAGTATGCAACAGACCCTCACTTCAGAGAAGTGTTTATATGGATGGCTTTTTACTAGCGTAGCCTCCATGTCGATGTTTTCCTAGCTGGAGGTTACGATTTTTTTTCTTAGGTAAATGATAGGGAGAAGGATTCATGGTGAGTAGAGGGTCTCAAAAGGGTACAAGATGGGATCACAGACATGAGAGTTGCAAAATATTCCTTTTTTTAAAATTTTATTTTATTTTTTCAGTGTTCAAGATTCATTGTTTATGCACCACACAGAGTGTTCCATGCAATACGTGCCCTCCTTAATACCCACCACCAAGCTCACCTAACCCCCCACCTAACCCCCTCCCCTCCAAAACCCTCAGTTTGTTTCTCAGAGTCCTCAGTCTCTCATGGTTCATCTCCCCCTCTGATTTCTTCCAGTTTGAGATACCACCTTACACCAGATAGAACGGCCAAAATCAACAAGACAGGAAACAACAAGTGTTGGAGAGGATGTGGAGAAAGGGGAACCCGCCTACACTGTTGGTGGGAATGCAAGTTAGTGCAGCCACTTTTGAAAACAGTGTGGACATTCCTTAAGAAAGTAAAAATAGAGCTACCCTATGACCCTGCAATTGCACTTCTGGGTATTTATCCCAAAGATACAGATGTCGTGAATGAAGGACCATATGTACCCCAATAGTTCATAACAGCAATGGCCACAATTACGAAAATACTCCTTTAGGCCATGAAAGACATTCTCCACGCATCTATTATACTTCTCCTCCCCAACACACACACACAAACACACACATGCACATGCACACGCGCACACACACACACACACACACACCTTTATAGACAGGCTGGAATCCTACTTCATCTTTCTGGGCTGAGTCCATTACCTTCCTCATATCCATCTTGGACCTTTGGCCACCACCTTCCTTTTCTATCTTTCCTGCTTGGTCTCTTTGTTCTTCTGGTCTGAATAAACCTGTCATTTCCCCTCACCTTTACAAGACGAATATGATTCCTTGCTTAAAAATAAAATAGAGGGGCACCTGAGGGGTTCAGTCATTAAGCATCCGCTTTTGGCTCAGGTCGTGATCCCAGGGTCTGGGATCGAGCCCCGCATCAGGCTCCCTGCTCGGCGGGAAGCCTGCTTCTCCCTCTCCCACCCCCACCCTGCTTGTGTTCCTTCTCTCACTGTGTGTGTGTCTCTCTCTGTCTGCCAAATAAATAAATAAATATTTAGAAAAATAAAATAGAAACATAATATGGAGATGATGTCTATCAAGCCCGAAGTAGTTTTTTAAATGAAATATTTTTTAACAAGTTGATAATATTTTCAAAACACTCTCTTGATAGTTGAAATACAGAACTTGGCAGTGGCTTACAGAAGTTGAAGCCCAATCATTGGCTGTAAAAAAGAAAAGGACATAAATGTATATGTATGCATAGAAAAAGTTCTAGGGGCACCTGTGTGGCTCAGTTAGCTAAGTGTCCAACTCCTGATTTTGGCTCAGGTCCTGATATCACGGTTGTGAGACGGAGCCCTGTGTTGGGCGCTGGGCATGGAGCTTGCTTGGGATTCTCTCTCTCCCTCTGCCCCTCACTGCCCCTCCCCAAAAGAAAAAAGTCTAAGTGTATGCAACATAATATTAACAGTAATTTCATCTGAACTACTGGGCTGGGGAGGGGGAAGTGGTCATTTCTTTCCCTGCATAATTGTATTTTTTAGGTGTTCTATAATATATATACCTTACTTAAAAAATTAAAAAAGTTAAATACACTAATTGAAAATATGCCCAAAGACCCAAGGATGGGAAAGGCAGACAGCCTAGGAGAGTTGAAATCAGTAGCATGGAGTGAGAATGGAGGGCCAAGAAGTTCCTTCCCAGGTGCAAGGAGCAGGAGACACAGCTCCACCCCAACCCTGCCAACCCAGGAGTCCCAGGTTTGTCTTGGCAGTTCAGCTAACAGATCCAAGTGGAGTCCCAGGGAAGACAAAGAACCACTTTCCTGGCATAAATGTAGCCATTTAAAAGGATAAATTAACACAGTTTTGTTGGGGGCAGGGCTTAAGGGTCTCACTCAGGAATGCTGATACTCAGAGAACTATTTCTCTCCACCTTTGCTCGGCATCCCAAGCTCCAGGAGCCACTTAAAAGCAGGCTATCTATTTTCAAGAAGTAAATCTCTTGGACGAATACCTTATGTTTATGAGCTGGAAGGTGCTGGGCTGTGTATTGGAACTCCCAGCCAGAGAAGACAGTTATCTCTTTTGGCACAGGTTCTCGGGGATGAGACCATGTCTAGCGGGGATTTTCTCCAGATTCGAGAGCCTTGGCCCTACCAAACCGCACCGCTTCTTTTTCACCATACATCACTCATCGTGAATCTTTCGTTTTTCCTTTCAACCATCCACAGGTCAAATACTGTGTGTTCCCAACCGTCTGTGAACTTCTTGGACCAGCAAAGGGACATTCATTGTGCTCAGCACTCCTTTAACTTTTCTATTGTATTCGATTTCCCACTCCCCCTGCCCAGCTCCCCAGAGAATAACTTCTTCCTTGTTTTAATAACTTGGACCACAGTCAAGGTTGATGTGTTACTCCATTTTGCAGGATATTTTCTTCAGAAGAGGCAAAACAGAGACTAACGGAGGAGCTGCGGCTTGTGAGCAGCCTTAGGAAATCAGCGGCCGTTAAGAACACACAGGAAAGGCTTTTAAAGACATAAAAAAGCAGGCAACAAATGCAAAAGCACCATAAACAGAATTATTCATAAAGGTAGACTAATGCTTAGAAGGAACCCCTGGCAATTTTCTCTCCCAGTGACCCACTTTAAAAATCTAGTTTCATTTGTGAGTAACGAAAAGGGTCAGAGTTAAGAAAGTGGGTTCACAAAATACCTCCTGCTGACTTAAATTGAAATATAATACTCTCCCATATGAGGTCATAAAAGTAATTATGATCCCAATGGGCACACAGAGATCAGAAAATGAATAAAGAGAGGAAAAGAGAAGAGTAAATCAGGGGCAAGAGTATCCCCTCCTCCCCCATTGTATCATGTTTTCATCTCATTTTGCCCACGCTCGCCCTAAAAATCCCATCCCCACCCATTGTAATAACACCGCTCCCTGACATCTAATGAAAGATGTCTCCAAGGACTTGCTTAGGACACAAGGAAAAAACCCTCTTCTTTTTTAAGTAAAAATTTTCAAGGAAAAAAAGACATGAACAAATATTTAATGGGGGTTTGTCTGAAGTTCATGATCTTTTTAATAAAAAAACATTGGGATAATGTCTCATTTTTATGAGTGATATGGAAATTATCTTTTTTCTCTAAAATATGAGGCAAACCTCCAGTATTTCTGTTCTATATCTACTATGTCACCATGATTTTTCTTATCATTGATTTCAGTGTCAAGACACTAGTTGTGGATTTAAGTAAAATAAAATAGTTATCTATCTTTCTTCACGGAATATTTTTACTCAAATCGTGTATTTTCCACATTAACAGCGTTTTCATACCCTGACAAAAGGAAGTGAATACGACATCAGAGAGAAGGATGATGCTGACCCAGATTGTGTCTCCCCCTGGATAAAAGCCCAATTTTCTACTGGAATAAAAGATTCAACTGAATTCTGTTCTCGACAGCCCAGGGGCTTGGAGGAAAGAGCTAAGGAGTAGCCATTTTTAATAGCCATAAGAGAGGAGGCAAACTGTAGGTCATGACACACCAGTGCGTTGTAATATCAATCTACACATCACAACAAGTATTTTATAGTTCACACCAGCTCAGCGAAGAGCCTGCTTCTCCCTCTCCTTCTGCTGCTTCCCCTACTTGTGCACTTGCTCTCTCTCTCTCTCTCCTCCTATCAAATGAATAAATTAAATCCTTAAAAACAAATAAATTAAAAATAAAGTTCACATTGCTATGTGAGCTTGGTTTAGGTGGCTTAGTCTCTCCTCCCTCCTCATCTGAAAGATGGACACACCCTAGTATCCTAGGATTGTCATGAGGTCAAAGGAAAAAACATCCGTAAAGCCCCTTACATAGAACCCAGTAATGTTAGCATCCACCCTGAGATAAATTGTCGAATCGCAAATGGAAGCAGACGTCAGATGACTTACAATACATTCTAAAGGGATAAATGTGCAGCATGAGAGATGTTAGTAAGTTACACAAAGCAACTTTGTTTTCCAAAGAGTTGTTGTTCCGTAGGACCACCTACTGGAGACATTTTATTGTTTTCATTCAGCTTTCTGAATTAAAATAGTATTCAAGAAATACATTTTGGTTCAGAAATCCTTTCCTAAAATGTAAGCACCAGGCCAACAAAAACTCTTCTAGTTTTCTTTTCTCCTTGAAGAGGATCAAACAAAACAAACTATTCGCACTTTAGTGCTTCATCTTTACAATATAGCTTCTGATTCTCCAGAAAGTGACCAATATCATGTGTCTAAAGACCTTAAAAGGTATCAAAATTATTTCAACTATGGAAAGACCCAGAATCAAACACGTGCCAGGATCCCATATCTGTAATTTTTGTAATTAAGTAAACAAACCAACCCTGTACTCCAGCATGAAGAAATTTTAAAAATTGAAACATACTGTTCACTTCACAATCAAGTTCTGTCTACTCTTGGCATTTAACGTGGGGACAGTTTCTGAATTCTGAGAAGAGCAGAGAGAAGAAAAGGAAGGGGAAAAGAAAGAAAGGTAAGAGCAAGAAACCAAGAAACATCAGACAAGTTGAGAGTAGGTAGAAAGATAAAATGCTGAAATTATCAGTAGCCCCTTGGACACAAGTGTGGAGAGGGAAAATTCAAATCAACAGGTTTTTTTGGTTTTGTTTTGTTTTGTTTTTTAACTTTTGGGTCTTGAGAAAGGAAGTTGAGATTTGGATAAAATAGCAGGAAAAAATGGGGGATGGGGGTGTAGAGAAGGATCTAACAGTAAATCTTGGAAGACTGAAAAATAACTTTGCTGATCACTGAAGGATGATCCAAAAGCCAGCACTGAGCCAATGAAAGAAAGAGGAATGAGAAGAGGGCAGCCAATTCTGGTGTTCATGCAGGGGAAATAAAATCAAAAGAAATGGTACAGAAATGTCCCAGGCTGCAGACTATAGGCCCGGGGAAGGCACAGATGTTTAAGAACGGAAAAAAAAAAAAAGTTTTTTTAAGAATTCTGGCTACAGACTTGGGATAAAAATTAAGTTCTCCCTGAGAGATTTAAAAGCAAATAGAGAAAAAGCAAGTCATATATGCCTGAAAAATGTGAATGATCTAACAGGGAGATGTATAATACCACAAATTGAATGTTTTGCAAAACATTCCAGAGGAAATGAGCAGGGCTCTTAGTGCATCATTGCAAAGCTGTTTCCTAGGAGTATGTTGATGAGAAATGTCACCACCTCCATTTTTGCCCACAGTATGTCTATGACAGATGAGAAGGAGAGGGAGAGAAAGAGAGAGACGGAGAGATCCTTCCATCCCACTGTACCCACTGCTATGCTGGTCACCCACTGTCAGTGCTAACTCCTGCATCACCCCAGGCACCAGTCAACAAGGCCTACATCATTGACTCTCCCATCATCGTATCGTCCACTCACTTGCTCTGCCCTTCTGTCCATTTCACTGAGCTGGAGCTCCCAGCAGCAACTCTAGAAGAGAAGAAGAGGCGGGGAATGGGGAATGGAGCATGCATGGCTCTAGCAAGCCCCCGGATCCCAGAATCCAATGAGAAGCCCCTCATACACAGAGATGTGAAGTTAGTTGTCTCGTCCAGAGTGCTGGACTTAGTCTCCAGTGCCACCGGGGCTGTTGGTGGAGTGGAGGGTAGCATTAGGGAGGCTGGAAAGAGCCTCTGCTTTGGCATTAGATCCAGGCTTGGAATCCCACCTCTACCATTTACTATGACGGGAACTTGGGAAGTTACTTAACTTTCTAAATTTGATCTGCTTATTTGGAAAACAGGGTAACCATACCTAAGCCTTACAGTGTTAAGAAGAGTAAGTGAGGGGACTGAGAAAAGCACCTGCTATATTACGGGGACCTCACTGGAGTTGTACGCTAATGCCCATTGACTCCAATTTGAACAGCCGACAGTGAGTTCTTGTACTATTGAAAGCAAGTTCCACCTGTTTGCCTTTTAAAATCTCCAGGTGCAAAGAATCTCCCCTCCCTGTACTGTGTCTTCCCTACTGTGACAATCTACTGAGCACAAAGAAAATCTGTTGGCACAACCAGGTGTGAGCTCATCTGACTCAGAAGTCTCCCAGCATCAGCACTCAAATACGAATTGGGATCCCGGGTATTACAAACTGAGAGTATTTCTCGATAAGCTAATGTAATAGTTAACATCTGTGATATCACTAGCAAAATAAACATTAAATGAGGTTGAACGGACACAGTTTTGAAGAACTCTGAAACACTCCATAAGTAAAGGCCAGATTACACCTTCTCAATAGTCTCAACTCTCTTGTTTCGGACACATACAGAAATCTCCTATTTTGGGGCGCCTGGGTGGCTCAGTGGGTTAAAGCCTCTGCCTTCGGCTCAGGTCATGATCCCAGGGTCCTGGGATCGAGCCCCGCATTGGGCTCTCTGCTCAGCGGGGAGCCTGCTTCCTCCTCTCTCTCTGCCTGCCTCTCTGACTACTTTGTAATCTCTGTCTATCAAATAAATAAATAAAATCTTAAAAAAAAGAAAAAAGAAAGAAATCTCCTATTTATATTCCTGAAAATTTAATACTGAACACACCCCACCAACTGGGGGAGGGAGGAAAGCATCTTAATTCTACAGAGAGCCATGACTATTTTTCTAAGACTGCATTTCTTTCGTGAGTTAAAAGCGCCTTTTAAATGGTTCAAACAGGTGTATATTGAAGGGAAACGGAACAGAGAAAACCTTACCCCTTTAAAGTGGCTCCTAAGTTCATCTGATTCCACGTCATGCATTCAAGCTGGGAGGTCATCTGGTATAAATTGTCACTGTTAGAAAAAATATCCAGAGTTAGAAACAGAGAACTACAAAGAAAGACACAGTTAATAGCATTTTACTTTTTCTTTGCAGCGAAAGCCTCCATGTTTTCCAAAATGACAGAATACTGTGAGTCTGAAATGATTTTCATTTCGGCCCACTGATTCCTTGCGGTCACACAGAGCAGGAAGGACGTGAGAGTAATCTGGAAGCCTTTAAAAAACCTTAGCAGAGCAAACACTGAAGTTTCTAAAAAGGTATTAAACCTTTCAGGGGAAGAGGCTAAAAGGGAGTGAAACTCTTGAAAGGCAACACAGGCCGGATAACTCAACATTAAAGTTAAAAGCCTGGAGCTGAAAGTAAAAAGATGGCAGATTAATTATTCGTGAAAAGGCCATTAAGTTGTTTTAATCGAAAGGATACGTATCACGTGGATTATGAGGGTCCGAGAAGTCAAAGAGTGATGGCTGGTGGATGGTCTCATACTCAAGGATGTGACAAGCAAAAGAGAAAGAATGGTAAAGACTATGCACAACTGAAGAAATTCGTCTCTAGAAATTGTATAATCCTGGAACAAGTCAAAAGGAGGGGGGAAAAAAAAAGCCCAAGCCCTAAGCTCTAAGAAGGAAAATAACGGCTGATCATTTACATTAAGACCCCAAAGAAGAAAATACACTATCATGTAAACCAACCAAAAGTTGTTCTCTCCTCTCCTCTTACATTTATCTCCTTCCTAGAAAAGCAGCACATAAATCAACTGGCAGAAATCTCCTTAATTACCAAGCTCTATGCGGAATACATTCAGTCCTGAACTGAAATGGTTAATTATGAAATTTGAGACCCAAGAGATGAATGGGCTGTCTGCGGACCCTTGGTCTAAACATATTACAGAGGAATACCTTCCCTCTACCTTCATGGCAGAAGAGAAAGAGAGAAGCTTTCCGTGTCTAACGTGCGATATCAGACCCCAAACCCAGACCATCTCCACCTTGTCGTGGTACGCCTTCCTTGGGCAGAGGCAACACCAAATTTTAATTAAGAGAAGGTTTCATCAGGCCAGCCAAACTGGGAGCTTGTGGAGAGGTCAGGGAAATCGCAGCAACTCGGGATGTTTGGATGCTGTGCTCCCTCTGGGCATAGCCTGATAAATCATGGCAGAGTCCCTTCTGCTGTTTGCATAATTACTCGGAAAATGATCTGGAACTCCTTTGTGGTGGGCACACAGGATAAGGAGAAAATCAGATTCCAGGAGGGAATTTTACATATGAGATGTGAAGTGGCTTCAAGCTCCAAGTACGGGTCCTTTCATTAGTCAGTGTGTATCTGGAGCCCATCACTCATCCTTAGTCTGACTGGCTATTATGCTACTACAATATCCTAAAGATCAATGGAAAAAAAAAAATGATTAGTTTCTCCTGCCGCTTCTCCATTTGCGGTAGCGGCCCGTGCTGGTCTGTGCCACTACGTTTCGCAATTCCACAAATTCTTGCTGTAAGGCCGATGTAATTAATTCCTGAAGGACCCCCAATTTTTATTAGAAGTGCCAGCCCTGCTGCATTTAACACAGAAGAGTTTCTTGAACTTTCTGTGGGCTGACAGCTCATTAATAAGCATCCTCCTCCACAATCTCTACTGGTTTTTGTTCTCTTGCGCCTTTTCATCAAGCAATCCATTTATTAATCTCGCCATTAATCTCAGCCAACAGGCATTGTATTCCCCCAGCAGCTCAGTATTTTTGTCACTGATTTTTAAAAAATTGTTCACCAACTAAAATCACTCAGCTCCGGTTGACAATTTTCCTAGGCCCTATTGGGATGTGGGATCTTTCTGGAATTATTTCATCCTTGCCTAAGACGAAGACCATCATTTTCAAGAGGGCCGAGAAGCAAGATGAGGGACAGAAGTTTATGCATATGGGTTAATGAGCACCAAATATCTAACTTTATGATTTAGGAATTTTCTCACACACTTAAGGAATAGTCCAATAGATTCGTAAGGGTCTTTATCAGGAAGTACCGTGAAGAGAAAATATTTTTAAGACCATTTTCTCAGCCCCCAAAAAGCAAACTTTCCCAAATACACAGTCTATGTCTTACGTATGTGTATCTTCCTAGCGTGTGCTTAATAAACACACTGCACAGTTGGACAGCTACTGCTTAGACAAAGCTTTTGAGTACTTGAAATATACTAGTGCCACACACTGAAATAAGATTTGGGTTATTTTTTTAAAAGATTTTATTTATTTATTTGAGAGAGAGAAAGAGAGAGGACAAGCAGGGAAAGGGGAAGAGAAGCAGACTCCCATGGAGCACAGAGAGGAACATGGGGCTTGATCCCAGGACCCGAGATCATGACCTGAGCCAAAGTCAGATGCTTAACTGACTGAGCCACCTAGGCACCCCAAAATTTTGACTATTTTAAAAATAGAATATTTTAAAAATTAATTTCATGGTCTTATTTTTTTTAATGCAGCTACTAACAAATTCCAAATTCTATATATCGATATCTATCTGTATCTATCTATCTATCTGTCTGGCTTGCATGGGTTTTATTGGTCAGTACTGCTCTATAAGTTTTAGGACCTTGAGCCAATCAGTTTGGCTCTCTGTACCTCAGTTTTCTCATCTGCCAAATGGAAGTCTTAATCTCCATCAGTCTAACTTTACAGGGATTTGGTAAAGCCTTAAAAGTAGCTCTTTGAAGGCTATCCAGATAATATATTTAAAATTTTCTAAAGTATCTAATTTTTCACAGTGCTTTTCACACATCCTCAATATGCCCCACAACTTGGCGAGGCAGGTGTAGTTATGATCCCCATTTATCAGAGGATGACTGGGGCTCACAGAAGTGCCTGGCGTTGGCTTGCCTGATGCCCCCCAGCCCACCTGCCATACCCCTCTGAAGACATCCTGGCATCACTTGGCCTGCAAACTCATCCTCTACCACTTAAATAACAGTAATCATAAATAACAATAGTACAGACAGGTCTGGAGGGGAAAGAGAGCATGCTCCAGGAAGCACGGTGACTTTCTGTCTCCAGAAAGTTCTAAGAGGCAAGATGCCCAACACATCCTTTTCAGCCAACTAAGAATCGTATGCCAAGATCACAGGAAACACTTCTTGTTTTAGTGGTCCCGATAGCTCAGTTTGCAAATCCTCTTGAGGGGAGAGAAGATGGGAAGGGCGATAGGGAAGACGGACTTGTGGAAAATCCCCAAGCTCCGAATAGGTTTCCTGAGTCCAGTGATAGGATCGGAGCACCATTTTAACCACATCCTGCCTTCTGCTGGCTGGGGTTCCTCAGAGGCTCGGTCACTTAGCTAGGCTGGCACAACCTCTTCATGGAAGTCAATGACAACATGGCAGTAACTGCTGTCAGGGAGGAGAAAGAATGTGAACCCGAGCTAAAAATACCAGGCCCGAGCATGCTCCAGCTCTGATGTCTTTGGGCCATCGGTCCACACCTAGCTTTCATCATGAAAACCCACAGGAAGAGAAAGAGCTGGTCAGGGAATATATGGCCTCTGACAAATAAAGCATCTAATTTTTAAATAACCACTGTAGGTGTCGACCACTTCATTCCCAGAGGAGATCAGATAAGCAGGTGGTTTGGCTCAAAGCAAACCACAGTGGTCACGTAGGCATTTCAGCTCCTCGTCTAACTCTGTCTGTTTGGAAGTGAACTCTGAAATCGCAGGCTGCCAAAATATATTCCAAAAGTCATGGTATCCTTTATATTTTTAAGTAGATTTTTTTAAGGGCCCTTGTTTCCTATGTAAGAAATGTTTGAAGTTGGAAGCAACGGAGAGAGGAAAGAAACTTCTATAACTGGGATTAATGCAAGTTGGAGTAAAATAAAAGGAAGTCAGTCCTAGCAAAAAGAGGAACTTAAAAGGAAATCGGTAGTAGATCATATAGAGTTTGTTTTGGCCTGGACTGCAGTATTATTGAGTTCTCGACCTCCACACAAAAAGAAAGGAAGGGGAAAAAAGCCCTTAGCTATTATCTGAGCTGGGACTCCCCCACTCTTCAAATGCATGTGTAATTCAAGTACATGTTCATCTTTGAGTGTGTTTACTACATTCAGCAGAGCAAGGTAGAAACGTTCATGTCACCATTGGCACAGAGCTGTTGAACCTGGCTGAGGTTGGGGTCATCTCTGCCAGATGTTGGCTGACTGACAAAGGAGCACTTTGGTGGAAGTAAAGAACCCCACAAGGAAAAAAGAAGAAGAAGAAGAAGAAAGCAAGAATTAAAAAAGAAAATGCCAACCAAGAAAAATGCAGCTAGAGTTGGCATCTGTGATCAGAATTCACGATGGCCAGCCTTTGCTGCAATAGCTCTGCCCCACACCAACAGAGGGGCCCCTACCTGATAACCAGGACGCAGACACAGAGGCTGCAGCCAGACCTCCACGCAGCCCTTCTCCTGCGTTCTTCCCTCCAAGGCGCCATGGAGGCTGCCTGTTGAGAAATTTCTGCCCAGCAGGCCATGATGAATAATTATTTTACAGTCAATCTCTTGGTATTGTTATTTCTCTCAAGCTCACCAGTTAACCAAAGAAAAACCCACTGGGGATTCAACTTCTATTAATAAACACTTGGTCAGCACAAAAGTTGCAGGAATATTTGAAACTAGATTTTTCCCCCTCCCTGGAGACAAGTCCATTTCGAGCCTTTGGTTGTGATAACACTGCCCACCCCTGGAAACCATTTCAGACTTTCTGCCTTCGTGCCTACTGATGCAGGAAACAAATACCAGTATTGTCTTAAGTGAAACTTTATACCATGTAAAGTGTTCCTAGATACAAAAGTGAAAAGAGGCTTTCGAGATTGTCACTTTATTTTCTTGGACATGAGCCGTCGCTCTGATTCATGTCTATGTTGAAGGCCAACCTCAATGGTAGATAATGGATTTCCCGGTGACCTGAATTCCCCAGAAACTCTATGGCTGCTACGGAAGTCTCACAAGAAAAACCATCCGCTGTGAAAAGCCTCCACTGTCAACCGCATCGTTTGTGAATCATCAGCATTCAATTAGCAATATTTCAATCAGCAGTTACTGCTTCCCAAGGTGGGGTGGTTTCACCCACTAAATGGTGAAAGGAAATAGGCTCATTTAAATTGGTAGCACAGTTGCTAAAGAAGGATGCGCAAACCTAATAAAAGAGTCTAAGAAGGAAAGGAAAGGACTAAAATAGCTATAAACAAACAAACAAACAAACAAATAACGTGTGGGGACTATTTTTCAAACACAGGACACAGAACTCCTTTTCTTATCTTTTCTTTTTTTAGATTTTATTTTTTATTTGAGAGAGAGAGAGATCACAAGTAGGCAGAGAGAGAGGAGGAAGTAGGCTCGCCGCTGAGCAGAGAGCCCGATGTGGGGCTCAATCCCAGGACCCCGAGATCATGACCTGAGCTGAAGGCAGAGGCTCAACCCACTGAGCCACCCAGGCGCCCCCAGAACTCCTTTTCAAAGTAGCTGTGAGTATCAGCCCATGAACTGGGCAGAGTCAGGGATGGGGGGCTCCAAGGAGGTCAGCAAGCGGTGAAGGCAGAGGGGTTTGTGGAAGAAGAGTCACAGGAAGTTAAGCAGGGAAGGCCCCGCTAGCTCCCCGTTCTAGGTAGAAATCAGGACAAATCTGTGCTTAGTGAGAGTGGATTCATTACTCTCTCCCCTCAGGAGAGTCATGTGGATTAAAGAAGTCAATACTTGGAAAGTGCCTAGAAAGGTGCCCGGATGAAGGAAGTCTCTATGAGCCTTTGCTCTGCATATTTACCAGCAACAGTGGGGCTACAGACTGTACACGGGGAACTCCAGTGGAGTGAGTGGCCTGGAATCCCTGCTTGATTCAGAGCACAGATGGGTTTTGAAGTCAGAGAGACTGTGGATCAAGTCCTGGTCTTGATTCTGACTTGCTGTGTGACTTAAGCCAGTTATTTTGAGTCTCTGAACCTACTTCCTCTTCAGGAGAGTGGAGATTCAAGCATCTACAAAGAACTTAGAACTCAATGAAGGAACTGAGTGAAGCACTTAGCTCAGCGGCCAGCAGCACATAGTCAGCATGCAACAAACCCTCACAGTTTACTCACTTTTCCCCCAGCTATGATCACTGGTCCCCTAGGGGCTGAAATCTGGTTTCAGAAGCCTTAGTGACCTTTCCACGGACCTCTACCCACCTTCAAAATGCAAAGTGGCAGAGAGGATGGGGAAAACCATCCTCTATCACCTCCCATAAGCTGACTGGGGACATTTTTCTATTCACTATTATGCCCATCTACACACAAAGGGGCACAGCCAAAACTCCTCAGATCTGTTACCTGAGAGAGAAGAGAGAATCACTGGACAGTTCCCTCCTAACAAGAAGAGAATTTTGAGAATTTCCTCAAAACAAATTCACATTGCACACTGCTTATTCCATATATATATACCGTGTTGCCTCATATATATATATATATATGTCTTTATTTCATGCTGGGATGGAAGATTAAATTCAAGATTGGAGAGACAGAAGCTTTGGAAGGGCAGTGGGGAAGAGTCTGGGCAGGCTGCCCCAGGGGGTCAAGTGCAACAAGGCAAACGAAATACAGGCAAGCCTTTCCCAGGAGGTCCCAATTTTAGACAGAAGGGAATGGAGCCAGGGACCAAAGAAGCACCAGTGAACTCTAAAACCCAAATGTTATGCCATTCGGTGATTAAAATTTACTAGTGTTTCCTATGCTTTTTCAAACACTGCATTCACAAAAGCATTTCAATACCCTTTCAGACTTTTTTAAGAGTGAAAAAGAAAGGAAATGACATAACTGTGGTAATGTCAATGCATAGAACCAATTTTAAAACATTCTTACACCTGCTCATTCATCATTATTGCAGGGGAAGTACCTGATTTTTGAAAAGTGATTAGAAATGTTATGAATTTAGGGTGACTGGAACTTCAAAGACAGTACAGACTTCGAGGGAGCAAACTCTTTTCCTACAGGAGTCATAATTTCTTGCTTAGGAGTTATCGCTTCGAAATTTCCTCTAACAGAATAAAATGCTATTTTTGTGATATAAATACCAAAAAA
Organism: Lontra canadensis; assembly: GCF_010015895.1. Classification (NCBI taxonomy): domain Eukaryota; kingdom Metazoa; phylum Chordata; class Mammalia; order Carnivora; family Mustelidae; genus Lontra; species Lontra canadensis. Next base: position 513,013 of record NW_022631112.1, read on the forward strand.
AAAAACCAAGAAGCAAAAAAATTCCAATTATGTAGAAAGAAGAAAGGGTTAAGCAAATATTTCCAAAAGATGAACCTGACAAAATTGCTTTATAGAGTGGACATTCAGAAGCTGGATTACAAATGTGAGAATATTACCTATAAAATGCAATCCAAGTGACTTTTCCCACTTCCAAGGCAACCACAATTTCAGCTCTTGTCAAAATCCACCACAGGGACTCAGTTTCAGAATTGTTGTTAAACCAGTGGCTGTGATCACTTTATCCCCACCTCCTCTTTCTAGGCTAGACCCTCTGATGGCCCCTTCCTAGTGTGGCTCTAGGCTTGGGAGAGAGGAGAGTAAGAAATGTGTGTGTGTCTGTGTCCCTTTGAACCAATGCCTCCCAGACTCCAAACCCCAAAGGGATATACTACCACCCACTCCAGCGTCAAAGGCTTCCTCTCTACCTGGGGGTAAGTCTCCAGTCAGGAACTGAAAAGGCAGGAATGGGCCAAGGCCATCCCATGGGGAACCATTCCAACTATACCCCCAATGGCTGTTCCAGTTACAACAATGCCACTCTGGTAATGTAGGAACAGTTCCTCAAGAAGGATGGGAATGGCCCTGCCACCACAGTTTTGATAGGAGGGAGTAGGAGTGTTCGCAACAGAGAATGGCTGTGGGTTCTGCGTGCTTTCCAGTGCTGGGACCCACCAAGGGGAAGCACTGAGGTGCCAAAGAACAGAACTGGATTCTAGCTAGTGAGAAAGAAAAGGAGGATGAGGAGGTAAGGTCATTCTTCCGCGGTCTCTCAGCAACCTTCAAGCATTTCTTTGCTCCTTCTCGCTCAAAGAAAAAAAGAAAAGGCGAAAGGAAGGGGAAGGGGAAGGGAAGGAGAGTGATCTTGAATCCAAGATCCAAATAGATATGCCGGATTTCCCCCATCAAAAGGGAAGACTTCTGAAGTCCGTGTTGCCTCAGGCATACAGAACTCGAAGGGGCTCGACCCTGTACTTCCCCCAGATAGGAGAACCAGACCAGTACCAGGCTCAATTTCATAAGCACACCGAGACTTTAGGATGCGCCGCAGCCAGCTAGGGAGCGAAGCCTCCTTCCCCTCCTCCACCTGTGGGACTGGAGGTCCTCCAGGCACGGCCATCCCCCCCACCCAATCTCCCAGGGCAGGAGCTTTTCCTTCCTTCATTACCTCACTACCTCCTTCCCTTGACGTCAGCCCCGGGTCCTCGAGCGGAGGGGGAGGATGGAGATGAGTTTGGGGGCAGTCGGTATCAGGATCCCCGCAGCACCGGGGTGGGGGGCAGGGGTGGAATATGAGGTAATGCTCGCCCAGTCCCCGCCTCAAAGGCCAAGAGCCGCCACTTCCCTCCGCCCGCCCCACCTTCCAGCCCCGCGCGCCGGTGTGTGCACCAGTTACTAGGCAACCCTATCGGAGAAGCGGGATGCCGGCCAAGTTCACCCAAAGTTGAAGAATAAATTTGGGGGAGAGAAGGTGGAGGGTGGAACGAGGGCCGGGAGAACGCACAAGGGACAGGGGGAAAAAAAAGCTTGGAAGGAAAAGAGGCTGGTCTTCTGCCTCCCTGGAATGGGAAGGAGGACAGACGCGGGCTGGAGCAGCGTCCCCGAAGGCCACCGCGGCGACCCGACTGAGGTCCTGCCCGCAGTCCGGGTCCGCTGCCGGCGCGGGGCCTGGCGCTGGGAACCACGCCCACCGGGTGCCGCGGCGGCCGCAGACCCCGGAGCACAGGGGTGGGGAGCAGGCTGTGGTCCCAGCGTACGCGCCCTCGAATTACTCCCGGCGAAGGCCGCCGGTGTGGCCAGTGGGCGAGGAGCGGTCTGAGAAGTGAGAAGAACGGAGTGGGAGTGGACTCCATGTCTAATCTTTGGTCCCGAGGAAGCTAAGGGCTCCTTAAGGAGCGCTTAAAAAAATAACTTCTCCAAGCTCCACTGTTCTCTAGTTCAAACAGTAACCGCCCTCGTTTATATTCAAAACAAGAACGCCATGAGACGAGGAAACCTACTTCGTTCAAATCAGGAGATCTGCTTAAATTTGCTTTAAGTAGCTAAACGCGTCCTTTGCCTCCAGGACCCCGCACGCCCGCGGTCGGGGCTGCCCGCGTCGGACGTTCCCGCCGGTTCGCGCGCCCTCTCCCGGGTCCCGGGGACCCAGACACTGTGCGGAGCGCTTTCCTACCTGCTGTACGGCGTCCTCAGCAGCAGGGCCTGGCTGCCAGTGCAGCTGTCGGTCGGGGTGTGGCAGCCATAGACTGGGGGCGGCACGGAGTACTGCTGCTCGCCTGCGGAGAGCCGAGGAGAGCCGAGTGAGCGCGCCGCAAGGGATCCGGGTGGGAGTCGGTCGGGGTGGCGCGCGGGGGGTGAGGACGCGGGCAGGGTCCGGGACAGACAGCATCCCCAGCCAGGCTCGGAGACGAAGCTGGGGGCCACGAGCCTGGACGCCGGGGCGTGCCGAGAGAGGGCGTCCAGATCGTAAGGAGCTAATCTGCTTCTCACTTCACATTCCCTTAGGGCTTACTTCCTAGTACACGGAAAAGACATTCGTAGACTTGAGTAGAGCGGTCACCAACATGCTGCGGGTGGGGGCAAAACTCAACCTTTTCTTCTCAATTGGGTGAGACTGGGCTGATTATTTCTAAAAATCCCTTCTCTCAAAATTCGCCGTGGGATTCCGGGGATTGGCATGAAAGAAGGGGAGAAGGACCCCACATCCTTCCCGCCTGCTTACCCAGAGAGCCCTGCTGGCCCATGGGGTCCTCGTGCTTGAAAGAGTGGTTGGGGAACTGCGCCGCGTGGTGCGAGGGCGTGTGACCGTAGCTGGGCGTCCCGTCGAAGGTGACCGTGCTGTAACCTGAGAGCGCGGCGGAGAGAAGCACAGCGTCAGAGGAGTGGGGGTGGGGGTGGGGGGTCGGTGGGTCTACGAGACCTGAACTGGGGTCGAGGAGTCCCCGGCCCCGAACCAGAAACCCCAGTGGAGGAAGATGCCACCCCACCGGCCTCCAGAACTTTCTCGGCGGGAAGCCGGGCCCAACCGCAAAGGTGTGACCTCGGGGGCCGGCGAGCCGTCCTTTCCCAAGTAAAACCCTGACCTCCCTGCCGTTTCCAAATTCATGTACGCCCCTCGTCTCCCACGGTGTCTGCAGCTCCTGAACCGAACCTCAGGAAAGTGAGGTATGAAAACCGCCAACCGCTCGCCAGAGAAAGTTCTTCACCTCTAAAAACAAACACCGTGGCTCTTGCTCGGGGGCAGCGCGGGCGAGCGAAATGAATCTGTTCAGCTGACCCCGCGCTGACTCGGAGCCGTAAATCAGGGGACCGCGCACCAACTTTCATTAATTACTCGGAGCCCGTTAAACGGCATGGGCCTTAGATGGAAAGAGTCATTACTGAGTAATGTTATTTGAGGCTGCGCGACCCTAACACCACGACATCTAAGGCCCTCAGGAAAGCTGGTGAGGATTAAAAGAAAGGGGCCCTTTCAGTTGGGCCCGCGGGCGTCGGCCCTGTGCCCTCCTTCTACCCCTCTCGGATGCAATTCGCATCCCGTTCGTCCTTACTCTGACCACCATCGTGGGGGTTCCTCGCGCCCCAGGAGAGGAAGCTGCTTGTTTTAGAGTGTACCTGACACTGTAGCTCCCTTTCCCTCCAGGGCAGCGCACGGGTCCCCCAGTTTCCCTACAGTGCAACCAAGGGCAACATCGACTGTTCTTCTCCGGCTCTCCAAAGGCTGAGTAACAGAATGTGGTGTCTTGATTGAAAAACGTGGTCTCGCCGGGCCACTGGGTGGCTCAGTCCTTAAATGGCTGCATTCGACTCAGGTGATGATCCCAGGGTCCTGGTATTGAGCCCGAGGTTGGGCTCCTTGCTCAGCGGGAAGTCCGCTTCTCCCTCTCTCTCTGCCCCTCCCCCCTGCTTGTGTTTTTTCTCTCCCCCTCTCTGTCAAATAAATAAATAAACAAACAAAGTCTTTATTAAAAAAAGAAAGAAAGAAAAATGTGGTCTCCTTTTGTGGTTATTATTAAATTGCTTGAAACAGCTTCTGGAAAACTGTTGCCACCGCTGGGGAAAAAGCATCCTCCAACTACGATAAAGGTCAGTCCCGGGGCCCTGAACGGAATGGTGGGATTCTCTCCTTTTATGCGCAGGCCCCAGAGTTTCTGGCCTGAGGTCCAGGCCCAGGGGCAAATGAGATCCACCCGGTTGCTCACTTACGCTTACAGGAGGGCCACCGTGTGGATCCATCCCCGCACATTCTCCCAAACCCCTCCCAGCCATTGCGCTGGATCTTGAAACTCCACTCAATTTTTGGGAGTGGGATGGGTCAAACATCCACACTCTTGCCCCAGGCATGACAGAGGGTCTGCAACAAGTGTTTGTGAAGACTTAGGGTAGACAGAACTAGGAGGCTGTTACCCCATCATTGAAACATACCCCTCAAACAAAAACAAAACCGGAGCTTCTCCTGCCCACTTGGGGCAGTGTGGTGTGTCTGAGTAGGAGACAGGGTCAAGGCAGGTCCAAAGCAGATCATACCGGGCAGGCAAAATCTCAAGCACTGCTTGGCGCCACAGGTTGACAATTAAGAAACCACCAACTTTTGTAACTTGCATGACCCCAAAGTCCTACATCTCTCGCCTGCTAAGTAGGCAAAGATGACCCCCGCCCCGGTAGCTGTCAGGCCTGAGTGAGCTGGGTTTCCTTCTGGGAGAGAAGGCACGGCCCTCTTTGAGGCCTACCTGTCAGCTTACAAACGAAATGTGGCTCTCAGTACCCAGTTTTGCAGAGAGAAGGCCGAATTTTGAAAAGATGCATTTTTTTAAATAGAAGAAGAAACAGAAACCACAAAGAAATTGTCTCTAGACGAACCCTTCTCCATTGCTGAGCAGATGGTTAGGCAGTGGCCTGGAGCACGTGCTGTCCTTGGAGGCGGGCTCTGCAACTGTAGGGTTGCGGGCTGCAGCTCCCCAACCGGCCCCGTCGCCTCCGCGCCCCGCAAGGCTCCCAAGGGCCCCTCCCGGACAGGTCACGCAGACCGGGTATGGGGAGGCGGGGTAGGGGCCAGCCTCCAACCCCTCCCTCACGACCCCCGTGTTGAAGGCGCCTGCGGAGGGGACAGAGGGCTCTTTTAATTAGAAACTTATCGGACTGATTAGATCACGCTGTCCTGGGGCCTCTCGCTGGGCCAGGGACGGAGAGCGCGGGGGCGGGGGCCCAGGGAGGAACTGTTGCGGGCAAAAAGGGGCAGCGTGTTCAAAGACTTCTTGTACAGGCCTTCAAGGGAGAGGCTCTAAGCGTCCAAGGTAGCGCTTTTCCCACGGTTAGTCTCTGCCCGGGAAGGGAGTGCAACCTTGACCGCGCGGAGAGGCGAGACACGCTCTGCGCCTCCCTCCCCCGCGCGCGGCAGCGGAGGAACCCGGGAACAGCCTGGCCGGGCCTGGCTTCCCAAGAGCTGGACGGTAAAGTGGACAGCAGGCTCCGTCAGGGAGAGGGGCAGAAGGCTGAAAATGATGACTCCATTGCCTCGGCAGAATAAGGACAAATCTGTCCCCCAACGAAATACCCTCTCCAACATGACCCAAAGGGAGGCACCCTTCGCCCTTGGGTACAACTGGTCTCCACACTTGATTCTAGGGTGACCTGGTGGTGATGCTAAGGCCGCCTCCTGCACGGATTCTGAGCCCCCTCCAGCTGAGGGAATCAGAGGCTGACTGACAAGCAATCGTTTGGGGGTTTTGGGGTTCCCCCCTTCAATTCATTAAGTCTGGGACTACCCAAGTCCTCACCCCACTTCTGCCCTGACAAACCATCTAAACAAACCTCACACACAGACTACTGTCGGTTCAGTGCCCCTCCAACAGGGCAAAGGAAATCCATCTCAACAAAAGGACCAAGATCCCTGGAAAAGGAGGTAGAAATAGCCTAGTATGGTCTGCGTGTGAGTCCCAGCTGTACCTCAGAGCGACCTGTTGCACACCTAATCTCTTAGAGCCTAGATTTTCTCATCCAGAAATAAGGGAGTCCTCCAATGTCAGACTCCATGCACTCCAATATGCAAACATGCACGCTGCCTTAATGCTTCATCGCCAGTGCGATGTACAGAGTACAGAGTAGATGCTCAATAAATGTTTGCTGAATTAATGTTTGGAAGTTTAGGACACCACCTATCCTGTTTAAGAAATTGGAAAGGGAGGGGGGTGGCATGATGCCTGGTGGTGCCAACTGTCCTTTCCTGTGGGCCAGGATTAGGCTGCTTTGCCTAGGGACAGGGATGCAGAGTCTTGATTTCTCTCTGCTGGAGCCTGGTCTGGAGTCTGTTGATGGCCATTCCCATACTCTGAGGAAGGAGCTGATGCCCTTGCTTCCCCCAACACAAGCCTCCTGCTAGATTGCATTCCTGGGGGAGCCACAGGAATCCCAGAAGTCAAGAGAATTAATCCAGAATCTCCAGGCCTTGGGGTTGCTAAGGCTAGGACTGAAGCTGGAGCAGCTCCTGACATCTCACCCTAACCCCCAGCTGCCCAGTAAGTCCCAACAGCCAGGCGAGTATGACTCACTTACATTTTCAGTGCAAGAAAAAACTAAACCCACAGAAGAGAGTTGCCTTACAGGTTGTGGCACGTGTCTGGAGCTGGCTTTCCTCTGGGCTCTTCCCCAGGATGGGGATGAAAACTCCTTCACCTGCTAGTCCTGGTCCCCAACTCCCAAGCCTTATATCTCTTTGGCAACCAACCCCATGCTAAACTGATGGGATCCTAGGCACCAGAACTGCCTATAGAAGAGACCCAAACAGCATCCAGATTCCAGATTCCAGATTCCAAAAATCCCCCCAGAACCTAGATGGACTCAAATAAATGCTTACAGCACAGTAGTATTTTGAAGCCCCAGAAACAGACCAAATGGCGTCTCCAGGCCTCCAAAGAGAACACATCCACACTCAGATTCACTCACGTCACACACCTGCCTGCCAGTCTTGCCGTTTCTGGTTCAGCCAATTTTAGATGGTCTGCTGCCTTTGGAATGTAGAGCCCCAAGCCAGGGGAAAGTTGGGCTTCTGCTCCAGTGGCATACAACTTCAGAGCAACCCAAGTTGCTCACCTCTGCTCTCCTCTTACAGATGGGGAAACTGAGAACTGGAGATTTGTAAAAGGTAACAACAGCCTGCTAATCAGAGGTGACACTCAGAGAACACAAGGCTCTGAATCGACACTGAGTTATTCCAACATCCCTTGAGTGGGAAACACTAACTTCCATGTAGCAAACACCCAGAATGGAGGCCCCCCGGGTGCTGCTTGAGGTTCCTCCACAGACCACGGACCTCGAGTCCCCTAAAGGAAGAGGGGAGAGTGGTTTCGATTTCACTGGGGCTTCTGGTGAGCCAGGTGCTGCAGGCTGGGTTTAGCTAGGAACCACCTGAAGATACTCATTTAGAAGGTGTTGGCACTGACCATGTACCAGAAGCCCTGAGCCCTTCTGCGCTTGGGGAGCCCTGGCACCTCCCGCAAACGGTACATGCTCTGTTCTCCCGGCCCACGCATCCTAAAAACATCCTAGTCCCTTAGGTCCGGGGGAAATTTTGCTCCAGCAAAAGCATCCGCCATGGCCTTTGTAAGACATTTCCTAAAATACGGAATGAACTCTCAAAGAGCACAGAAGTCCAATTAGTATCAAATTGGAAAACAAACTACAAGGGCCCAGCCTGATTGACACTGCGCTAGTTCCTGAGAAACGTTAAGTAGGTGTGCGAGAGCCAGGGCGGGATGGGGACACTACTGGCTGAGTCCCTCGATGTACACTGAAGTCGGCAAATAAACCGTTCTTGTTCTGACCCCCCTGTCTTGCAAAAATCAGCTGAGCTCCGAGTTTAACGACAAAAAGGCACCAAGGCGCGCTGAAAGGAAGACCCACGCTTGGGCCTCGTTCCACCGCCTCTCGCAGGACCCGGTCCCACACAGCTTGGAACAGAATAAACAGAGTTCTCTTCTAGCCCTGGAGCTCTCACGGACGCTGCCTGAGCTGGAACCCAGGAGACATCCGCTTTTAATACTACCAGACGCGAACACGGCCATGGTTCCAGGAAAGCCACTGTTTAGCTGATAGCGCGTGCATGTCCTCGTTCCTTGTTCCGTGATACTTATCGTACGTCTAACGTGAAGGCTGGAACGGCCCCTGACATTTCCGTGCGGGGTAGGAACACGGGCTGCTCAGTCTGAAATCTACAAAGTTCCAGTGCCTAGTAACAGTCCCGTGGTGCCTTGAGCCACAGAGCACCTTCCTGAGACAGAGCCAGACACTGCACCGGTTCCCCCTTCCGACTCCCTCGGAGTCCAGCAGTCCTGGAATCTCCTGGGGTCCGAGGGGCCCCAGATGACCTCCCGGCTCATGCGAACCAGTCGGGCTCCCGGCCCTGCAGGATGTCAGGGGCCTCCGCCGGCACGTACTCCCTCTCCCCGGCCTCCTCTCCCCAAGCCGCTGCTTCCGCTACCCTCACGGTCTGGGGTGGGGGTGGGGGGGGCAGCCGGTTAAGAGCCGGGGTCAGGGAAGGGATAGGACCGGGGAATGCTAGAGCGCGGCGACAGCGCCGGCGCCACCCCGCGTGTAGAGGGCGCTCCCCCGGCCCGCTTACCCTGGTTGCGGATAGCGGGCTGGCTCTCGAGGCAGCTGGGCAGGTAGGGCGCGTTGGGGAACATCCTGGCCTGACCGGAGGACGCCTGGCTGGGCGGAGGAGGACCGAAGGGACCGTAGCGACAGGCTCCAGCTGTGCCGGTGAACTGGCCGGAGAAATGCACGGTGAAGGCGCTCAAGCACTGCTCCTCGTGCGGCTCCGCGCCGCCCCAGCTCGGCTCCTGTTTAATGAAGGAGTGAGGCGGCGGCGGCGGCGGGGGTGGCGGCGGGGCCGGCGGCGGCGCAGGACCGCCCAGCGAACCGTAAGCCGAGGCGCCCGGGGGTGCAAAATCCAGCACCGGCGCCCACTGCGCGGCGCCGCTCACGGGCAGGGCGCAGCCACCGCCTCCACCCAGCGAGGGTACCGCCGGCAGCAGCGCATTCAGGTCCCGCACGTCAGAGCCCATTTGCTGCGGCTCAGCCCCGGATGCCCCGCGGCTCCTTCGGCCTTGCAGACGCTCGGCGCTGTACTCGGCCGCACCTAACTTGGCCCAGAGGCCGCCTGGGCCCCGGAGCCCCGGCTGCTCGGGGTGCTGAAGGCACCCAGACCCGGAGCGGAGCGAGTGTGAAGACGCCGGCTCCGGGGCACACGTGGAAGCTGGCTCCTGCGGCAGGAGGAAGTCCAGGATCGCGGCAAGGAGGCGGCGGCGCCCCGGCTCCTGGGCTGCGGTCCCGTCTCTGGGTGGGTGGGTGGGTGAGTGAATGAGTGAGTGGGAGGGCGGGTGGGAAGGGGGGAGCGCACAGACGACCGGGTTGCGGAGAACCCCCGGGTGTGGGCGCTGCCTTGAACTCCTTACCCCAGCTGCCTGGCTGCCCCCAGCTTCCCAAAGCTCAAATAAGAGGGGCTGGCGGCGGGGGAGGAGGAGGAGCCAGGAGCCTCGGCCGCTCCATTCACACCGCTGCCTAAACCCGGCCAAGCAGCGCGCGCGGCTAGGTGGGGGCGCCCTCGCCGCGGGGGTGGGGGGCGGGCTTGAGAGAGCGTACCTCTGGGAGACACCCTCCTCTCCTACCAGCCACGCGCTCTCAGCCCGCCTACGGGACGCAGCCTACCCCCACCTCCCCTTCTCGGCCTTTGCAAGTGTGGGAGTCTCGGGGCACTGGCGAGTCTCTCCAGGTGAGCAGCGAATGTCCCCACGGTATCCCCGTGTGTGTGGTGGTGGAGGTGGCGGGCGGGGGGGTGTTAATCTGAGAGGGCGGGTTCAAGGGAGGGGCAGGTGAGCTCCTCGAGGGCGGGAACTTCAGGAAAGCACTGAAAACTTTCCGGAGCTTCAGAGAGGCCAATTCCTTTACTCAGAGCCCGAAAGTCCAGCTCCTGCTTCTTGTGCCGCCGGGCAGGAGTGGTGGCCGTAATCTCAGGTTCACTTGGGGTGGGTGTCACACTTTATGGGTTCCAGAGGCCACGCGCAAGGTGAACGTGGGTGACCTGGGGGGCGCGGTGCTTCAGCTGTGATAAAAGGCATATTTCGATCGTCTGGTAGTTGGTTACTGGATGAGGTTTGTGCCCAGACGAAGGCAGTTGTCGCCTGCCTAAAAACTGGTGTCAGCGGTACTTAATCTCCTTTCCTAGTGAGGGATATTTAACTCTAATTCGGTGAAGCCGGGAAAGCCTTTAGGGGAACACCCAGAGCTTGCACGCATTCTGATCGGAGAATCCTGGAGCCCAGTATGGAGGCTGAGAGGTGGGTCGGATTCCAAGTCCAAGTCCCCCCGGGAAAGGTTGTCTCCTGCAGCCAGTCCCGCCGCCCTCGGCCTCCGCTCACGATGGAGGATACCATTCTGGATAAGCAGTGACTGATGAGGGGACGCAAACCAGTTAGGAGGACCACGAGGGAAAGCCCTTAGTGGCCCACGGTCCAGGGCAGTGTTCTCACCGTTGGGAGTTCCGAGCGCTGAACTTCGCCACATCAGACTCCTCTCTTCACTCTGTGGGAGCCCCGCACGCCTCAGGGCGGGTGTTTGAGGTTTTGTTTCGGTTTTTGGCTCTTCCACAGTAGTCAGGATTTAAGGGGTTGCGGATCCTAGGCAAGGAGAAGCGCTGGGAACCCGGGTAGGAGTGCGTTTCGGGGCTCGTGGAAACGCCCAGGAGGCAGCGGCGACGGCGCAGCCTGGAACCGCCAGGAGCGCGGGCGGGTAGAAGCCGGTGGCCGCCAGGCCTCTTCCTCCAGGCTGGCCGCGGAAGGGCGCGCACCTCTCCACCAAGCCCTAGCGAAGCAACAACCATGGTAGTTGCAGTTTTACAAAGAAACGGAACGTTTTAAAAGCCGTGGCATGCTCTTCATTTTCTTGCGCTTTGGTTTTAGATAACTTGAACTTGCGCTGAGTAAATGAAGTAGACCTGAGTTCTGGCTGCGAACCCGAGGCTCAGAGCCTACACACCAAACAAAATTCCCTCCTCTTGGGGTCGCTCGTCCTAAAGGCGCAGGAGACGGTGAGGGCAAAGGTCGGGAACGCGCGCTACCCGCTGGTTCCCCCGGCCATCTAGAGGTCCTGCCCCTCTCTGCGCTACTTTGGTGCATGACTGTGCTTGTCTCCACTCAGAAGCTTTACCTTTTCTTTAAAGAACTGAAAAGGTTCTGAAGGCCAGCTCCTTCTCCCCCGACACTCTGTGAGCTGCCCACTACGCTTTCGCAAGTGCAGTCTGGAAACCTGCAGCGGGGCTGGAGAGCTGGGCAGAGGGCATGAGCCTGTGGTCCCTTTGGTGCAGAAAGGCCCCAGCAGATGAAACTTCTCAGGCCAAGTTGCCCCTAGAACTCCGCAGACCCCTGTCTCACACCCACCACTTTTATTTCAACGTCGAAGGAGTTTTTAACTAGGAATCACTCAAGCGCCACGAGGGAAGGAGAGACCTTTACGAAAAGTCAGGGATTTTTATTTGCCAACGAAAAGGTCGAGATTGTTTCTTTTTTATACTCTTCTGCAAAGTTTTGGGGGTCTTTGGGGGGGAGGTGACTTGAACGTGAGCTTTTGTGGTTTTGAATCCCAGATAGGGCAGAGGTGCTTAATTTTGCGCCTTTACGTTTTTAAAAAAGTTTTTGTTCAGGGGCGGGGTGGGGTGGAGTGAGAAGAACGGGGGGCCGAGAAAATTCAGGACTTTTCTTCCCTCCGCCATTTGTTGCCTGAGAATCCCAGAGGGAGGTAGAGCGGTAGTGTGATCCCCGCTTCAATCCTGGCTTGCCTCCTCGCTCCCGCACGGTAGTCCGAAACGGTGGGAGGAGTTCCCTGCAACCCGCAGGTCCGGGAAGTAAGTGCTGCGCGTCCGCCACCGCTCGAAGTCGGAGGGCCTCGCGGGAGAGGAGGTCTCCGAACGCCCCCACCCATCCGCATCCCCGGAAGCCCAGGAGCCCCAGGCCCAACGCTGGGAAACCCGCACACTGAGGTCCCCCTTTTCCCCTTGAATAACCTATTCTGCGGGAGCTCGGCGGTTATCCAGGCAGACGCGCCCGCTAAGCTGGCCTCGGCCCCCTGAGCCCGCCAGGCGGAGGGACAGAGTATCTGGCCGGGAGGAACTCTGCCCGCCTCGGCAGGTGAGCGCTCTCCGGCACCTCCGTAGCTCGAGGCCCAAGGAAATGAGCGCGGCGGAGACCTGGCCGCTCCCTTCTCTGATCCACCTTTCCACTCCCGTCAGCGCTGAGACTTACAGCACAGAGGATTTGCCTGAATCACCATTTGGCAGGAATGGAAATACAACTCCCCGTCTGCAGAGAAGGAAACTGAGGCCCAGGCAGAGAGAGGAAAGGCAGCTGTAGAGCGCGGTGGTTAAGAGGATGGAATTGGTAGTCAGAGAGTGGAATCTCAGGTCCGCCGGGTAACAGCTGTGTAACCCTAGTGGACTTCCATAGCCTTTCTGAGCCTCAGTTTCCTTATTGATGAGATGGGATAGTGCAATACTAGCGTCCACTTCGTGGAGTCGTGGGGATTCGACCAGAGAATAGTGTTGGTTTCACGCGTTCGATAAACGTTACAATCGTTGTCACTATTACTAAGGATACATGGCAAAATAGTGCCCAAGCCGAGCTGGAACCCACATCTCTCGACGACGTCTAGCTCAGTCAGGCCTTTATCCCCCTCCTTTTCTGCCTCTGTAGAGCTAATGGAATGGGCTGTAAAGAAGGGAGGGAGAGAGGGACACTGAAAACCCATGTGGCTCCGATACATTGGTAAAAGTCATCCTGGCCTGGAAGGTGCTTAATTATTGGGAGATCAAAAATCACCGCTGAGTGGTAGAGGGTCCCGAGGACCTCTAACCGCCCCCCTCCTCCGCCCCTTTGACCCCGGGGCTGTCAACTGCATCTAACCAAGAGCGGAGCCGGCCTTGCAGCCGCGGCCCCAGGGAGCGGCGCGTACTCCCAGGCTGCGCTCCGGGCGTCACCCCGCGGCCGCCGACAACTGAATAAACACTCAAAGCACTGCGATCTGTCAAAGGCTGGGGCCGGAGACGCAGAAGAGGAGTGGCTGCACCACCAGCCGCCCAGGAGGAACTGGCGCTCCATGAGCACCTCGGGCAGGGGCTAAGCCCCGAGCGCCACGCGCAGGACCAGCAAGCAGCCCAACAGCTACTCCTCCCCTCCCTGCCCACTCCAACTCTCGGGGATCTGCTTACCCCCGGCATCTCCGTAGGCGCTTAGCAGGCTTCCAGCCCCGTGCTTGCAGTAGAAACCCCAGCTTCATTTCTTTAAATTAAAAAAAAAAAAAAAAAGTAAGCGAGGGACTTTTGTTAGAGAGTACCCCTCGCCTTTGTCCCCCCACCCTGGCTTTCTCTGCTCATTTGAAAAATAACTCGATTTTTTTTAACAACCTTTCGTCTACAGTACAAACTCCGTTCTCTGACCCAGTTTGGGGGTTCAGGACCGGTGAGCGCCGCCGCCTAGGCGCTGCAAAATTTTCCCCTCTCCCGCAGCTTGCAGTTCTTGGAAGGGCCAGAGTTACCCGTCTATTCTGATGCCACCGCGAGTTGGTCCCCAAGCTCCCAGAGAGTCCCCGTTGAAAGGATTCCGCAGCGCTGCCTCTATTATTATACCGTAAATCTTTTTAAATTCTGGAACTAATTATATAGAGGATATGTCTCAATTTGTTCTGCATTAATGCCACAGTGGGGATGGAGGCCGGGCCGTGGCCAGAGCAGATACGTAGGCCCATGAAATTGATGAACTGAGAGTTGCTCCCAGTCCTAAGCGCACCATCTGGAATTCCAGTCTGAGGTTACAATTAGAACTCCTGACCCCGGATTCAACTTTGCAAACAACAGGGGGAAAAATGGGAAAAAGAAAAAAAAAAAAAAGGGAAAAAAAACCCAACTTATATTCTGCACCTGTAAAAAAAAAAAATCCCCACACAATCTTAAAATCTTTCCATCTCAGAAGATTCTTTCCAAGTATTCTTTAGTGTTTTTTTAACCTATAAAAGATAATGGACTATATTTTATAGACTGGATTTTATCTTATCCCTTTCCCTCTCCCGACTGCACTCAGTTTAACAGTTGTCAGTTTTTTTCTTTTTTCTTAAGGGTTGGATTTAATTATATGGGACCAAAATATTCCTTAGTAAATTAGCTTGCTAAATATTCTGTCATTTTGCTATTCTGCTTTTGAGAAACAGCTTAATTACAGAAATCTATCTGGATCTAGGAACTTCTTTTTCACTGTTGCTCCAGCTTAACTGTAATCAGGGATTTTATTTGTGTTATAATTTTATTTGTGTTCTAAATCGGTTAGGCCAAATTCTTCCTTCTTTCTTTAGTAACACACTGCTTTATTTTCCTCTCACTTTGACCCTCTGAAGAAAACGAAGGACCAGGCAGTGCTGGGGAAATCTGTTAAATTTATTAGCATAAATGCTTAGACAAAACGAGATATAAATCATTCAGATGTATTAAGCCATAAAGTATCCCAATGAAGTCAGTGCCTCACGGGGTCCTGGTGTATAAATGTTCATATAAAACAAGTTATCAGTATTATCTTTCAAACTGAATATGTGTTGTAAAAATATTCAAACATTGAGTTAAGAATATGGAGGCAACGGCTATGTAGGAAGGGTAGCGATTTGGTGGCTCAGAAAGCATGGCAGAAGACAATTCTCAACAGTAAGAAAATGCAGTAGACAATTTTTTTGAAGAAAAGTATGCAAGATATATTTGACGAGAAGTAAAGAAATAAGGAAAGAAGAAATGAATGGAGAGCAAGACACTGCTTTCTGTAGAACACTTTTTTCCCCTAAAAAAGGTCAATTTAGCTTAAAAAAAAATCTAGTCAGAAAAGGCACTGGCTCTTCACACAGATAACGGATGAGCCATTAGTGAAGAGCCACCTGGGCCTCCGTCTGCAAACCCGGATATGCAGCTGGTCGGCAGAAGGATGTGAATTCACTGGAGGTGGACAGGGAGAAGAGAGGTGGGGGAGTGAGGAAGGGGAGTTGCCAGAATTCCTAGCAGAGGTTTACCAAGATAAAAAATCAGACAAAATGTTTAAGGAGCAAGGGCTCTCAAAGCTCATAATCACAGCTCTCTGTAAACCTTGGCAAACCGAGGCATTCTTTGCCTTTTAGAAATGACTGTTCCAAAGCCTTTTTTTTTCTTCTCCCTCTCTCTCTCTCTTCTTCTCTCCCCATCTCTCTCTAATCAAGGAGTTTACCAGAGAAAGGGACTCTCCCTTTTCTTCATCAGGGACATCGTCAGCTTTTGGGGTTCATGGGTTCATTCACCATTGGGGTAACCATTTATCAGGAAATTTCTTTGTGCCAAGTGTTGTGGCAGGGACTGGAAATCCAGCCGCAGGAGGACAAGCTCCACCCTGCTCTCACCGAGCTTGCTTGTATTCCAGCCAGAATGACAGACAAATTACAAGCAAACAAGTTGGATACTTTCAGCTAGGGGTAACTGCTACAAAGAAACAAGGAGATTCATAGACTAGAGGAGTAAAGGTATGACAGGGATGGGAACAAATATACATGCACTGCCCTGTCTTAATGTGTTTGTAAGTATCTCACTTTAGTGCTGTGTGGCAGGAAGGGTTTGAAGGAATGGATCACTTGGTCTGGACAGATCTCTACCTAGAGGGGGCTGGACTTTATGGAATCAGGAGACTAGCGGTTTAGAGAGGGGAGGATTAAAATCGCCACCAGCAGGGACAGCTGGGTGGCTCTGTTGGTTAAGCATCTGCCTTCAGCTTTGCTCATGATCCCAGAGTCCTGGGATCCAGTCACATATTGGGCTCCTTGCTCAGCAGGGAGCCTGCTTCTCCCTCTGCCTGCTGCTCCCCCGCTTGTGCTTTCTCTCTCTCTTTCTCTGACATATCAATAAAATCTTAAAAAAATAAAATAAAATCGCCGCCACCAGCTGAGTGATGTGAAAGTTACTTAACCTCCGAAACACTCCATTTTTTCCTCTTGATAAAAATAGCAGCACCTTTTGAAGTTGAGAGAATGAGATGAGGAAGGGCATGTACCATTTTCTAGCCCAAAGGGAGCACTCAATAAACGGTCACTATTATCTATATTCTTATAGATTCTGTTATTCTTTGTTTCCCATTAATTGATAAGTTGTAGACCTAATACCGATAATGGTGTGAGTTACGAAAATCTTCACTGTTGTTCAATCAGGGAGAAGGGCAAGAGGAGAAGCCCTTTGCCAACAACTCTAACCTTAAGCTGGGTTTGTTATTGCCTTGAAGTGAATTGAAATCCTTCTGTCCTATACCCAGGTCTGAAACAGAAAATATGTAGCTTCTGCTTGAAAGTCAAGCTTAGATTCTTTCCTTGCAGTACAGAAGACTATAGATGAATGTCAGCTCGAAAGGCTTAGGATGCCATTTTCCCTTACAGCCACATTTCAGGTAGGTAGCCTAGTGTAGAATAAAGAATCCTGGGCTAGGTATAAAAGCAGCTGGGTTCAAATCTTGTTTCTGACAATGACCATGGCCTTGGGGAAATAACTTAAGCTCTTGATTTTTCAATACCCTTATCTGTAAAAGGAGAATGATAATAAGAATAAAAGCCATCAGGACCATCTGTAATGTGGGAACTAACCAGGGAAATAAATGTTGCAAGGAGTGTTGGGGTACATGCATCACTTTCTTCTGCATGTTTCTTACTTTGTAAAATGGGCATAGTACCTTTCTCATGGGTCTGTCGTGAGAATGACATGAGATGTGTTTAAAATCTTTCTGAACACGCCTAGAATAGAGTGCTCGCTACCTAATTGTGGCTGCTACTTTTCTTGTTAACCTTTCTCTGGTCATGCTCCCAGAGCCGAGCTTTACCTTTTCACACTTATAGTTTTTTGTTTGTTTGTTTGTTTTTTACTGTCGCAGGATGAAAAAGTATAAAGGGCAGGGCTTAGGGATCAGATGTCTGGGGTTTGAGTCCTCTTCTCCTCCTTATTTTCTGTATGACTTTGGGTGACTTCCTTATTTTTTCTGAGCCTCAAGTTTCATAACTGTAAAAATGGGAGCAAAGGATACCTTCATCTCACAGAGCTGTTTTGAGAACAGATTAACACAACACATGTAAAGTGCTTACATGGTACCTGGCATGTGGTCAGAAATCTAAAAATGGTAGTTATTAAGTTTTCAATTTGTCTAATCAGAGAATATTAATTTACTTCAAAAAACTGAGCAGCCACCAAGAACCTGGATTCCAGCATGATTCTGAGCACACACACAAACAAATCCCCATCTTCTAAATTCACCTGTGCCACATTGAAATCTTACTCCTTCTTATAGGAAAGACTTTGTAATCAAGGCATTGACAATGACTTTTCTTTTTGAGTATCAGTCCATTAGGTTGTAAGTTAGAATCACATTTATTTTCACCGAGTTTCTTTGCAGAATAACCAGCATATATCAAGGACTTTGGTAATCTCGTATTTTTTAAAATAAGCAGAAAACTTTTCAGCCAATGGAGAGGAAAAAAAAACAGTTGGACTCTCTTCCTGGAGTTGCCACACAGCATTTATTAATAGCTCTGTAAACAGGCTTGAACATAGTATCAGCTGGCTGCTCAAGATATTACAAAAGTTTATGAGAAGTGGCTCAGAAAAAACAAGATAGACTCATTAGAAATCTGATACTGGTCAATAGTGCCTTTATCCTGAGTCTCCATAAATCACAAACAAATGAAACTTCTATTGTGATCACTGTTCCATTTCTAAAGGATCTCCTTCTCCCCTTTAGTAGAAATTAAATAACATTTAAGAAAGCACATGATTTTTTTTTCTCTACTGATACAGAGACTAATTACAAAATTTCCCAAGAGGTAATAAAAATCAAGCTCTAATAAACAGATGTGACATACAATAAATAAAAAGCACATAACTTTGATTCTCTATTTAGGGCATATGTTTATCTTTAATTATCCCCAACCTAAGAATGGAATAACTGTTGTTATCTGTTATATTTATTATTTATTTCTAGAGTGACACCATGTTTTTATCTTACCCAGAACAGTCACAGTTTAAGTTGTTGTCCCAGCTTAATTATTAATTGCTCTCCTTTTACTTCCCAAAGTATTTTAGAATTGATGGTAAATAGTAAGGGTTCCACTTGCTTAAAATTTTATTTTATAAAAAAGACAGGTTCAAGAAAGCCATTAGAACAAGGGTGAAAGACAAGAGTTAATTGTGGCTAGCGAGAAGAAGAGAAGATTGGATTAATATTAGAAATCAAAGGATGAGGGGGTGCTTGGGTGTCTCAGTCAGTTAATCGTCTGCCTTTAGCTCAAGTCATGATCTCAGGGTCCTGGGACTGAGCCCTTGTTGGGCTCCCTGCTCAGCAGGGAGTCTGCTTCTCCCTCTTCCTCTCCCTCTGTCCCTATTCCCCCCTCCCCAGCCCCCTAGCTTGATATCTATCTATCTATCCCTCTCCCTCTCCCAAAAAATAAATAAATAAAATCATTTTTTAAAAAAGAAATCAAAAGATGAGGATAATTACTGTAATTGAGCATAAAATTTAGTTCTGAGCTTCCTGACAGCCAAGTCAAAAAGGGAAAATAAAACTAGCTATATCTCTCTCATAAAATAGAGAGAAGAAACCCATTTTTTTTTAGAAGAGACAGACTTTTCTAGCACTAAGCTCCGACAGAAACTCAGCTCACTAGCCTTCCTCTAAGGATCATGAGAAATGGTTAGTGACTTCAACAATAAAGTTTCAAAAGATGCAGAGATATTCTCTGGTGACTTCTCATTTCAACCCAATGGTGTAGTATTAAAATTATAGTTATTTTTCTAAAAAATAAACAAACAACAAAACCAAAAACCAAAACAAACAAATTTTTTTTTAAAGATTTTATTTATTTGACAGAGAGAAAGATCACAAGTAGGCAGAGAGGCAGGTAGAGAGAGAAGGGGAAGCAGGCTCTCTGGAGCCTGATGCGGGGCTCGATCCCAGGACCCTGGGATCATGACCTGAGCCGAAGGCAGAGGCTTAACCCACTGAGCCACCTAGGCACCCCAAAACAAACAAATTTTAAAAACCCAAACATTTTCTAAAAGGAAAGAGGCAGTAATATAATCACTTTTTAAAGTTCTCTGGAAGTCTGACCTGATTCAAATTAACCTAATGTGTTAATTTTCAGAAACTGCCTACTGATAATTTTAAAAAATATTTTACTCATTAATCATTCAAATAACTTTGAATATGAACCAAAACACTGCTAGGGACACGACCTTGTTCTCCAGAATTTGTGATCTGATTTGGGGAGAGCCCTAGGGTAGTAGTAGTTCTTTTTTTTTTTTTTTAAGATTTTATTTATTTATTTGACAGAGAGAGATCACCAGTAGGCAGAGAGGCAGGCAGAGAGAGTGAGAGGGAAGCAGGCTCCCTGCTGAGCAGAGAGACCCATGAGGGACTCGATCCCAGGACCCTGAGATCATGACCCGAGCCAAAGGCAGCAGCTTAACCCACTGAGCAACCCAGGCACCCCGGTAGTAGTAGTTCTTAAATGAGATGATTTCCTACACCTCTGGACAGAGCATCTGGTTATGGTTAGAGACATTTGTGATTGTCACAGCTTGGTTGGGGTAGGAAAGTAGATGCTACTAACATCTAGTTCAGACAGGCCAGGGAAGGTGCTAAACTTTCTTTAATTCACAGGGCCGTCCTCCCACAGCAAAAAATTATCCTGCCTAAAATGTCAACAATTCTGAGGTTAAGAAACCCTGCCTTAGGGTACTATCACTAGAAGAGATCATCATTTCTAGCTGGGGTAAAAAGAAGCTTCCTGGAGGAGAGGTCCCACCTCTCCCACCCCACCCCAGTGGAACCGGAAGATGCCTCTCCCCATGCTCAAGAAATGGTAGGCACAGAAACAGGTAGGTGAGAAGAGGCAAGCATACTGTAGGGATGCCGTCCACAAAGGGAAATTGTGGGTAAACTAACTGAACTACAAAAGAGGACAGTCTATGTGAAACAGTAAGAGAGAAAGCCAGAGAGTTCAAGTGAAGTTAGGGCAAAGAGTTTCTGCTCTGATGTTATGCTCCAAGATCCCTAAACATTGCTAGTGTTTTTTGTTGTTGTTGTTGTTGTTTTTTAAACCACACAAATCAAAAGCAGCATAAACTTTTATGTTCACAAAGATCATCTTTGAATACCAGCTTGGGCTGTATATATATGGATAGATGGATATTTTCTTCCACTCCCCTACATCATTTTTCACCACTTACATAGTAGGGATTCCTTGGACTCGGTTTTATATCACATTAAATTTTAAAAAATGAGTACCTACTTAAAAATACAACCTATCAAGGCACAGAAAATTCTGAACCACTGCTGTAATTAATAGAACATTGTAGGAATCACCATTAAGAAATATTATTCTGACCTAGTTCGCCGTGTCAAGCTGCAGATTGTCCTTTTCTCGAATCATGGAATGCTTTGTGAGAAAGGACTACAAAGCTGGGTCCCTCGATATTAGCCATCTCACCCCCCAAAGTTCAACCAGAAGTGGGACAAAACCCTCCTCACCATGTCGACGTGTTTACTTCTGGAGTAGGGTAGGAAAATATTGCTGTTGCCCAATTTGGTTTTCCAGCCCATTCACTTGCCTGGAAACATATGTTTTATTCTTTCCTTTGATGATTTACAAATAAATTAGCATGATCCGCCAAGGCCTGCCAACATACATGTGTGACTGGAGAAATTTGAGATGTTGAAAAATGATTGTGATTTATTGTATCCCGATACTTTCTTCTGAAGGACCAAATAAATAGCACCAGTTAGTTATATACCTGACATATTTATTGCAGAAATCCCACTGAGCACTTCCCATTGTCATGTGTTCTCACACATTGTTTTCACAAATTGTGTTTTGAAAGAAGTCAGGGAAATTCAGGCCAGAGAAACAAGATGTTATCTTTTGGAAAGGATGAGCCCACTCTAATGGAAAGGGATAATCCATTTAGAGGTTTGCAAAGCCAGTGTCCTCCAGTGGGTGTGATAAATCCACAGGATCTGAATCCGGGATTTTGCACTGGGACCTTGAAGTCAGCAGGAACAATTTAGTTGTGCTCCAAATAAACACAGTGTATCAATGTTATTATTGGATAAGCATGCACATCTGTTAGGTCAATTTTGTCCCAATTCTTTAAGGGAATTGCATTCACCAAACACAGTTCTAATTATGTCCATCACAAATAGATCTAAGATGAATGCATAATGTCAGTGGCACTCCTTAATCATCCCTGTTTGAAAACCAGATATAAAAAGGAGAAAAATTCACCTGCTCATCTCAGATGGGTCACATGCTTGGAGAACCCCTGAAGAGACTCTTAGTTCTCCCCTAAATTTCATCAACAGGACCATATTCAAAAGACGAGAATATTTGAGACAGCTGCCCTTCTTCACTTTCAAATAAATGTTGTACATGCTTTAATTTATGGTGGGGGGCAAGAGGAATCCAAATATGCTTTTCTAAGAAATTCTCCATCACTTCCTTTCCTAACCCCACACGGTACCTTCCTAGGTATGGTTCAGTATACCCAGGTTACGTAAGACAATCTTTCTCTGGGTTGAAATGGCAGTTTGCAGCAGGGTACAGCTGTAAGGCACTTCAAAAAGCATCTAGCTCTACCCCTCATTTTTCAGATAAAGTGTTATACGACTTGACCCAGATTACCTGGCTAGTTCGTGGCAGAGCTCCCGCTAAGGCCCAGCCTATGGGAGGTGAGATCTATCTTTCTGTAACTGCATTCACTCATTTACACTTTCTGAGTACCTACCACAGGCCCAGAAACTGAACAGGAGACACCTGGTCCTTGCTCTCAGTGTGCTCTGTCTGCCTGTGCCAGGATTTGGTCACAGGTGAAGCAGGACGTGGAACTTCTGCTAGAAGATGAATCCTTATAACCCCGCTCCCTTACACCAGCTCTGAGAATCCCTCAGCTCTTCCCTACGGTAATCGGGAAGACCAAAGGCCACTTCATTAAGTTTTAGAGAGGGCCTCTGGTGGGCTTGTCAATAATTAGCTAACCTCAACATTGTTAAAAATAGGAAAGCATCATTATAGCTTACAGAGGACCCGATCGACAGAGACGCCTGGCACACCGACAGCACTTTTTTGCTGGAATTAGTCAATGATGCCTCCCAAAGGTTTAGCAGCAAGGATACCCCAAGGGGGAGCTCTTCTGGCTTGGAACTGAACTACAGTGAGTGCGGATCAAACCCCAAGCACAAGGAGCCTTTCAGAGCCGCATTTAGTAGCATAGTCAAAGGAAGATAACCAGAAAGCCACAAAGAAACCGTTAAGCCTCTCCTCCCTGTGTTTTCGCTGCCTATTTAACACTGATGAAATCCTGACAGTATTGGTAAGGCAGGGGGGAGTGTTACACAATGTGCAAACTTCGCAGACATTTACCAAAGATCAAGTTCCAAGATGTAAAACAAATAAAACGAAGATTTTCTCCTAATTTGACTCCCAGCGGATCTGAAAAGCATTTCGAACATGTCCAGTAAGGCATTAAAAATAATGATCCCAGAGAGTCCTCACTCCCTTGGTCATCTTAATATATTTTTGTCTACAAACAAGAGAAGTTTTCTAAACTGCTCCCTTGGCTTCCTTTGAAAGATCTCTAGAACAAAAGTACTTTGGGTGACCCCGGGATACCCAGCAACAGTAACCAAGGATGTGGATGAGGCTGAGAAAGATAAAAACAGATGATGCGCTTTTTGACGTCAGACCTAAAATATTGTGTACTTAAAAACAGAAGAAAACGCTGAACCTTAGAAACAAAGAACAACTCCATCAGGAAGATGAGCAAGCTTATTGAAGAGAACGTTAAATACGATTTCTCAAAATGTACTATAAAATCACTCTTATGCTACCCAGGTGACCCTGTGGGGTAGCTTCTTTATGTAATTAGAATTGGCTTTCCTCCTTCTTGCATTTTTCTCCTTCTCTTCTTTTCACAATAATAGCTATTATCATTATTATTATTGTTATTGTTATTAGCCATCATTTACTGAGTGGCTGGGCTCTCTCATACATGCTCTCTACTGCTCATAACAACTGCTTTAATGAACGGTTGTGATCACCATTTCTGAGATGAGGGAATCGATGCTACGAGGTTTGAGCTGTTGACTGTGGAGAACACAGGCAGCCTGAGCCGCAGCCATCGCTGCGTACGGTGAGGCATCAGAAGTCTGGAAGGAAGTGAAGTGAGTGGACGTTGGGGATCCACTTCCGCGGCAGTCCTTGGCGTAGCTTATTCTCAAAATCCGACTTAACGGTCTATAACCGTCCAGCCCAATTCTGACAAGATCTGTAGGCCAAAGTAAAATTAAATGACTTTTGCCACGGAATCTGTTTCTACCACACACTGTCAACCGAAGTCCGACCCACCCCCTTCCTGTTTGTACCAAATTCTGGCATAGCCTCCTTCCTACAATAGCTATGTCCCTGAAATTAATTTTTTTGTTGTTGTTAAATACAATGAATAACAGTGACAACACACTGCGGGGAAGTTACAGAAAGGATTTGCTATTTCGAGGCATCCCAAGGCGATGTTTCCTCCTTCTAAATGATCCCCCCCTCTACCTCTCTCTGCCTCTCTTCAAACCTGAATTTTCACATGCCAGGATTGAATATAGAGGAGAGATGGAATGTACAAGCACACCAGTCTTGCATCTCGATAAAGCAGGCGGAAGCTCTATTGAAAGGTCCACTCAGGTTTTCCACAAGGTGGCTCTCAAAAGATCTCGGAGCTAGGCCATTTCTGATGGTCGCAGGAAGAAGAAAATGTGTCTTTATAAACCCAAAGTTCATACATATGTATAGATGTTCACACGTGCCTGTACACAAACGTTCCTGATGTTTACTGAGCTGAGCATTTCGCACTTGTACTTCTTCCCACAAGAGCAACTTCTGCTTACATCTCTCTCTCTTCCTCACCCCCACTCACATGAACAATCCTGAAGTCATGAGCTAAATGAATATGACCAATTTAAAAAGGAGAATGGCTTCATAGGGGCAAAGTGGCACTTTCCAGTTTCATGAAAAGACAGGACTCCACCAATGTTGACTTTCTGGAGCTTTTCATGCAGGCGGGGAGTCATGTGCTCAAAAGCTGAGACAGCTCTGGCTGGCTGAGTGCCTGAGGAAGACAGCCATGGGTCCTTAGTCAGGCATTTGGGATCACAACTCATCTCAGAAATGCATCTTGTTTCCAGTTTCCCCTTTATCTCTGGCAGAGATCACCGTGAACATGAACGGAGGGTTGTGGTAGAACTTGGAGCCAGTTGCCGGAGGATATCCACCCCACTGGGATCCAACCCAAAAAAACATGCTCTCAGCCTAAGCCATGCTTCAGGGGCTGGGCATGAAGCTTCCTGACTTGGTTGAGTTTCTTACTTTTTCAGGGTTTTTTTGCAACCCTTCTGGATTCACAAGTGAAGCTCTGAGGCTTATGATGGTAGCATTCCTGCCATTTGGGTCATCTGGGCTTCTTTGAAGAGTGGGCAGGTCTTGGCAGGCTAACCATGGCACAAGGATAAAAGTAACAATCGCCACTTTTATTGAGTGTTTGTTGAATGACTGACACTGCGATACATATTTTCTTAGATTATTTCATTTTATCCTTACAGAAACTCTTGGAGAAAAGTCATATAAATATCCTCATTGTACATATGAGGCATAGAGAGCTTGCCATTTGCCTTAAGTCCCACAGGTGGAAAATGACAGACTCCCTCCAAACTCTGCCAGTATGTTCCCATTGACCAAATCCTACCAGACGTGGAAGGCAAGGGAACCGACTGGGGCAATCCATATAGGTCAGCCTCGGGCAGCCCAGAGCAGGGTGAAGAAAGGTGGAGATGGACTTGGACAGGGCTTGTGTGTCTGCAAATGCCTTTATCCTAACCTTCGCTTGATTGATCTTTAGCTGGCTATACAGCTATAGATTGGAAATCATTTTCTCTTGGAATTTTGAAGACATTGTTCTTTGCCTTTTAGTTTCCAGCATTACTTTTCAGAATACAAAGCCATTCTGATTTCTGAGCCCATATATGAATTAGCTTTCCTTTCTTGGAAGTTTGCAGGATCTTCAGGAGCCCCCTGAACTGCCCAGTTCGATTCCCAATAAGCCTTGTTAAAAAGAATTGATCTATTAATTAAATTGTCCCAACAACTATTCTGGAATGACAGAAAAAGGAATTACCTATCCATTTTTCTCCCTTAAGGAACATTTAGAGCCCAGTCTAATAGAGGTATTGAATTTTAAAATCTGTTTAAAATAGTGAGGGGGTACCTGGGGGGCTCAGTGGGTTAAGCCTCTGCCTTCGGCTCAGGTCATGATCTTAGGGTCCTGGGATTGGGCTCTGCATTGGGCTCTCTGCTCAGTGGGAAGCCTGCTGCCCCCTTTCTCTCTGCCTGCCTACTTCTCTCTCTCTCTCTCTGTGAAATAAATAAATAATAACTTTTAAAAAATCGTGGGGAGAAAAAAGTCATGATAGTGAGAGTATCCAAAGTTATAGTATTTCTATTCAGCATCTAAAAATGTCTGTTATCCCATCCTCACATGAAATTGCTGTTGAATAAGATCAAACTAGGTTAGCACTAAACAGTCTCTGTCTTTTCAACAACTTGGGTCCAGGGACTCTGAAATGGAGACTTAACAGACATTTCTCTTAGAAAAATGACACGCTTTTTCATCAGCTTAATATTTTACATGAAGATATCATACCTGGGAGATTACCCTGTTGTGGAAACCAACATCCAATAAGCTTTGCCCCAGCACAGAACAATGGGTGACAGAAATTCTTTCTTGGGTTGTATTCTGATGGAGCCGAGGTTGGTTGGCCCGAGATGCTTTCCATGGTCTGCTGAGCACAAAAGTAGAGTCTGGCTCTTGGCCACAGACTAGGCTGCCCAGTCAATAAGACCTGCTTCCATCAACCCAAGGCTGTACTGATTTCTGCTTTTTTTAACAATTGAAATGAAAATGCCACCGGGAGGAGAAAGAACAATGGTGTTTTGACAAATGGAACAAAGATAGAGCTTGACTGACAATTCAGGTCAGAAAGCAAACGAAGGCACAGGAAGACTGATGTTGGCCTGCCTTCTTGCCAAGCAGCGAACACTCCGTGGGAGGTTTCCACTGACATGACAAACAGGCTTAACAGTGGCCATTCAGAGTCAGCAATTTTGTTGGTTGTTTTTTGGCAAAAGGGCGCTTTTTCTAGGACTTCAAGTGTAATTAGAGTAATATTACACAATTAACACATATGGAGGGCCTGGGTGGTTCAGTCGGCTAAGCATCTGCCTTCAGCTCAGGTCATGATCCTGGAGTCCTGGGATGGAGCCCCACTTTTGTCTGAGGGCCCTGCTTCTCCATCTCCTTCTGTGTCTTCCCTCCCCCCAGTTGGGTGTTCTCTTTCGCTCTCTCAAATAAATAAATAACTAATAACTAATAATAATAATAATAAATAAAAATCTGTCTCTCTCTCAAATCAATAAATAAAATATTTAAACCAAAATTAACACATACAGCCATAGTATCTTTGAAACCAAAGGAAGAACAATGAGAGCTTCTGCGACTCACTGAAAAATGTTATTGTCCTGTTTCTTTGGAGATCTGCTAGAATAGTTCAGATAGAGTTCTGGCCTTTGGAAGGGGCTAGGCTGAGAAACCTCTAGTTGCACTTTCTAGACTTGGAATCCTCTAAAAAGGGAAATTAGGAAGCATTCATTCATGACCTTGAAAAAATGTTTATAAAAGTATATTACAACGTATCAGTAAAAGGAGCCGGGAAGAGGGTTTATGTGAAAGTTCATGAGAGAAATGCAGCTATTAGCACGCATGCCTTTCCCCACCTTGACCCCAGCAGGAATGTGTAAATTGTAACATATGGAATGTAAGCGTCTGTTGAGATGTTTCATAAATCTGCCTGGCAATGAGCATCATAAGGCCCTGTGTGAGAACGAGCCCCAGCAAGGAAGAGATGGTCAATGTCACATAGAACTTTGGCTGTTCATCAGCCCAGGATCTGACCATCAAAAATGTGCAATGTTCTTTAATAATCACAACTACTTTCTGACAAGGCAACACTTCGTTAGGGAGCCCAACCCAAGAATAGGTAATGTGTTCATCCATTCATTCCAGAAATGTCTATGGAGAGCCTGTGCCATGGCCAGCAGCATGCTAGGCACTGCAAGTACAGTGAAGAACAAGGAAGACACTGCCTTGCTGCCCTATAACCTACAGCACGTAGACAAACAGATGTTAAACAAAAAATAACAAAAATAATTTTGTAATTACAATTTGGATAACTGCTAGAAAGGAGAATACTAGCTTGTGCTAATAGTACAGGGACTCTTCCAAGCTCTCTACATGGATTATCTCATTTAATCCTCATACCAATCTCAGCAATACATGCTATTATTAGCCCCTTTTTAAAGATGAAGAAATAAAGGCGTCAAGTTCTCCCTGTTTTGCTCAAGGCCACACAGCTAATGAGCGGTGGGCTCAGAATATAGTGTCAAGTAGGGTGAGTCCAGGCCCCGAGTTCCTGACTCTGTGCCACCTTTTTTATGACCTGCGTGGGGAAAGACCGTGGATTTAGATTTCTAGGTTAAAGAAAATGTCTTTCAGGGTAGGGTTTTAGGCCAAGCCCAAGCAGGAGTTATTTGGGAAAGAGAAGATAACAGGAGTATTCCAAAGTTGGGGAGATGGAGTGTCCAAAGGTCCTGAGGCAGAAGGAGTTGGCTTTGGAGGCGTGGCTGGAGAGTGGAGAGTGAAGGCAAGGCTGGAGAGTAGGCAAGAGTCAGAGTAGGTGCGACCTTGTAAATCCTACTAAGAGTCTTGAGCTAAATTCTGAGCAGAGTGGGAACTCCTGAAAGACTAGAATTTGTATGGGGTTTGTAGAGTCTCTCCAAACACAACTGCTACAGCTGGGAGAGGAGAGGCTTTCTCCCCACAGAGGATGGTGGCTGAGGCTGAGCTAGCAACTCATTCCTCCTTCCCACCATCTTTTGTGGAAGAAAGAGGATTCTACATAGTTTTGTTCTTATCAGACCTCTGTCTTCTGCTGCATTTAGAAGATGGTGGTGTCCAGAAAAGACTGATGCTATGGACTAAATGTCTGTGTTCCCCTCCCCCAAATTCATATGTCAAAATCTTGATCTCCAGTGTGATGGTATTAGGTGATGGGGCCTTTGGGAGGTCATCAGGTTAAGATGGCAGAAATTAGTGCCCTTATGAGAAGACACCCTTAGCTAGCTCCCTATGAAGATACTATGGGAAGTTGGACAATTTCAAGGGGGAAGAGGGCTCTCCCAGAATCTGACCATGTTGGCACCTGGGTCTTATACCCCCAGCCTCCAGAACTGTGGGAAATTTCTTTTGTTCATAAGCCCCCCAGTCTATGGCAATTAGTGATAGCAGCCCAGATGGTTGAAGGCAACTGGCAAACCAAAAATTCATTCAGCACTGCTTAATAGTAACCTCAGGCACTAGCATTAACTTTCACATTGCCCAAACTGTGGGAATTAAGATTAGGAAAATGATCCCCTCCCTCTCTCCCCTGCCCCAGATTTCCATGTTAAAAATGGTAGCATTTCCTTACATTCTTGAGATACTCTATTATCTGGGGTGTTTGTTTTTCTTTTTAATCAATGCTTTCATTTATTCACTCATCCAACGTTTGCATACCTATCGTGTGGCAGACTTGAAAGATCGAAAAGCAAGTAAGACTCAGGTCCCTGTGGAAGGCAGAATAATGAATGGCATCCCCGAAATGTCCACATCCTAATCCCCGGAACCTGTGGACACATTACCTCATATGGCAAAAGAGACTGTGCAGATGTGTCTAAGTCAAGGCTCTTAAGATGGGAGATCATCCTAGAATATCTTGAAAGAAGGAGGCAGGAGGGTCCAAGTCCTAGAAGGAGATGGAAGGACCAAAGCAGAGTGAGCAACACTACTCCTGGTTGGGGCCACAAGCCAAGGAAGGAGGGCAGCCCCTGGAGGCTGGAAAAGGTGAGGAATGGGTCCTCCCCTAGAGCTGCCAGAAAGGAAGGCAGCCCTGCCAGTTCTTTGGTTTTAGTCCAAAAGGACCCACTGGGAACTTCTGATGCTCATAAGATAATAAATTTGTATTGTTTCAGACAACTAAATTTGTGATCATCTCTACACCTGCATTCGGGAAAAAAATGCACTCCCCACTCCACTGGAACCTGTCCCAGGACAGACATCTTTGATCTCTCAGTTTCCTGCTAGGGCCCACAGTGTTTCTCAACCCAGCAGTCCAGGCAGCGCTTCCCAATCAGCCAGTGACTGGAAGTAGCTCACTTAGCATCCTGCGGGGTCTGTGCAACACCTTACACACAAGTGTGACCCCGCTGGGATCGCTGTATCTGTAAATATTCGTTAGATGGACATTTCTTAAAGATTTTTATTTTTATTCATTTGCTAGACAGAGACCACAAGTAGGCAGAGAGGCAGGCAGAGAGAGAAGGGGAAGCAGGCTCCCTGCTGAGCAGAGAGCCCGATGCGAGGCTCAATCCCAGGACCCTGAGATCATGACCTGAGCCAAAGGCAAAGGCTAACCCACTGAGCCACCCAGGTGCCCTCATTATGTGGATATTTCTTAATAAGTCTTCTAGATTTGGGCTCCAAAGTTGGTTCCGCCCATAATTGCTGTGTCTCCTCAGGCAAATTACATACATCCCCAGGCTTCAATTTCTTTATCTTGAAGATAATAATATCTACCTCCAAGATCATGAAGAATAAGTGACTAAGGTATCAAAGCATGAAAACTCATGCCTGGCCAGGAAGTGCTCCGATTTTAACAATGGGGATAATGACTGCTATTATTATTGCCTACAGAATTTATCTGAGGTTTAAAAGTCCTTTGGAAAAAAATAAAAAATAAAAATAAAAGTCCTTTGGGAACCTACTGTCTACAGTGTGGGACACACACTAGAGAAGTAGGAGCGAGGGCAAGTGGACAGGCTTTAACTGGGAGAAGACGGAATTGGGGTGAGGATGGTCGAAATGGAAACAAGTTGGGGGACTTGACAGTACTGCAGAAGTAAAATCAATGGGCTTGGCAATGAATTGCCTCTGGGGGTAAAGAAATGTCAAGAAAAGGGGAACGTGGGTGACTCAGTGGGTTAAAGCCTCTGCCTTCAGTTCAAGTCATCATCCCAGAGTCCTGGGATCGAGCCCTGCATTAGACTCTCTGCCCAGCAGGGAGCCTGCTTCCCCCTCTCTCTGCCTACTTGTGATCTGTCTGTCAAATAAATAAATAAAATCTTAAAAAAATTTTTTTTTAATATCAAGGATGATAAAGTCCAAAACCTTATGATGACATGCTAATTAAAGCATGAAATAAATCCTTATTTTGTTTGTGACCTCTCCCACCCCCTAGCTTTTCCTAGTGTGGTGCTCTTTTCTTTCTTCCTGTAACAAAGGAACACCATAAAAATAAAAATTAATAAAATAAAATAAAATAAAATAAAATAAAATAAAGAGCCAAAGGAGACACCAAGTATAGAGGCATAAACGATTTGGCAAAATGTAACGGAAAACCAGGAGACTTCCTCTACCTGAATTTTGGCTTTTTGTTGCCACTATGTGAAGAAGACTTCATGATTGGCCAGAAAGAGGGAGTGTAAGACAACAGAAAAAGAAAAAATAAATAGAATTAAAAGGTCTGAATTGACTTTTAGAAAGAGAAATAAATGAATAGCATAAGAGATAGTTTTTAATTTTTAATGCCTGTAATACAGTTGGGCAGGGGGTGTAGGCAGCAGGTGGAGAATAGAGAACAAAGCCCTTTGGGGCTGTGCAGGGTACGGGATGGGGTCAGCAGACTGACTGATGGGGAAGAGGGAAACGTTCTGGAGGTCGAGTTGGGACATATAGTTTCCAAACCCCGTCTTGGCACCAATGAGTAAGCCCAGAGCTTACCCATGAGGATTCTACAAGATAGCTCTTGTGTGCCTGGGTTCTGTAAAGCTGCCGGGAGTTGAAGGGAGGTCTGCGGTCCTCAGGAGGAACCCATCTCACTGGCACGTGAGTTGCCCCTAGTATCTTACGGGGCCTCACTGACTGGAGGGTAGTTAAAGGGAGCCGCTTTCCTCCAAAAGAAACTCCATGCCCTTCTGCTGCTGTCCTCCCAAAGAGATGCCTGTTAAAGGTGGAATGTTTCTGAGCCGTGGCCCACCAGGAACTGCTGAACAGTGGAGTTTATTTCTGCATGAAACAAAATACCTATTTTTTTCCTTCTGCCTGAGTCCATGATTTGGCTGTGTTTAGCAGAAGAAAGGAAGGAAAGGCATACTTTGAAATTGTAGCAAGCATCTGAGCAGATTGAATTTAATGTTGGATACACATGTCGAGGAAAGTCTCCTTTGGCTCCTGCTCCTTATTCACTGGGGCGCAGTGCGACGCTCCATTGAAGGGCCTGCTGATCTAAGCCAGTGCTAGCTGTTAACGGCAAAGGGCGGGAGCGAGGGGCAGCAGGCTGAGTCCAAGGAGGGATGCCCTCCCCCAGGATGCTTCTAGGCGCTCTGCTCAGCTCTGCCGTGCCCGGTGAGACAGGGCAAGAACCTAAAAGCTGCTCAAGTTCTAGCTTGGCCACAAACATACTGTGTGGTCTTTTCCCACAGCTTAGGTTTGGTTTTCCTGTCCAGGAGATAAAGGGACTGGACTAGATGAATGTAAGATTTTGTTTTAGGATTCCGACATTTGGAGCATCAACAGATGCTGGAAAGGAATGCCAGCCACGAGTGTAGGATAAAATTTGGCCCAAGTGTTTGGGAGGGCATTAGCTTTCAAATGTTTTCATGGGCATACCCTTTGGCTTATAGGGGTCAATTCTTGGGGTATATCCTGTGGAAATACTAGCAAAAGTTTGCAAACTTGGATGTTTACAACTGCAACATATCAGCAACAACTTATGTGTCCACTAGAAGGAAAGTGGTTAAATAAATGTGCTACACAACCATAATAAAGAATAAAAAATAGATAATACTTTAATATATTTTTATAATAATATATAATAAAAATATCCAAAATATATCTTAAAGTGAAAAAGTTAAATTGTTGAGTAAAATATATACAGCTTGATTATTTTTTTTCTGAAATGAAATCCAGATATGTATAACATATTTTATATTTAATTAATTATATATGCATCTATATATGCATAGAGAAAAGGTTGAGAAGGTTCCACACCAAAAATCATAGTGGTTCGCTCTAGGGCTGCACAGTTCAATATGGTAGCCTCACGTAACTACTGAGTACTCATAGAGTGGCTGGTGTGACCGAGGAACTGGGTCTTAAAATTTTATTTAATTTTAATTACTTCATATTTAACTTAAAACCTGTCCTTCAACTGTATGTTTTAGGAGATCTAAATACAGATCAAGTATTTTCAACGAGAATATAGCATCCACTGAGATGTATTGTAAGTGTAAAATACACATCAGATTTAGATGGCCTAGTCCTCAAAATGGTAAATATCTCAATAATAATTTTCTATTTTATTAATAATTTGATAATATTGATTACATGTTGAAGTAAAAATAGTTGGGATACGTTTCATTAAATAAAAGATATAATTAAAATTAATCTCACCTGTTCCTTTTCTACTTTTTTTAACGTGGCTACTAGAAAACTTTAAATTACATATACGGCTCACATGATATTTCTAACGGTCGCTGCTGCTTTGGGGAGTGTGATAGAGGAGAGGCTAGACTAACTTTTCATTTATATACTTTTGCATTGTTTGATTTTGTTACAGTAAGCCTGGATTACTTTCATAATTTATGAAGAATAAAGACCTTCAAAATGTGATAATAAAAAATTCATTTCTAGGATGTATTTTGATATATAAAGAAAATATTAGAGAAAGCACTCCCTCTAATTTGTTTCTTCTGGGATGGTGTGTCAGGGTCTGAAATAAATGTTTTGCCATCAGGTTATTATTAAGTGGAACTCTCATTGTGATGTGTCTGTGATTTACCAGTATCTTCTAATTGCTTGACCCTTTCTTGGACCACGGCTATCCTCAGTAAGTATACTTCTGCCTGACAACCATCCCAGCTGTGTTGGAAGAGGATTGTTTCTCAGAGAGTAGGAGTTAAGCCCACGAGAGTTAGGGAAAAAAAGAGAAATAATCCTTGAAGAAATCTCCCCTCTTCTCTCCAGTTCCCTCCTCCTGTATCAAGATTCCCCAAAGCTTTGGGGATCTATAGGCCTAGGCTGAACTTCCTACCTCGCTAAATGACAAGGCCAGGATGTTAATGTTCCCCATGCAGACACGTCTGTGTTATACATAAAGATGTCTGTGTTACACATAAACACGTTATGGCTGTAACAATATCACTTTCAAAGGAGCACTAATCCAATGAAGTCATTGAGTCAGAAAACATTTGTTTCTCCGTGTCTTGTGTCTGAGCTGTGTGTGAGAGAGAAGAGTGAGAAGGAGGGGCAGGGGAAGGATGGAGGGAAGGAAGAAGAGAGAGAGAGAGGACAATTTATAAAACCCTACTTTGCAGAGACAGCTTTTCAAACTATGCCTCTGGTTTCTTATTTGTTTGCTATGGTTTCACTTCCTTATACTTTTTCTGTTTGAAAAGTTGATGATAATCTCTTCTCTACAAAGAGGCAGATATACAGGTGACCCAAGTCAATATGTTGGGTAGGAAATTGTGGGGTTTGAATGGATGTCACAGGGTGACAGATAGAGAAGAAAACAGTGGCAGTTCTTAAAGTTCAGAAATAGCCAACTCCATGCTCTCCTAAAACCCTAGATCACCTATATCATAGCTCGTGTCTGCCTAGATCATATTGGCCTGTTTCTATCTGTCTTCCTTGGTAGGTGGTCCTATCCCCAGCACCTTGCACAGAGTCTTGCAAATAGTAGGCTCTTAATAAAAGTTTGTTAACTGAATGAGTGAAAGAATGAACAAAGGAATAAATGGATCTATCATTCAAGCGTCAATCTTATCTAAAACATTAATGCAATTAGAATTTCATCTCAAAAATGGACCTATCATTCAAGTGTCAGTCTTATCTAAAACATTAATGCAATTAGAATTTCATCTCAAAAATGGACTTGTAAAATTTTCCATCTTATTTACACTATATTTATTAAATGCCTATCATGGGCTAAAATAAAAGATGTCTAAACAAAGCCAGATTTTACACATACACACACACACACACGCACACACATACCGTCCCAGCCCTTATGACGTTTACAGTCTGGGGAGAAAGGGAAGGTAGGGATCAGGTATAAAAACATAAAATTAAAAATCACTAATTGTAATAAGTGCTCCCCAGGATATGATCAGGGCTGATGATAGAGAACAAAGCAAGGGCTGTGCCAATTTCGCCAATCCAATTTTTCTCTTCTCTGAGCAACTGACATTGAAGTCAAAGCCTGGAGGTTTGGGAGTCAATTCTTAAATAAACAAATTGGGGGTGAGAGGGCCCAGGAGAGAGGAAAAGCCTTCCACACACCCAGGAGCAGTGCCTGCTGCTTCTGTGACTTATCACCCAAATGTGTAATGTAATTTGAATTTGACTTGATTCATTTGGGTTTTAGGGTCCATGCTAATTTGCATGCCTGACTAGGTGTCAATGTCTGTTGGAACCCACGTGCTCAGAGTATAAAGAGGGTGATTTCCCTTATTAGAAGGGCAATGTGATTATAAGGGGATGTTCTGGGAGTGGGCTGAGGGGTGGCTGGCAGGAGGCTGGTAAATTTCGCTCGCTTGTCTTCAAGGTTGTCTCATCCCTCTTCACACTAGCTTCTGCATTTCAGATCTGCTCACTATTCAATTTCTGCTTTCAATATATATATTTTTTGTTGACAGTAATTACATGAGATTCACAAGAGCATTCTTACTTTTCACTTTATTTATACTCCTTGTCCCTTTTGAATATTTTAATATATGAGTTTTTATACCTTACCTTATAAAACTAGTAAATACAATTGTGAACTAGATGTATAGTTCTATTTAACAAGACGACCCTATGACCGTTGTTGGGAATTAGTTTTCTTTCTTCCCAATTATTAATGCAATATAATTTCAGTGCAATTAGATTTAGAAAACTCAAGAAAAAATAAAAAGGAAATAAAATTCTCTATAACTTAATCATCCGGAGATTACCATTGATAACATCTTGTTATATTTCTTTCTCAAGGCCTTTTTAAAAATAGAATCAAATTCTATTGTTAATTTATAATTGACCTTTAAAAACTAGAAACTCAATATATGTAGACACCTTTCCATGACAGTAAATGCCGACCTTTTATATAGGTCTATCATAATTGAAATTAGTGGACATTTAGGTTGCAATTTTCACCGTAAAATTAACTTTTAATCTACATTTTTAATAATATTTATTTATTTACTGGGGGGAAGGGGCAGAGGATGAAGGAGAAAGAAACTCAAGGAAACTCAATGAGTGTAAATTAGATGTTTGAAAATGTTTGAAAATCTAGGCTGACCAAATCAAATTCAGGGTTGTTTCCTAATGTCACTAAACAATTTAAACAGCAAGTTTCTCTTAAAATGCTCTTTCTTTCTTTCTTTCTTTCTTTCTTTCTTTCTTTCTTTCTTTCTTTCTTTTTAAGATTTATTTATTTACTTGAGAGAGAGAAAAAGCAGGTGCGTGGGAGAGGGGCAGGAGGAGAAAGAGGGGAAGCAGACTCCCTGCTGAGCAGGGAGCCCCAGGTAGGACTCGATCTCCTGATCCTGAGATCCTAACTTGCACCAAGACCAAGAGTTGGAGGCTTAACTGACTGAGCCACCTAGGTGCCCCACAAAATGCCCTTTCATAAAATATCAATTTCTCAGGAAGTTGGTGGTGATGCATAGGTGCAATGCCTCTGAAATCTGTCTAATGCTTCGTTTGAAGACTGGCTCACATCTGTTGTGTGGAGGGGGCTGGGGTGAGGGTAGGGGTGAGTACTGTTGGGAGTTCCCGCTCTGATCACAACTGTTACTGCGTCATCACCATGTCTGGCAGGGGAGGGGGCGGGGCACGAGGCAAAACTCCAGGTGCCCAGCAGTGGGCGGGCTGGAGGATTCTAGCCACCAGAGGCCCCCACCTACTAGGACTTGAAAAAGAGAACCTCCACCGGTTTCCCGCCAACAAAACAGAACATCAGCCAGCGCCGGTCCTCCTCGTGCAAGATCAGCCTGGCTCAGGCCGATGAATACACAGAGATCTGCTCCACCTTCAAACCTGACATTCCCCTTAGTTACCATCCTGTGATTTCCAAAAGTCTATTTTCTGTGTCTTTTCAGCTATAGCAACCTGCTCTCCTAAATAGCTTCTTTATCTGGTGGGGCAATTACAGTCTGTGACTAACAGCTGTGGTTCATAAACATGAGTTTCACTGTTTGGGTCAGTAGTTCTTAGCCTTTTCTGAATGGCAACTCCCCCAGCTGATCTTGGCATTAAGAGAAGCACCTTTCCTGAGCACTCGGGTTGGTACTCAATAGAGCAGTTTACTCTTGGAGGGTTCTGTTTTCCCATTATAAAGGAGGTGACGTTTTTATTAAGTTGCAAGTCCTGGCATCTAATACCAAACATATTTCTGGATGCTGACTTTATTAGTGATTTTAACTTTCTCCATTGAGCTTTTCTTTCTATTCCAAGTGGTCTACAATAGGTATGTCTTTTTAGACTTAGAAAAAAAAATGTTCTTTCAAAAAGTAAGTCTCAGGCTCGATGAAGAGTCTTAGACCTGACACCAAAAATCACAATCCATCAAAAAAAGGTATAAATTACACTTCAGAAGAATTCAAAGCTTTTGCTGTGTGAAAGACTATGTAAAGAGGATGAAAAGACAAGCCATGGGGTGGGAGAAAATACTATTTGCAAACCACACGCCTGACAAAGGATTTGTATCTAGAACATACAAAGAATGCTCAAAGGTCGAGAGTAAAAACAAAGAATTGAATTAGAAAATGGGCAACCTATAAGAGACATGTCATTGAAGAGGGCATACAGAGGGCAAAAAAGCTCGAGAAAAGGTCTTCAACATTACCAGCCATGAGGGGAATGCATTTGACCATGACCAGATACCACGATACACCTACCGAGAGAGCTAAAGTAAAAATAGTGACAATGCCAAATGCTCACAGGGAATCAGAGAAACCAGATCTCTCGTACATGGCTGGTGGGAACGTAAAATGGTACAGTGACTTTGGAGAACAGGTTGGCAATTTCTTAAAAAACTGAACATTGACTTTCCATATGACCCAGCAATTAATCCCTGGGCACATATCCCCCAGAAATGAAAGAACCCAAACAGCAGTATTCATAACAACTTTATTTGCCGTAGCCAAAATCTGCAAAACACCAAAACGTCCATCAATGACTATTTCATACCTTTTTGATGTTTTGTTTTAGAATGTGAGAATTTATTGCTTAATTTTTTATTTGGAATAAAACCCACTTAACATAAAACATCATTTTTACTTTCTTGAGCACACAATTCAGTGGTGTTTTTAGTTTATTCACAGTATTGTGCAACCATCAGCATTCTACGATTCCAAACATTTTCATCAGCCAAAAGGAAACCTCACACCCATCGGGTCATTTTCCCTCCCCTGCAATAACTAATCTCCTTTCCACACATTATATGATTCCACGTATATGAAGGGTGCCTATGTATGGAATCCTACAACAGGATACAAGAGTCCGTTGTGCCTGGCTTCTTTCACCCAGCATAATGTTTTCAAGGTTCATCCCTGAAGTAGCATGCATCAGAACTTCACTGCTTTTTGTGGTCGGATAATATTCCACTGCACAGATATATTTAAATTTAAATTTTTAAGATTTTATTTATCTATTTGACAGACAGAGATTACAAGTAGGCAGAGAGGCAAGCAGAGAGAGAGAGAGGAGGAAACAGGCTCCCTGCTGAGCAGAAAGCCCGATGCGGGGCTAAATCCCAGGACCCTGGGATCATATTCTGAACCGAAGGCAGAGGCTTAACCCACTGAGCCACCCAGGCACCCCTAATTTTAATTTTTGATACAATTTTTCTTTGTTCCCTTCCTGCAGGTCTATTTTACGTTGGTTAGTTTAGCGAACTGCCTCCAGCCTGGACTGCTTACCCGTGACCTCCCATTACTCAAACCCAGGCTGACATATGTGGGCTTCGTTCCCTCACTTCTCAGTGTCTCCTCCTGAAATCAAGACGCTTCCTCGGGTAGGTGATTAATTGGGACTCAGAGGATCTCTACAGGGTAGGGTCTCCTTGTGGCACATCAGAGGTGACTGGTGTCAGGGTGGAAGGGAGGGGAGACAGCCAGTCTGTCTACGGAGCCGAACCAATTTGTAGTCTCTTAGTCACTTGACTCACCTTTCTGGAACAAGGCGCACTAAATCTTTTCCCCAAAGCAAAACTTTTCTAAGCTGTTTTGGAAGCACACACATTTTGCCTGAGTGTCCTTACTCTCTGCATGGTGCTCCTGAGTCCAGAGCTGTCTGTCCCATGGTGTTGCAGTCACCAGCTTACCCACTACCAAGCACAGTTTCCTTCCATCACTGATGTCATAGCTGGGCTGAGCTGACTGTGCCCATGGTGCGTTGGTGTCTTAGTGAATGTGAAGCCCAGTTACTGAGCCTTTATGATGTATAAACCCCAGACTAAGCCCTTTGCATCTGACTTTGGGCTCACAGCAATTGCATCAGACCGAAGCTGTTCTTATTCCCCGTTAAGATTCAGAGGCAGAGGCTCAAAGAGTTTTAGGGTCCAGTCCAAGATCATATCACCACTGAGTGGCTTGGGGAGGTTGCAACACAGACCAGATCGATGGGTCATTCAAGTGCAATGAGAGCCTAGGCTCTGCAGCCAGACTTCCTGGCTTCCAATCCTGGCTCCCAATCCTGGCTCCTTGTCCATTACCTATTTGGATTTGCCTCCATTTCCCTACCTGTAAAATGGGATTAATAATAATACCTACCTCGTCGTGTTGTTGTAAAAATTAAATACATGAATCTGCTACGGCCTGAGAGCTCTGTGCCCGGCACACACTAAGGGCCATGTGAGTGATCACTGCTGTCATGGTTGTTTTTATTACGTTGAGTCTTAAAAATGGGACAGTGAGGCAAGAAAAAAAAAAAAAAATGACCCAAACAGACACCATTCCATGTTGCCTCATGAGATCTCTTCTGGCCAAGTGACACAGCACGCATTTCCTCTAAGCTGCTGCTCCCAACCCCAGGGGCTTTCAACCACCCACAAAGCCAAACTAACCATTTCCAAAGCCACATTCTTCAGGTCAGCGATAAGTCTCTGTAGTAACAGGAAAGGGGGCGAGGGGAGCATAACTCTTTCTTATAAGAGCCAGCCACGGATTTTCTTTGGAGAAGCATATTATGTGGTCACCTGGGACATTGCCTTTTGTCAATATTTAGGATCACCTAAATAGCTTAGGAGCACAGATGCTTTGTGTATCTCTATTTCCACAACACACCATGGACTATCAGTGCTACAGGAAATACAGCCAATAGTGCCTTTAACTCTAATCAGATTAGAGAACCAATTCCAGGAACTCCAGAGCCGGTTCAGAAAACTCATCTTTACCAAAGGGTGTCATGAGACACTACCTGCCTCACAGAGACTGGTTACAAAGGTTAAGAGACCTGCAGCTGAGGCTTTCTTCACTCCTCTAAATTGGTGATGGCTTCAGTCCAGGCCAAAATCAGCTTCAATTTGGAATCCCAATCAATAGCCCTGTGAAGGACTTTGCTTTGAGGGGCCCGAAGTTGGCTGAAGGAAGACAGGCCTCACCATCAGATGGGCTAAAGCAGGTGGGTCTCCCTGAGCTCAGGGAGTTACAAAGACTTTTTGGGCAGAGCAATAAGAATGTTACTGCTGGCATAGGACCATATGTCAGGTTTATAGCTCTGAGTCCCCAACACAAACTCCAGGCTCTCATGACCTTCAGGAAAGACAAGGTTTATAGTTGATCTAATTTAGAAGGGAGAGGCTCTTTCCAGAATCCCTGAGTATAAGGAATGCCTGATTGAGGGGAGGGGGTAAGGGAGGTAGGAACATACCCTTAAGACTGGTGTCTAAGATAAGTGCCCTTAGGGGCGCCTGGATGGCTCAGTGGGTTAAAGCCTCTGCATTTGGCTCAGGTCATGATCCCAGGGTCCTGGGATCGAGCCCCACATCGGGCTCTCTGCTCAGCAGGGAGCCGGCTTCCCTTCCTTTCTCTGCCTGCCTCTCTGCCTACTTGTGATCTCTGTCAAATAAATAAATAAAATCTTTAAAAAAAAAAAAAGCTGAGTGCCCTCAGAATTCCCTGGAGGGGAGGGGACATCTCTATAAAGAATCATAAATCTTGGGGCGCCTGGGTGGCTCAGTGGGTTAAGCCGCTGCCTTCAGCTCAGGTCATGATCTCAGGGTCGTGGGATCGAGTCCCGCATCGGGCTCTCTGCTCAGCAAGAAGCCTGCTTCCCTCTCTCTCTCTCTCTGCCTGACTCTCCGTCTACTTGTGATCTCTGTCTGTCAAATAAATAAATAAAATCTTTAAAAATAATAATTAAAAAAAAAGAATCATAAATCTTTAAGATTTTAGAAACTTATCTTGATGTGGCTTTATCAACATTCCTATTACATGTGTTAGTAGAAGGAACTTACCTCCATGGCACCATCACCTAACTGAACTCTTTTATTTTATGATAAAGAAGCTGAAGCCGAGTCAGACAGCACTTTAGTAATGAAGGCCCAGAACACAAGATGGCAGCCCTCAGTCTAGTTTTCCACACTCAGAGCCACGCTGCTAAAAGACAGTTCTAAAAATGTCCTTCTACACAGATCATTCCTCCTCTCTCACAAGGCTGGTGGGTCTCTCCCAGCAGATAGTTCTTCTTTTTTTTTTTTTTTTAAGATTTTATTTATTTATTTGATAGAGATCACAAGTAGGCAGAGAAGCAGGCAGAGAGAAGGGGGGGAAGCCGGCCCCCTGCTGAGCAGAGAGCCCAATGCAGGGCTCGA
This sequence comes from Lontra canadensis, assembly GCF_010015895.1. NCBI lineage: Eukaryota > Metazoa > Chordata > Mammalia > Carnivora > Mustelidae > Lontra > Lontra canadensis. The sequence continues at coordinate 554,148 of NW_022631112.1, forward strand.
TACCAGGATCCTGGGATCATGACCTGAGCTGAAGGCAGAGGCTTTAACCCACTGAGCCACCCAGGCGCCCGCCCAGCAGATAGTCTTATCCATAAACTATTCAGAGTCCTCTGAAGCCTGTCTCAACAAGAACTAGAGCTTCTGCCGAGGTGGGGAGGGAGGATTCAAGGTTGGATTGAGAACAGAAGTGATTAAAAGGCTCAACAGAACAATCCTGCTGATTCAGAATGACTAGAGAGTAGTCTTCCTGATTACCTACTGTTTCTGCTCATGCTTACAAATGAATGAATATATGGAGAATTGAAATATAATACGAGCAGTGCTACTCAGTTCAATCGAGTCTTTCTTCCCCTAGTGTGTCGAGGTCATTATGATGAGTATGGGTTACCGTTCTGGAGAATTCAAACAATGGCGAACAGGGTTGACAATCTTCCCTTTAGCGAATTTTTGGTAATTTACTGACCCTGTTGTAGAAGGTTAGGGTGTCTAAGCTCGCTCTTTTCTTTTTTAAAAAGTGAATCCCTTCATATCTGTCTGCTTATCTTTCTACCTTTTTTTTTTAAGATTTTATTTATTTATTTGACAGACAGAGATCACAAGTAGGCAGAGAGGCAGGCGGAGAGAGGGGGAAGCAGGCTCTTTGCTGAGCAGAAAGCCTGACGCAGGGCTCCATTCCAGGACCCTGAGATCATGACCTGAGCTGAAGGCAGAGGCTTAACCCACTGAGCCACCCAGGCGCCCCTGTCTGCTTATCTTTCCCTTAGCCTTTTCTTCATAATAATATCATAAGGAATGTACACACACACATCTAGTTATCTGAGACTTCGGTTGATTGGTCCCTAGTTAGCCAGTTAATAGGACCATCACACAGAGGATTATGTCTTAAACATCTCCCCTGAATTCTCTGTTAACAAGACAGGAGACAGGCCATGGGTCACTTGATCCTTTTTACTTCATTTAGGAACATGAATCTTGAGGCCAAGAGGCAGAAACCAGCCCACTGACACAATTGGCAACTAGACACAAAACAATTCAGTGATGGGTTCAAGAAAAATGAGGTCAAGTTTAAAAAATAATTTTAAAAAAATTCAGTGATCAGGGGCGCCTGGGTGGCTCAGCAGGTTAAAGCCTCTGCCTTCAGCTCAAGTCATGATCCCAGGGTCCTGGGATTGAGCCCGGCATCAGGGTCTTTTCTCATCAGGGAGCCTGCTGCCCCACCCCCTCTCTCTGCTTGCCTCCCTGCCTACTTGTGATCTCTCTGTCAAATAAATAAATAAAATCTTTAAAAAAAAAATTCAATGACCAGTTCAGGTACACCTTAACTCGTTATGTATTTTTGAGCAGGCAATGAATGAAACACAAGAGTACGCAGAGAAATATGTTTCGTAAACTAAGTTAATAGAAGCTTTTAGTGACACCTTTCTAAAAATTTATTGCTTCTCAGCTTAAGCTAAATGTTTTAATGTTTTATAAAATAATTTTTTTAAGTCACAGATCAAGATTTATCTACATTCAGGTAGATTCTGGGGGCTCATGTCCAAAAGACTTGGTTCTCCTGAGGGTAGTATCCTTTGCTTTTCTTTGAGTATCTTATTAACACTTCTACTTCTCAGGAATTATGCCAAGTATCAAGGCTACAGAGGAAGAAGACCCAGCCCCTGTCATGAGAACTGACATGAGAGACTAAACGCTCAAACATTTTCTCACTGTCACCGTCATTTTCTTTCTTAAAATGCCATCAATCTGAGCTTCATAGACAATGCTCCTTACATGTCCTGTGGTTTCTCCACAGGATTCCTACACACTTGCTACTTAGTTCTCTTTAAGATGTACACATAGTTCAAATTGAACAACTTCTCAGAAATGCTGCTGTGCATTTTTTTCCTGTCTTTACCTCGTCACACACCCTCCTGCCTCCAGCCTGGTTCTTTCTTTGGCTCTTGATCTGAAATAACAAGGCACTAAACTGAGATGAGAAGGGCCTGCTTGTCTCAGGTGCCCCACATGGTGCTCACTGATAAGGGTTTTGTTATATCTTTCTTTCCCAAGTTTGTCCTAGCCTATTTATCCCTAGATTGTTTTCTTTCATATTAATTAACCATTATTATTGTCCACTGAAGCATTATTTGTAATAGCTAAAAAAAAAAAAAAAAAAAACAGAAGTAATCTCTATCTTCATCTGTAGGAAGGGAGTTAACTATGTCATATCCATACAATGAAACTCTCTTCATGCTTTAAAAAGAGTGAAAGGTCTTGGGGACGCCTGGGTGGCTAGTTGATTGAGGGTCTGACTCTTGATTTCCACTCAGGTCATAATCTCAGGGTTGGGGGATCGGGCTCCGTGCTCAGTGGTGAGCTGGTTTCTCTCCCTCTCTTTCTCCCTCTCTCTCTGCCCCTCCCCCTGCTGGCTTACGCTCTCTCTCTAATATAAATAAATAAATCCTTAAAAAAAAAAACAAAAAGAGGGGCACCTGGGTGGCTCAATGGGTTAAGGCCTCTGCCTTCAGCTCGGGTCATGATCTCGGGATCCTGGGATCGAGCCCCAAGTCGGGCTCTCTGCTCCGCGGGAAGCCTGCTTCCCCCTCTCTGTCTGCCTGCCTCTCTGCCTACTTGTGATCTCTGTCTGTCAAATAAATAAATAAAATCTTAAAAAAAAAAAAAAGAATGAGAGGTGTCTCAAGATGGTGCACGCATAAAAGCAGAGATTGGAATGGGGTCATCAGAGGCTGGACTTTGGAGGAAACAGGAAGATGTTGGTCAAAGATTTAGCTATGGCAGGTTGAATAAGTTCGGGAGATCTAATGGACAACATGGTGGCTAGAGTTAGTAGTACCGTATTGCATTCTTGAAATTTGCAAAGAGATTAGATCTTCTCACCACAATAGTAACTCTATGAGGTGATATGTTAAATAGCTTGATTGTGATAATCCTTTCACAATGCACACATAGATCAAAACAACGTGTGTTCAACACCGCAAATATATACAATTTTTATTTGTCAGGTGTACCTCAATAAAGCTGGGGGGTGGAAATGAGAGGTATATATGATACATTGTAAAATTTTAAAAAGGCAAGTTAGAAGGACAATATGTGTTCTTAAAAATACATGTGTAAATCTGTAGAAAATACATATGTGAATCTGAAGAAAGTGATGTGAACACACCCCTACACAGTATTTGAATGAAAAAAATTTTAGGAGATAAACAGACTTAACAGTGAGGAGTCTAGCAAGTGAGGCAGGGAGGGAACAGATGAAGGAAGGAATGCACTTTCTAATTCTGCACTTTTCTATTGATTATTTTGACAATGAGTAGATATACTTGTTATAAATAAATGGAGAATATAATATTTTCCTAGATATTTCAAAACTATATATTCTTCTGGACTTTTTTTAAAAAAAGATTTTATTTATTTATTTGACAGAGAGAAAAGGAACACAAACAGGGAGAAGCAGGATTCCCACTGAGCAGGACCCCAATGCAGGGCTCGATCCCAGGACCCTGAGATCATGACCTGAGCAGAAAGCAGACACTTAAGACTGAGCCATGCAGGAGCCCCTGTTCTTCTGGACTTGCATAGCTGTTGAGTTTTCACATACTTTGATAATACCCTTATCTCCTCTTTGATAGCTTCAGGGAATTAAGGCCCCAGGAGAACAAGTGTGTGCCCCTCTTTCCTGTCTGTTGCTTCTCCAGGTTCCCCATCCCCTGGGATAATACAGAGTGTGTTTCATTCAGACTCATTGTACACCATTCCCAGATATCATGGTCACGTGATAGATGGACATCCTGGAAGATCTATTCTCCAGGCCCTGAAAGGAAGCCAGAGTGGTATGATTTTCAACTCACAGATCAGGAAACTGAGGCATGGAAAGTTGACCGGGGCTGCCCAGGCCACATGAGAGGTTAAAAGTCATGAGATGTGGTGGAAAAGGTCTTGGGTTCAAAGCCCTGAACCCCAAGTTGAAGTTATTGACATATTACATTTTCTTTAAGCAAAATTTTAACTCCCCGAGTCCCAGTTTTCTTGTTGGTAAAATAAGGATTAGAATGCCTGCCTCCCAGAGTGGTACTATTACATGAGAGTATTTAAATTTTTTTTTCCCATTGTAAAACACCATATATATCATAGGACCAACAATCAGAAAATTAGATGTGAGCATCTAATGGTTGCATATACAACTAGACTTTGATTTTCTTACGCTCAAAACACAAATTTAAAACTGTCTTTCAAACATCTTAGAAGTAGTCCCTTTGCCTTGAAAGGTCTTGTTCTTTAAACTCAAGCTTTTTTGTTCTCCGCCCCAAATATTTCTCTTCATGCGTTTTAAAAGAGGCACAGAAGTATCAGTTCCACAAGGAAGGCAACAGTACTCTACTAGAATGCCATACCAAATTGGAGAGAAGTCTAAAAGCAGATTAAAGTTGTTTCAAATGCTTCAAAGAGGAGGAAAAATCTAATCCCCCAAGGCTTCTTTAAATCCATAGTCCTTAATTTCACAAAACTTCCCAAGTCTTTTAAAAGGCCCAAATATCATTTTACAGTGTGAAGGAGTAATGGAGAATATTTCCCAATTTTTAAGAACATTCTTCCTTCCTTAAAAAAGAGCTCGAGAAAGCTGGGTCTCCCCTCACAAAGGAACTGACTCAAGTGGATGACGACCTGCCGCCTTAGCAGGGAGTGGGGGCAGCCGTCCCCAGAGCCCTGAGCCTGGAGTTGACGGCTAACGACTACCTGGAGAATTCCTCAAAGAAGCAGAGTCAGGCCTTTTCCCTGTTATTTCTGGGCGCGATTTTCATGTCTGTCATTGTGTGGAAGAACGCCCAGTCCCTCTACTGTGTAACACTGAAGGAAAGAAAGTTTCCAAATGAGAAGAAAAACAAGGCTGGTTATAACAGACACAAGTAGGACCCCTTCCACTGCTTTAGAAAACTGTTCTTCCTAAGCTATCTTCACCTTCCCAGGGAGGCCATCCCTTGTCCCGAAACACTTCTCCAGACTCTTCCCTTGCTGACCTATGGAAGCAATGATAAGAGCCCCCATTATAGCATGAATACGGGTTGAGATGACTTCAGTACCAAGCACTTTGTCAAAGGGCTTATGTGAGGCAGATACTATTATTAGCCCCATTTTACAGATGACCAAGTTGAGGTCTGAAAGCCTAACGCAGCCGCCAAGTGACACATAGCTACTTAAGGGGTTGAGCAGGTACTTGAACCCACTCTTTCTCACTCTGAAGTCCATGCTTAGCCAGAACAATGCACTGCCTAAATACAGACCACATGGCGAGGCCCAGGTTGAACACTTCTGTTCTACTTCATCGCTGAAGTTATTCAGCTAACTGGTATTACGGTTAACAATAGCGGCCCGTGTCCGTTCTAAGGATGCTCAGTGGCTTACACACCTGGTCTCATTTCATGCTTCCCAGCAGGTGTAAATGGAACAGACTACCCTGACCCTGGAAATAATTTCTGCCTCTTCTGTCAGACTTTTCTTCTCTCCTTCTCTCCTGTTCTCATCTCCCTCTTTCTTCATCTCTGAGATGTTCTGGTTGCATTTTTACCTTGCCTTCAGACTGGCCTAACCTGCAAAACTTGTCGTGAAGAAGATGGTGAGGGGAGACATCTTTTCAGGTGTCTTCTTCTTTAGTTGCAGGGAAGTTATGAGTGTCCCTCTCTCTCTCCATCTTCAGGACACCTCCCCGCGGAAAGTGCCAGAACGGTGACCTCAGACCACAGCTTGAACGCTGATTGGAAGTCACCCAGCTCCCGAGGTGATAGAGTGTCCTTTCTTTTAAAAAGGAGATAAAAATAGCTAAGAAACAACACTTTCCTTAGTTCTCTGAAAGGTTGGCATCCTTCCAGGAGAGACTTATGTACTTTTTGTACTTGGAGGAAAAAAAGAGATGGGATCTGATCCAAGATTGGTCCTACAAACGAGAGAAATATGGAGCAAGCAGCTGGAGCCGAGCGGCCAAGTGGTACCACCAGCTGCAGGCCCATTAATTAACATTCCCTGGTATGTAGCAGCTTCGGTGACCTTGATTCTTGTTGAATTCACAGAGATAATTTTTACAGAGCCTCCACTTTTCTCGCCGCAGTGTATTTACCCAAGGAGTACCTTGCATATTTCCCCCCATCTCTCTGAGCAGTAAATTTATTCTAATTGCAAAGAGATACAGTAAAAGCCTGATTGAACACTTGGAAGTTTATAGAGATTTATTTCTGGGGCTTAAGGGGGTTTTTAGAGTGTGTGACTAGAGCGGGGTGGAGGGGAGCTGGGGAAAGGAGCCCAGGAGAAAATGTAGATTTAATGGATCTATAAAATGACCCCTCTAGATAAAGGCTTGTTCCAAAGACTCTTAAACAGCCTGACCCAAACCAGGGTCTCTGATAGCCAGTCCGACATGAGGTGTCTGAAGAATTGCATATTCCTCTCCGGGTTTTCGGGTTTCCATATGAAATTCATTATTCCCCATGCAGAGGTGGGACAGGGCTGAGTCTGTTTTCCAGAAAGAAGAAGCATATTTAACTACAAATTTCTAAGTACTAAAAGCTATGAAAAGAGGCTAAAGTAAACCTCCAGCACCAGCCCTTAAAATCACTCAGCCTTTTCTCTAACCTTCTGGAAGCTGCATTCCGAATTTTAAGCGTACTATCCTGGAAGGTGAATCGTGAGAGCCTGCCCTTTGTACGAGGATTTCTGTCCTTCAAAACCTAGTTATCCATGACACTTCCAGCCGATGGTGAGACAGACGGACACTCTCCTCTAATGGGGCCTTCTGCTCAGAGTCGACTTTGCCTGTACACACCACTGAACTTTTCCACGAAATCCTTCTAGGCTTTTGATCCCATGAGTGACATACATCTTTTTGCAAAGCAGCTGCTTTGCAAGTCTTGCTGAAGATGAGTTTTAGGACTTTCGACTGTTAACTTTGTTATATTGTACATCTACTCACAGTACTAAAATAGAGACCTTTGTTCTGGAAGAAGACACAAGATAGAAAAGGATACAAAGTAGATGCTAGTGAGGAAGAAGCCTGCAAAGTCGGTGACTGGCATCTTTGGCCAGAGGCTAAATGGGGAGTGCGTGAGCAGTTTGGGATGTCCCCTGCATTTTCGCTTTTTTTCAGCAGTTGGCATAAGGAGACCTTAGGAACATTTTTTTTGTTGTTTTTAAGTTTTTGTGAAGCTTAACACATAGGGGGGAAAAAGGCCATTTAACAAGTTGTTTTAAAGTTAACACCCAAGTCAAGTGATATATAATATTGCTCACTTTCCCCCATAAGCCGCTACCATGCTCCTCAAGAAAACTGCTATTATGATGTTTATGGGAATCACTTCTGTGCCTTTTAAAATAATTAGTTAGCACCTAGGTGTGCATCTATATAGAATAGTTTAATTTTATATCTTAGAACTTCATATGAACGGAACTCCTGCCCTGTTCTTTTGTACCTGGCTTCATTTGCCATTACATTTGTAAGACCCATTCGTCTATTTTGCATGGAGCTTAAGTTTATATTCACTGTGGACCAGTCATGGTGGCACGGTACTTTTTTATTTACAGAGCTGTTACATGTACTGTTGGGGGATGTCAAGGCCATTTTGGGGCTGTTGCTAATAAAGCTGCTGGGAGCGTTCATGGGCATGCGTGTAGGTGCACATGAGAATTGGCTCGGCTGGCCTGGTTGGTGTCTAACAATGCAATTTGAACGAAGTTTGAATCAAGATTAGTCCTAGGTTTAGGGACACCTGGGTGGCTCAGTTGGTTAAGCATCTGCTTTCAGTTCAGGTCACAATCCCAGGGTTCTGGGATCGAGCCCTGCATCTGGGTCCCTGCTTGGTGGGGAGTCTGCTCCCTCTGCCTTTTGCTCCCTGTGCTTATACTCTCTCTCTCTCTCTCACTCTCTCTGGCAAATGAATAAATAAAATCTTAAAAAAAAAAAACAGGTAAGTTCTAGGTTTAATGACAAAATGGACAGAATTTGTCATTTGTTCATTCATCCAATAAACGTGAACTACACTTCTACTACAGGACTAGTGAATATGACACAAACTGTCTCTCCTCTCGTCTATGCTCACAACAGACATTACTCATTCATAGGGGCGTCCTTTCCTATTGAGTCTGAAGTGGCTTCAGAATTGTTCAAAGCATGGTCATCAAGGCAACTACTATTAAGGATCAGAGATGGGAGTGTGATGGTTAATTTTCTGTCTCAACTTAGCTAGGCCACAGTGCCCAGATATTTGGTCAAACATTATTCCAGACATTTCTATGAAAGATTTTTTTTTTTAGTTCAGATTACATTTTTAGTTAAGATTTACTCAAAGTCCGTAGACTTTATTTGGACTTTTTATTCAGTAGACTTTGAGTAAAGTAGATAATCCTCCATAATGTGTGTGGGCCTCATCCAATCAGTTGAAGACCTAGGAGAAAGAAGACTGACTTTCCCTGAGAAAGAAAGAATTCTGCCAGAAGGCTGTCTGGATTCAAACTACACCTTTTCCCTGGGTCTCCCCTCAATGGACTACCCTTGCAAATTTTGAACTTGCTATTCTGTGGGATCATGTGAGCTAATTTCTTAAACTACCCCCCACACTGGTTCTCTTTTCCTGACTGAATCAGGTGGCATGATATTGGCATAAGACTGTCTGATGGCAAAGGAACAGAAAGCTTCTCAGACTAAGTAAAAGGGATTTATTGTTGATAGAGTGGAATCCCTTAGGATTAAACATCAGGGAATACTTTAAGATTCAGTATTACCCTCCTCAATAGCAAATCATTATAGCACTGTTTTCATCTGAGGCATTTTCTAAAATAAAAATGTGAGCTTAGGGGTGCCTGGCTGGTTCAGTTGGAAAAAAACATGCAACTCTTGATCTCGGGGCCATGAGACTGAGCCCCACCTTGGGTTCTACTTAAATAAATAAAACTTTAGAAAATCTGGTGAGTGTATATACAATTTCTCCCCTAGTTGGTGAGTGTGATCAGATGCTCTCAGCCAGTGAGATCTATAGCAGAGAAACTATTCTGACCTTCTCAGCCATTGAGCATTAATGTTTACTACTCTGGCTGTTCCCAGCCAAGAAGTTAAGCTCCTCACTACACTGGCAAAGTTGGATGTGTCTTATGATATAGATTTTTTTTTTTTTTTCCTGCCCTAACCTCCCTTTCTGCCATCACTTTTGTGTTCTGACAAACAGATCTGACCCATACTCGCTGACCAGAATGTATAGCTAATAACACTGGACCTATAACAAAGAAATAACGGGGAAAGCGTCATGTTAGATGTTAGGATACAGGTTTCTGGAAGCTGTAGGTCCTCCTACACATTGGATAAAGAAGCAGAGAGTCTAGTCAGCAGGTAAATAGGGATATCGTTGGGGGAGTCTTTGACTTAGGTAGGTCTTCATGATGGGTCAGGGAAGCTCAGGGTTGACCAAAAATATATGACAAGGAGCTGGAAGAAATTATGGAAGAGACACTGGAAGAGCATTGGCCGGTGTGCAAAGCCTGCGTCACATCTCTATAGGGACAGTGCCCACTGGGGCTCTTCAGGCTGCTGCTTACTAGGAAGGGGTGACGGCCAGGCCTCTCCTCTGGGTCATGTGCTGGCTGTGCTCTCTGCTTCTCCTGCTTCTCCACCAGCTTCCCTACCACACTCTCCCCTCTGCAGATCAGCCCTGTCTGCAAGGCTCCTGGTTCCCACTGCTCCACCACTTGGTTTGGCTTTGGGTTTTTGTAGCGGGTGTCATTGGTGTCCTGCCCAGGTCCTCAGGCCTACCTTGGAGTTCACCTGCAGTAGTGGTAGTCAGTCTCCACGGGCTGGCAACTCCCTACCTCCAGTATCCTATCTCTCTGCTTTTCGAAGACTTGTTTTGTTTTGTGTTGTTGTTGTACCAGAAAGCTTGCTGGGGGCGCCTGGGTGGCTTAGTTGGTTAAGCGACTACTTCGGCTCAGGTCACGATCCTAGAGTCCTGGGATCAAGTCCCTCATCGGGCTCCCTGCTCGGTGGGGAGTCTGCTTCTCCCTCTGACCTTTCCTTCTCATGCTCTCTCTCTCTCTCTCATTCCGTCTCTCTGAAATAAATAAGTAAAAATCTTTTTCAAAAAATAAAATTTAAAAAAAGAAAGAAAGAAAGAAAGCTGCTGGACTGCAGGAATGTGCATCCCCAAACGGGGGATGTCAGGAGTCAGTGCATAAACGCCCCAACCTTCCGGTTTTCCAGTGGGATCTGAGGTATGGCCCACATGGTTTCTCAGGGCGTGTCAAGAGGGATTAAACCGCAGTTTCCCATGGTGGTAACCTGCTCGTTAACATACCTTATATTGGCTTTTCTCCCTGCTCTGTCTCCCTTCCCCCACCCTCTCTAGTACTTCCTCGAATGACCTCCCAAATGAACTTCCTGCACCGAAGTTCTTGTCTCAAGGTTGGACTTTGGAGGTCACAGTTTTATGTGACCTCCCAGTGGCCACACTTTCTGACTCTTAGCCCTTATGAGTCTTAAGTTCAGAATCCTGTACGCAAATCCGATTTGTCCAGATCAAAGGTGACACATGCGTTCCTGGTTCACTTAGCTATGGGTTGGGTCGCGGAGGCAGTGGGCTTAGTGTTATTTAGGACATGAATGACTTTTCTTGTACATCCGTCTTCTCCATGCCAGGTGTTGTGCTGGGCAATCGGACACAGAGAACAAAACCCAATTTCTGCCCTTAAAGAGTTCTAGTTGGGAAGTAGACTTATAAATAATACTTACATCACAAAATGGTAGGTTCTAGAACAGTGGAGGGAGGGTTAACAAATGTTATGGAAGTAAAGTAACTATAGGTTGGGGCACCAAAGGGTGGGTAGAAGCTCATCCTGAGAAAGGGTAGAGAGAGGATTTTCCAGGTAGAGGACAGAATGGAGCAAAGAGAGAACACAGGCTGCCAGGCATTGTCTTACCTTAGCAACATCGCTTTGTGTTTTGTTTTCTTTCTAAGAGGAAGAGTGAGGCACCACGGGAGAAACTCAGGTGCTCTGGGTTCAAGCTTTCCATTATTTTCCACATCTGTGGGAAGGTGTCCACATGTTTGGAAGCCAAGGGACATATTACTTTACAGTAGAGGGAGAAAAGTTAGAGGATGTTGGAAAATGGAGAACTGGAGCATAGAGCCAGGATAAGCAGACTGTGTTATACAGCTCATGGCAACTGCTCTTGGAGTCATCGGGAGTAATATTCATTATCACATAAGTTAATGCTTTGGATGAGTGCCTGTGACTCTTCTGCTTCTAGAAAGCCAAATTGCCTGTCTTCCACAGACCTGCAAGAGACTTCTCCTCACATGGAAGGGACTTGACGGTGAGGGTGACTTTGAAAATATTTAAGCACCGTATCGCAGCTAGTGGACCAGTTAGACGACACAGTCCACAGACACTGGGATGCTTGCACAAAGTGGGCGCAGGCCGGACCCAAGCCCTGTCTTAGGGACCATCAAACCTGACACTTGTTTGGCAGGAGAGGTTGAAGGACTAATCTGAGACCATGGGGTGACAGGGCTGGGAGTGGGAGCCACTCCTGCATTCACCCTCCCTCCCTCTCCGCTGCACATCAGACTCCTCCCTGGCCTCAAGGCCTGCATGGGACAGGTGCGCTACGGGTTTATCCTAGCCTTGACTCATACCCATGGCTGCCCACAGGCAGGGTGTTTGATTCTTGAGAGATCCCCAGTGGGGAAAGCTTTGATACCTCCCCTCAAAATTATAGCTCTTACACTGCTTGTGCTCATGTTGAAAATTCTTTATCCACTAGTAAATAAACATCTATCATTTATGTTTTCATCTACATCTATTATTTATGTTATGTAATGTATGTGGTTACAAGCATAATTTATTTGCACACATATCACATAACATATGGGAAAGGATGCCAGGAATAGTCAGTTTTTAAGTTGCCTATCAGATATGTACTATGTCTCTATTATTTTCCTTAAATCCACCTAACTCTGAATCCACGTCGCCATCTTGCCAGGATAGTGAGAAAGGTAACTATCTACCTCCCTCTTTTCAATCCAGAGGCTTGGGCAGAAGTCCAGAGGTCTTTTGCAATACGAAGGCCCTGCCTTACCATCATTATTCATTTGTTCAACAAATATTTATTGAACACCTACCATGTGTCAAGCCTGGCTCTTGGAGCTGATAAGTAGTGATGTACAGAAGAGGTTAAATCCTTGTCCTCTGTTCCAGGCTGAGGAGCACTCTGTTACTCATTGGTGAGACTGGGATCGGGCCTCCCTAGGCTCATGCAGCCCCTCCCCACTAGATGCTGCCTATCTAGGCACTGCCAGGAAGTAGGGAGAAAATCTCCCATCTAGATGATCTGCACTCCTTCCTGAGGGGGACCTCTTCTCCTAGACTCATCACTTCTCAAAGTCATCCTCCCTGAGCCCTCCCTCCCCAGACCATCCTTCATGGCGCCTCAAGGCACAAAACTTTTTTTAAGATCATAAATGTTCTGTTTATTTCTTATTATAATATCCATACATCAGAAGTCTCAAAACAAAATTATTTTGTATTTAATTCAATGACTTTTTAAAAAATTGTGGTATGGTAAAAATCTTGTGAAATTTACCATCTTAGCCATCTTTTAAGTGTTCAGTGGCATCGGGTACCAAGATGCAAAACTTTTATCCCAAGAGGCTGCATCCAATTTTTAGCTCTGCCCAAATTTTCCAAGCAAAGCAATGCAAAGCCAAGAAGTCTGTTTGAATGAAGGGAAAGGGAACCAATGTAATACTTTAGTCAACCAGCCTGACATACAAACATTGTAACTGTCAAAAGAAGTTACAGTGCTGACTTGTCCCTGCTGAACTTTATGCCACATTCCTACCATACACATTTGGTCAACACATGTGCGTAAGAGTGTGTATGTGTGCGCGTGTGTGCGTGCACATGTGCATCTGCATTTGTCCAGCAGCTGGGCCTCAGGAGACTCTGAAATGTGGTTTTGTCAGTTACCAGATCACTTTTAGTCAGGGTCCTGCTGCCTCTTGCTGATCTCCTGAGAAGGAGGTTAACCTCCACACCACTTCAACCTAATTCCCACTGTCACTAGCTGGGAAAGGCCCCAGTAAACCCACGCTGGGTCAGGTATTTTCTGATCAAGGCGCAAGGATTATTTGGGGACATCTTCGTTGTAACTGGGGACGCTGATGACTAAAAAGCTCCCAAGACACAGAAGAATGGATCTGTAAGGACCTAATTTTGTTCATTGTGACAGGACAAGATGTTTTGGATGGAGGAATAGTTTTGTGCTTCATTCTCTTTTAAGGATGCTCATGTGATTTTCACATGTTTATCCAGCAATTTAAAACGTGTGTTTCCGGGGTGGAAGTGGTTTGCAGCACTCTTCCTTGGCAATTTCATCTTCTGCAAATGGTGTAAACCATGACTGCTGTGCCACGGACTCTGATTTCTGACTTCCCCCTGATTCTGTTTTCATAAACCCAGCTTCCTACTGGATACTCTCCCCCAGGATACTCACGGAATCTCACATTCAGTATGTGTACAACTGAAGTCATCATTCCCCTCCCCCCGAAACAAAGCCCTCTTCCTGGTGCTTCTATTTCTTTTTTTTAGAGAGGGAGAGAGAGCATGCATGACTGGGTGGGGTGGGGGGAGGGGTAGAGGGGGAGGGAGGGAGAGAATCTTAAACAGGCATCATGGAGCCTGACACCTTGGGGCTCCATCTCAAGACCCTGGGATCTTGACCTAAGGCAAAGGCAGATGCTTAACCAACTGAGCTATCCAGGTGCCCCTGGTGTTTCCATTTCTTTTAGTGGTGGTGTTCTCCCTGTTCTTTGTCTTTACAATCTTCAGGTGATCTCTGGGTCTTTCCTTTCCCTTGCTTCCCACATCTGGGTAATTAGAATATTCTCCAGATGCGATCTCCTTAAGATCTCTCCATCCACTCCTTCCTTTCCATCCCCACCACCTGGGCTCTTACCCAGTGGCCTCGTTTTGGCCCTCCTGGGCTCTTACCCGAACCATTACTGCAGCTTCATAGTTGTTTTCTTCACATTGGTGTCTGATCACTACTGTAATGGTCTAGCTCAGTCTTCCTGGTTATGTTTTCAGTCATATTGCTAGACAGTGAGCTCTGCATTTTATTCATTTTTATATCCCAGTGCCTAAGATGGTATTTGGTACATAGTAGGCACCCAATAAAGGTTGGATTGAATTATGTTGTTTTTCTACTGAAATTTTTCCAGTGGCTTTCCATTCCCTACCGAATGAAGCTACAGCCTGGCATTCTGAGCCTCTGTTTAATAGAGTGGGTTATCACTTAACTAAACTAACTGCTTTTCTGCAAATATTCTCTCTACTCCCGAAAGTGAGTTGAAACTAGAAAATGGAAGAGACATAATTTTTGAAGCCACGGTGGCTGAGAATTATTCAAAACTGACAAGATTTAGGAAATACAGCCATATACCTAGCAAGATACATTAAAAAGAAGTTTATACCTTAGACAAGTTTATGGGGAAACTGGAGAACACCAAAGACAATGAGAAAAATCTTAAAAGCAGCTTGGAAGAAAAGAAACATCACCTACAAAGGACTGACAATTAGACTCTTAACAGACTTAATAATAACAGTAAATGCAAAGAGACAGTGGGATAATATATTCAAAGCATTGAAAGGAAAAACTTTCCCTGTATATCCAGAAAATCTTTATTTCATGAATGAGAATAAAGTGAAGACATTTTCAGATCAACAAAATCTAGCCGAACTTTACTAAAGGATGTTGAAGCTCACTGGTCAGTCTTCTTCTATGGTTTTTTTCTCTGTGTTTCATAAACTACATCTTCCCAAAGATGTTCCCTTCAAAGAGGTTTTTTCTCTGTGTTTCATAAACTATATCTTCCCAAAGATGTTCCCCTCAAAGAGGGTGTTATGATCAAACCCTCTTCAAAAATGCTGTGTGGAGTGCTATGTCTCCCTGTTGGAGATCCACAGTTTAATATGTGTATGTTTGCAGTTCCCTAAATTATCTGATTATACAACAACTCCTTCTACTCTTTACCCCATGAATATCTCAAGCAACTGGTGTTTCTAATGACACATTTACAACAGAAGACAATGACTTATTTGAGTATAAGACAGAGAGTCAACATTTTGAATTCCAGTTCTGTTAACAACTAAGCACATAATTAGTTTTAAGTCATATGTCCTCTGGCTCCTTATCTGTGACATATCAAAGCAGATCATATTATATCATAAGCAGTCCCTTCAAACTCTATAAAGTTCCATGAATTAAAGAGCGTTTGTCTCTTACAGTCAACCAGTCAGTCATTCCACACATATTAAATTCCTTGTATGTGGCAGTGTGTGAAATACTGGGCATATAATGATGAGTACGATCAGCATAATTTCATTTTGCTATCTGTTGAGGATGATTTTCTAGAGCTCACTATGAGAACATTGTTCTTTGGCTTCCAGAGTCAAATTACCTCTGGTTAAAAATTGGGCATTTACTGCCTCTTTATTATGTATATCAGGTTGTGGAATGAATCTTTAGAATCAAAATTTATGGTCTATCGAGGCTTATGATTTTTTTATCCAAGAGTTCCATTGTAAGAATAAAAAATTTAACATCATCCCTTAAGTGTCTTTAGATTTTCATCTTTTCATCATAACTTTAACTGTGTGTCTTCCACTGTCTTTTGTAAAAGACAATCCTCCGTAGTTTAAAAAGCAAATTCTAGCGATATGGCATCAACCGAGCTCTATTGGTGTATGGATATTGTCCTAAGCATTTCACATATATTATCTCATTTAATCCTTATGACAACAACGAGACCCAAATGCTAATATGATTCCCATTTTACAGAGGTTCAATAACTTGCCCAAAGTCATACGGCCGGTGAAGTTGGGCTTTGACCTAATGCAGAATGGATCCTGACTCTGCACTCTCTACTCTAATATTTAACTGCTGCTCTTCTTTAGATACTGTCCAGAAAGTTTTCTGATGGAAAGTTAAGGGTTAAGATCTCTGAAGAGCTGAACAACCATATGGGATTTTTAAACATCCAACTTCAGCCAGGTAGTATACAGTGAGGAGGTAATGAAAAATTAAAAACCTTTTTGTTTTTGGCTAAGTAGTAATCTTTATGGTTCTGAACATACCCATGTGCCAGAGAATTGCACTTCAGATAATAAGTTAACATAAAATTGGCGGTACAGTTTAAACCTGACAGCTCTCTCTGTCTGATAGGTTCTGCGAAAGTAATTTTAAAGATAAGATTTTACTCTCAAATCTGAAATCGGTTCTTTAAACATTTCCAACACCATCCAGTATTTATGAACTAGTTTCAGTTATATGGAGAAAAACTCCAGTGCTAGGAGGAGAGGAATCCTTTCATCATAAAATATTGTATTGCCAGAAAAGAAGCAAAATAGAATCAAAGAAATGTGAACCAAACAACGTCAGTGAGAATTCTTGGCATTTAGTTTTTGAAGCCATTTTGCATGGAAATGAATAGAATATAAACACAGTACTTCATCTAGGATATGGCAAGAAACTTCAAGATTGTAATGTGCATTAAGATAACATTCCAAACCTATCCTTTCAAGTTTTCAGCCAAGAATTTGTTTTTACAATTTCTTTGCAGTTGGCAAACAGCTAGACTCTGCTTGAGATATCAGTTTTCATGCTTATGGTCCCAATCCCATTGTGTGTAACTGTTAACTTACTGTATGACCTTGACAAACTGACTCCCCTCCACCCCAATCCAAATTAAGGAGGTGGATCCGTTAGGCCCCTTCTAATTTTAAAATTCTATGGTTCTAGCCTATGGATTATGACATGAACACCATAAAAAGTGCTTGCTAGAGGGGATTGGATTTTTAGAATTTGGGCTACTTAAACACCTTTAATTGACCTATGTTTGAGCCAGTTATAAAGAGAATGTAAACCACAGCAGCCAAGGCCCATCCGTGATTTACTTGTTTTTGGTCCTGGTCAGCAGCTTCTGTGTTTATTTCAGGTCCCCAAGCACATTCTGTCATTCCCAGAGACAGTCTGTCCATGTGCTTCCTTGACTCCCCAACACGAATGGGGTCTGAGAGACTCCGGGCAAAATAACCAGGGATCACATCTGCCACAGGCCATGAGATGACCTTGAACGCCTTCCTAAACTGCAAGGAGGTGTGGACCCTGTGGGACCCTGCCTGATTGCCCCTCCAGACTGAAGTGCCTATGCCCTCAGGTGCCTTGAGGGTTGGCTGCTGACAGTTCTCCAGCTCAGACCTTCTCAGGAGAGAGTTTTTGGATGAAGAGAGCAGCTTTGCCCAAAGCCACCACACTTCTAGGGCATCCTACATCTAAGGATTGCAGATTCCGTGGGGAGGCTGGTTAAGGATCCCACTGCCCCAGTGGGGTCCAACTCTGAGGGGCCATGTCAGTGCCTGAGCTCCCCGGGTGTGCTGAGCGGTGCAGCTTCTCCCGTGGCCCATAGATGTCGCTCCTGAGCACTCCTCAGTAAACTTCCCGCCCCAAGATCTCTTTTTCAAGAGTCCCCTTCTGGGGATCCAGACCTGACACAGACTTATCCACCTGAGGTGGAACTGGGGCTCTGCTTAGTTCAGTGCTGGGTCTAGAGGTAAATTTCATCTTTAGCAAAATAGAAGTAATAACTACTCCAGAGCATTCTTTATTGTAAGGAAATGAGGAACTCATAGGAAATGATTACCAGCGATAATTTAACGTTTATTGAGCAATTATGTGCCATGGCATGTACTTCACCACACAAAAACTCCATGAGAAAGATAATATCCCTATTTTACAAATAAGAAAACCGAGGTGCAGAAAACTTAAGTAACTTCTCCAACGTCACACAGCTCATAAAAGTCAAGAATTCAAAACCAGGCAGCAGGACTGCAGAACCAGCATTCTTAGCTAAACACTTGCTGCCTCCCATTGCTAAGCAAAAAAAATTTTTTTTAATTTTTTATTAACATATAATGTATTGCTAGCCCCAGGGGTACAGGTCTGTGAATCGCCTGTTTTACACACTTCACAGCACTCACCATAGCATATACCTTCCCCAATGTCCATAACCCAATCTCCCCGCCCCCCCCGCAACCCTCAGTTTGTTTTGAGAGACTAAGAGTCTCTTATGGTTTGTCTCCCTCCAGATCCCATCTTCTAAACAAAAAATCTTAATGTATTTGCATGATGATAAATAAAAGCCCAATCATGTCCCCTGATTCCAGAAGGACGTTTAGCAAGGCAATTGTAAAAGAAAAATTTTACAAAGAATTTTTGTACTCCTATCATTTATATTTTTGTGTTACTACAGATTATGTGTTACTATAGATTCTTTGTGTTACTGTAGATTAGGCTTATTTTTGCTTCAGAACAACCTTTTCTCATTAGGGGAGTGAATGAAACAGTTGGAAGGTGGGGCACCCACCCTCAGATGTAACAGTAGTTGACCCATTAGACCATCTATTTTTGTTGTTTCTATTTTAAGGAAACATGTGCTAAATTTCGGTTTTAATGATAATATACTAAGTATAAGGTTATAGTCAATAAAACAATGACATGTTTCATTATTAGATAGTAATAGGGTTAATAGGGTTTAGGTTATAGCATATTACCTAGGCTTTTAAATATCTCCCTCCCTAGGTCATTGGGAAGTACACCGTATTGGGGGAGAGAGGCACTCTGGTAAATGTCCCTGCTGTCCACTCCTGACCCCTCAATTATAGTAAATTTTTGTGTTCACTTCAGACTAGCTATCTGTTATTATCCAATGGAAGGCCTTTGTTTCACATTTCACTTCTAACCTAAGCAGATTTATGCCATGATTTTTATCTCAGGGGATAATGTGTTAACAATGCTTGTTTGGACCCTTGTTATACCTTTAAGGTCAGGGATGTCTGTTTTACTCTTTAAGGCACAATCTGTTAAAGTTTTTATGATTTGCAAACAAAGTGGTTTTTCATCTTCTGCTATTAGATAACTAAGGTATAAGAGAGCTCCTTCTACACCAAATAAATTAAACATCTAAATAATTTACAGCTCCAGGTATGTTTGCCAGACTAGCATAACTGAATAAAGTCAACAGATTAAATGTTCCCTTGGCAATCCGTAAGGGTATGAGATATAGCACCTGGGCTGCTCTGTTGGGTCTTGTTATTAAATCACAAGCAAAAGCTCAGAATCCCAGGGTCCCAAGTGGCAGGTAGGAGCTGACTTTGGAGGATGGAGTCATAGCAGTCGTTACCCATGACTTAGGAAGCGAGAAACTCTTAGCACAATTGAGATAGAGAAAGAGAAGGAGAGAGGGAGCGGGGAGGAAAAGAGAGAGACAGAGAGAGAGGTTTTGGGGAGAGACTATATGTTTCAATGACGGAAGATTCTAGTTCTTTACTTATGTCACTAAACTGGAAATTCATCAACATTAACTGTGTATTTGTGCAATCTCCGAGCAAAAGTTAAAAAGGGGGAATATTTTGTGTGTGGAACTACTATCACTGTCAAGGTCAAACCAAGAACTTGCTAGAAAAATAGACAATATTTTCCTCTTTCTAATTTCATAGGAAGGCTTCGACCAGTACCTGCTTTTGCCTAGAGAAGGAAAGTTTGATCAGCAGAGCTGGTGGCAGCAAGAGAAATACCAGAGCATAGGATCCAAGAAGTTATGTGCAATATCCAATCTAATTCTTGGGAAGGTTTCAAATGCCAGAAACCAGTCATCTCATCTTTAACAAATGGAATTTTTCAATCCAAAATGTGGTTTTAAATTTGCACATTTACTGATAGGATGATCCGTGGGAAGATGAGGTGAGGAGAAGCAAGTATACATTTAGCCAGAGGAAACCCCACCTCTGGATCATATTCATTGCGGACAGCAGACAAACAGGGTCCCGTTCAAAAACAATAAATACCTCTCTGCTCTCTAAAGTTCTCGTGGAAATGTAAGTGCTGTAAGGAAAATATGAAAGGCAGAACTCTGCTTATATTTCTTCACTCTTGTTGGCACAGCTTCTCTGGAGATGAATGGGAGAGCAAAGAGGAAAAACAACCATTCCAGGTGTATTGTATACCGCTGTCTTTAGTAATTACTAGACTTCCAGTTCTATGATAGCCCCTTTGGGGTGGTGTAAGAATTGGAAGGAGAGGGGACAAGGGGGTGTGTGTGTGTGTGTGATGATTTAGTGTGCTTGACCTACAAAGTATCTGAATTTAAGGTAAAACCATTAAATTGGGTTCATTGCTGTATTCTCATGGGGCACAGTAACCTTTTCATTTTCATTTAGGAAGAAAGGGTGGACGAGAAGCTTCCCATGCCTGGTTTGTAAATACGGCCTTGAAAATGTCCACAGACGTATTGTTGTCTTGTTGAGTCTGCAGCCAGGAAGACAGAAATCACTGCAGGAAAGCAGGTGTGAACACCCCCCCTACTTCAGAGACAGCTCTCTTTGAAGCTGGAAAATCAAGGACGCTGGTACCTTCAAGGAAACAAGGATATAATTATCAAAACCCCCAACTGGCCAGTGACCTTCCATTCCTTAGGCCACCCTACTCCCTTGGCTGGCACCAGCCCAGGTCCTCACAGACTCAGCTCTGTGTCGCAGACCGCTCAGACCGAGGAGCAACCCCCTCACATACCCTTTGAAAGCATTCGTAATCTCTTTCTCCTGCAGTGCTCTTGCTGACATAAATCCGCCAGCCCCTTGGGGGTGGGGGTGGGGCTCTGAACCCCCCACGGAGGGAGGCCCATTCAGGCCAAGTGGAGTCTGAATGGCTTAGCGGTAGGATTTATGCTTCCCCTCACCTGTGCCGTCTGTCTGTGGCCCCTACCCCAGTCTGGTTTTGAAGGTTTGAACATGACCCCCCCAGCTTTTTGCCAAGCTTGCCATCATCACCTCAGTCACAGGGGCAGCAGTCTCAAGGCCTTTGGAAGCTAATAACAGGGACTCTCACCTCCTTTGTTATATCTGAAATGTTGAAAGCAGAAGCCTAATAAAATGAGTTCAGAAAAACAAAACCAGCAATAAATTATCGTTTGAAAAGAGTGGCTAAAGAACTCATCTACTCTGAATACCTAGGCGCTATTTCTCAGCTACAGCGATAACCCAGCATTTGGACTCCCTTTCCTGTGCAAAAGCCTTGGCTGTGTTCTCTTAGCATAGATTCTTCTCAGCTTCTATAAGCCAAGTGTCCAGAATCAAGAGTTACACAACATTCCCCACCCAACTCCTTCACACTGTACACACACACACACACACACACACACTCACTCGCTCCCTACCCAGCCTTGGTCCTAAGGGGTCCACTGAATTCTATTATTTCTTTTTGACCACAAAGAATTTATCCTACATCATCATCCATCAGCACTCACTGCAATTTTACATTTTATTTATTTTAAGATAAGAGTAAAAGTCTACTTCCTTGACCTCATAAAGACTACTTATGGTAAACTGATTTATTTAATGAAAAAATACCAGAAGCATTATTCCCTGTAAAAGCAGAAGCAAATTAGAGATGCCCTTATCACTGTTGTTTTTACTCCATGTTTTGGAATTTCTAGACCATTCATTGCTTCTCAGGGCACATTTAGCAACGTACAGAATCAATTTTGGTTGTCTTAACTTTGACAACTGGAGTGCAGTTGGCCTCTGGTGGGTAGAGGCCGAGAACATTGCTAAATATCTACAATGCACAGAACAGCCCCCACAACAAAGACTCTTCCAGCCCCAAATATCAGTAGGGCCTAAAGTAAGGAGGAACCTTGCTCTATACAATGCAGTATGTGAAACATAAGTAAGAGAAATAAAGCTTAGAAAATAACTGATTTTTATTGTCATTAACTGCAAAGAACATGTATCATCTAGAAAAGCAACCCCCGCAAATTAAATAAACATTATTAAAGTTCATAAAATAGTAAATAATGTAGCTGGATAAGATGTTTTCAATTATGTAAGAGACTTAAGAGTCTTTAAATTTTCCTACAGGTTTGGTTATCTATTCTACAAAAACTTCCTGAGAACAAAAGGATTTGTTTTATAAAAGAACACTTAGGAGATATAAGATGACGTTTACATTTTAAAACTATGGGAAAAAATTAAAAATTTTAATAACTGAGTCTATAACACTGTAATACAGTATTATAGGAAACCCAAATGGACATATCTTCCTCAGCTATAAGCTGGACTTGAGGGCTTTCTTAAAAAGTTTGTTAAAGCATGAAAAAATTGCTCACGGGTAGTAAATACACACACACACACACTCTCTCTCTCTCTCTTTTAAGCAGATCAAAACTTCATCATTATTTTTTAATGAAGGTAGTATTCAGATGCATTATTGGAAATCGAACTAGTCTATCACAATAGATCATTATGATCCGGTAGATGAAGCTTCTTGAGGGGAGGGCCCAAATCTTATTCATCTTCCTATCTCCATAACTGACACCTCCCAAGAACCCAATGTTTGTGAATGAATGAAATAAAGAGAAAACACTAACAGTAAGAGATGGTCTTTGAACTCACTAGTCAGAAGTTAACATAGAGCCACAACAATTGTAATTCAACATCTAAGAACCCATATCTGAAAGGATGAGTGAATAGTCAAGATTTTAATAGGAGGTTTTGCCTCA
Organism: Lontra canadensis; assembly: GCF_010015895.1. Classification (NCBI taxonomy): domain Eukaryota; kingdom Metazoa; phylum Chordata; class Mammalia; order Carnivora; family Mustelidae; genus Lontra; species Lontra canadensis. Next base: position 576,791 of record NW_022631112.1, read on the forward strand.
TGTTGCAACCATAAAATGTAGAGGCTAAAAATAGAGGGAGTGAACAGGAATCAACCAGTGATATTTTACTAAGAACAGTAAACTCGGTTTTTAAATGTTGAACACCTGAAAGAGTCTATAAATACTTATATGCACATAACCTAAATGTATCAGTGGTTTCCTTGATCTTTCATTCATTTTCATGACAAGCCTTCAAAACTTGAGGGGAAGGGAGGGAGGAAAGAAACAAAGGAAGGCCAGGTGGAAAGTCACAATCAGGAAATAATCAAAAGCTTTTACTTTACCCCTTCCATCCAATCTCACAGGCTCACCCGAAAACCTTCCATTCTGATTTTTTTATTATGTTCTGAATGTTTAATAGCATTAATTCCACAGTTTCAAGGGGTTGAAAACCCTACAATCCAGTTTAATATAAGATGATTCAAAAATCCCATATTGGGACAGATTCGTGATCTGAGAAGCCTCAGACAAGTTCACCAGGGAACATATTCCAGTATGTTCTCTTGGTCTGTTCGATATAAATTTCAAAGCTTAGGGACAAGAAAAATCACAGTTACTATTCATTGAGCACTTGTTATGTGCCAGACATCTTACTAGAGAATTGTTCATACATTTTCTCAGCCAGCCATGATATGATAGCCTTCCAGATGAGGAGACAGAGGTAATACAAGAGGGCCACCCATAAACAGGCAGAGCCAGCCACACCTGCCAACCCCCAAAGCCAGACTCCTACGTACCACATTGCAGGTGTCTCCAGGATATCATATTTCTCTCCATAACCCACTCTTCATGGATTTGGTCATAAAATCTCCAGATCAGGAAGCATTGCTGAGACAGGGAACATAAAGGAAGTGCGCAAAACAGTCCTGGGCTAGAAGGACATGCTGTCTTCTTGAAGATATATGATAAGGAGCAGGCGGTGATTAATACCAACTGTAAAGAGTTCCAAAGGAAAGTTAAAGCACACGTCTGAATGGATGATATTGCCAATAGACATGTGGATGACCAAGAGGCAGAAAGAGAAAATACCAGATGGCATTGGTAAGGAAAGTCTCATCAAGGACCCTCAACCTACCAAAGATTCGATAGGACAGTCGCAGGATTTGGACAGATAGAGGAAGAGGTAGAAGTAGACGTTGTTCAAGTCAGTTTCTCTCCACTGGGGCTACTAGACAAACAGTAGCCAGGTGTGGGGCTGTTCAGGAGCAGAGCATGGCCAAGAGACAGCACCCAGGGTGACACTGAAACCAGAAGCCAGGAAGGCCACCCCTGCGGTGTCCATATGGAGGCACTGCGCCAAAGTCAGGAAGCAGGAACAGGGCAAAAGGTAGGAACTAGAGAGTTCAGTCCAAAGTCAGAGAATTGGGGAGGAAGGGAGAAATGAAATCTGGAGAGCCTTCCCAAGCTTCTTCATCCCAAAGGCAGACACCCCTAATGAGACATGGAGCCCCAGCTCAGAGTGGGGAGCATGCTGTGAAGGAGTTGAGGAAGGCTGTGCAAGAATGAATGTGTGAGTAAAGTCTAGGGTGTAAGAAGGGACCAGCCAGTCTAAAACGTAGGGTGCATCTGTGGAGAGTAGTATCAATTGGATAGGCCAGATGAGGCCAGCTGAGAGACTAGAGGATCATGGGCAACAGCCAGCTTATCAAGACACAAAAGCAGGTCTAGAGTCCAATGAAAAAGTATCCATTCCATGATGAATCTGACCGTTTGAGACGGGTTAAGTCCTTTTTTGTATTCCATCACCTTCCAAATTGGGAATTTTGACTCTGCCCCTTACCAGCTCTATGGCCTTGGGAAAATTACTTAATCTCTCTGTGCTTCAATGTTCTCATCTTTAAAATGATCATAGTGATTGTATCTACCTTGTAGGAGTGCTGTGAGGATCGATCCTGTTCATATATGTCACTTGCCCTGCACAGAGCCTGGCATGTGCTAGTGTAATGTGAGGGTTTGCAGTCTATGATTCCTTCCCCATTTCACCACTGTATAGGTTAAGGACTCACAATTGTGGGGGAGGTGGGCAAGAAGACGAAGAGGGGGAGGGTATCTCACAGCCATTCCTTCTCTGAATCACCCTGAATTATAAATGCATCTTTTGGAAACTGTCCAGCTCCTGAACATCTTGCCTGTGTCCAGAGCAGCACAGAGAAAGCCGTCAAGTTTGCTGTAGAGACTGCACATTTCTAACAGCTTTGGATCCCAGTATCCCTGCCTGGCCTCTTGCCTCGTCAGCAGTGTGCTGGGCTGATGTCTAAGTGAGTAAGTCCCCTTCTGAAGTTCTCACAATTCTAATCCCTAGCTCCAAGCCTCCAACACGCTTTCCATGTGATGCGCATGATGTCAGCATTATTTGCCCATCTAGATCAGGTCTGTGTTTCATCCCATGTAATAAATGTTGTTGGAGCAGCTGTATAGCCCACATTCGAGTGGGGAGACAGATGATAAACCAGATAAGTAAGTAAAATGTAAAGTGTTTTAGACAGCAAGAAGCATTAAGGAGAAAAAAATAAAACGGGCAGAGTGCAATTTTCGAAATGGTGGTCAGGGAAGGTGTCACTGAGAAGGTGACCACTGAGCAAAGACATGAAGAAAGTAACACCTCCTAGGTGTGTATGTGAGAAGAGGATCTTCCTGGTAGAGGGAAGGACAAGAGGAGAGGCTTTGAGGCAAGCGTGTGCCTGCCATGGTGTTGGAGCAACAGCCAGGAGCCCAGCGTGGCAGAAGCGGGATGAGTAGGGAGAGCCAGAGGGAGAGCAGGAAGGTCATGGGACAGGAGCACCTAGGCCTCAGAACCCCTAGTAAGGATTCTTTCTAGGAGGATGAGGTGTCGCTGGAGGGTGTGGACGTGATTTGACTTTTACATCTGACCAACTCTGTCTTCCTGCTGGGTTAGAAATACACTGAAGGGATGAGGATAAAACAAGGGAGAACAGTGAAGAGGATATTGTAATAAGATAAGAAGCGAGGGTTGGCAACAAGAGAAGGTAAGGGGTGGCAATGAGAGTCGTTAAAAAGTGTCAGATTGGCTTGAATATATTTAGAAGGTATACCCAATAGGATTTCCTGGTAGACTGGACAGGGGTGAGAGAAAAGCAAAACAAAGCAAAACAAACAAACAAACAAACAAAAAACCAGGAGACAAGAGGGACATCAGTGACTTTGTCTCCAGTAAGTGAGAATGGAGTTTCCTCTGAGATGCAGATGTTCAAGATGTCTGGTTCAACATCCAGGAGTGAAGCAATCTGGGCTGCAGGTAAAAATCAATCTCAAAAATAGGTCTCAAAGCCCATGCTCTAACTAATACCTTACAAACTTGGAATTTGGGGACTTGTACCTATTTTGTATGGGAGTGGGAATAACAGCTTTCCAGAAGTAACAAGAATGAAAAAACTAATTACACAATCTCAAAACTTAGTTTAAGTTATGATTTTCAAACACTTGATCTTCCCAAGCTTTCTCTGATTATCGAGGCCCTTCTCCCACCCTAACTGCTCCCCACCATTACCTAAAATAAAACCTATCTATGCCCAAGTTGGTTCTGGCATGATAATAGTTGGGCTATCACTCCCAATGGGAATGAATGTACCTTTTCACAACAAACTTTACATAAACAGTGGTTCTCTGCTTGTTAACACTCCTGGAGGACTACTATGAATTCAGGCACCCCTTCAACTCTTCCATTCCTTAGGCTACTGTCTGTCTAGACCTCTTGGCCATTTCAGAGTTTTTCTATTTTGACAAGGGAGGAAGACTGCAGGTCAACCTAATCATTCAAACAACCATGCAATGCATCAGGAAATTCATCAGTGTCCATCTCACTTGAGTTTTCTTATCTAGGCTATAGATTAGAGGCACTGTGAATTTTTTATTAAGACATAATGTATTATTTGCTTCAGGGGTACAGGTCTGTGAATCATCAGGCTTACACAATTCACAGCACTCACCACAGCACATACCCTCCCCAATGTCCATAACCCAGCCACCTTATTTGGTTTGTCTCCCTTCCCAGTCCCATCTTCTTTCATTTTTTTCCTTCCCTAGCCCCCAAATTCCCCACCTGCCTCTCAAATTCCTCATGTCAGAGAGGTCACAAGATCTGATTGACTTATTTCGCTCAGCATAATACCCTCTAGCTCCATCTACATCGTTACAAATGGCAAGATTTCATTTCTTTTGATGGCTGCATAGTATTCCTTTGTGTATATATATATTCCATTGTGTGTGTGTGTATATATATATATATATATATATATATATATATATATATATATCACATCTTCTTTATCCATTCATCTGTTGATGGACATCTAGGTTCTTTCCATAGTTCGGCTATTGTGGACATTGCTGCTATAAACATTTGGGTGCAATATGCCCCCTTTGGATCACTACATTTGTATCTTTAGGATAAATACCCAGGAATGCAATTCCTGTGTCATAGGGTAGCTCTATTTTCAACTTTTTGAAGAACCTCCATACTGTTTTCCAGAGTAGCTGCACCAGCTTGCACTCCTACCAACAGTGTAGGAGGGTTCCCCTTCCTCCATGTCCTTGCCAACATCTGTCATTTCCTGACTGGTTAATTTTTGCCATTCTGACTGCTGTGCAGTGGAATCTCACTGTGCTTTTGATTTGTATTTCCCTGATGCAGAGTGATGTTGAGCATTTTTTTATGTGTCTGTTATCCACTTGGATGTCTTCTTTGCAGAAATGTCTGTTTACGTCCTCTGCCCATTTCTTGATTGGATTTTTGTTCTTCGGATGTTGAGTTTGATAGGTTCTTTATAGATTTTGGATACTAGCCCTTTATCTGATATGCCATTTGCAAATATCTTCTCCCATTCTGTCAGTTGTCTTTTGGTTTTGTTGACTGTATCCTTTGCTGTGCAAAAGCTTTTGATCTTGATGAAGTCCCAATAGTTCATTTTTGCCCTTGCTTCCATTGCCTTTGGTGATGTTTCTAGGAAGAAGCCGCTGTGGCTGAGGTTGAAGAGGTTGCTGCCTGTGTTCTCAAGGATTTTGGTGGATTCCATCTCACATTGAGGTCTTTCATCCATTTGGAGTCTATTTGTGTGTGTGGTGTAAGGAAATGGCCCAGTTTCATTCTTCTGCATGTGGCTGTCCAATTTTCCCAACACCATTTGTTGAAGAGACTGTCTTTTTTCCATTGGACATTCTTTCCTGCTTTGTCAAAGATTAGTTGACCATAGAGTTGAGGGTCCATTTCTGGACTCTCTATTCTGTTCGATTGATCTATGTGTTTGTTTTTGTGCCAGTACCATACTGTCTTGAAGATGACAGCTTTGTAATAGAGCTTGAAGTCTGGCATTGTGATGCTGCCAACTTTGTTTTTCTTTTTCAATATTCCTCTGGCTATTCAGGGTCTTTTCTGGTTCCATATAAACTTTAGGATTATTTGTTCCATTTCTTTGAGAAAAGTTGATGGTATTTTGTTAGGGATTGCTTTAAATGTGTAGATTGCTTTAGGTAGCATAGACATTTTCACAATATTTGTTCTTCCAATCCATGAGCATGGAACATTTTTCCATTTCTTTGTGTCTTCCTCAGTTTCTTTCATGAGTACTCTATAGTTTTCTGAGTATAGATTCTTAGCCTCTTTGGTTAGGTTTATTCCTAGGTATCTTATGGTTTGGGGTGCAATTATAAATGGGATTGACTCCTTAATTTCTCTTTCTTCTGTCTTGTTGTTGGTGTAAGAAATGCAACTTCTGTGCATTGGTTTTATATCCTGACACTTTACTGAATCCCTGCATGAGTTCTAGCAGTTTTGGAATGGAATCTTTTGTGTTTTCCACATAAAGTATCATATCATTTGCAAAGAGTGAGAGTTTGACTTCTTTGCTGATTTAGACACCAGACTTCTTTTTGTTGTCTGATTGCTGAGGCTAGGACTTCTAGTACTATGTTGAACAGCAGTGGTGATAATGGACAGCCCTGCCATGTTCCTGACCTTGGGGGAAACACTCTCAGTTTTTCCCCATTGAGAATGATATTTGCAGTGGGTTTTTCATAGATGACTTTGATGACATTGAGGTATGTGCCCTCTATCCCTACACTTTGAAGAGTTTTGATCAAGAAAGGATACTGTACTTTGTCAAATGCTTACCCAGCATCTATTGAGAGTTTCATATGGTTCTCATTCTTTCTTTTATTAATATATTGTACACATTGATTGATTTGCTGATGTTGAACCAAACTTACAGCCCAGGAATAAATCCCACTTGGTCGTGGTGAATAATCCTTTTAATGTACTGTTGGATCCTATTGGCTAGTATTTTGGTGAGAAGTTTTTCATCCATGTTCATCAAGGATATTGGTCTGTAATTCTCCTTTTTGATGGGGTCTTTGTCTGGTTTGGGGATCAGGGTAATGCTGGTCTCATAATGTGAGTTTGGAAGTTTTCCTTCCATTTCTATTTTTTGGAACATTTCAGGAGAATAGGTATTAATTCTTCTTTAAATGTTTGGTAGAATTCCCCTGAGACGCCATCTGGCCCTGGACTTTTGTTTGTTGGGAGATTTTTGATAAATGCCTCAATCTCCTTACTGGTTATGGGTCTGTTTAGGTTCTCTATTTCTTCCTGGTTCAGTTTGGGTAATTTATACGTCTCTGGGAATGCATCCATTTCTTCCAGATTGTCAAATTTGCTGGCGTATGGTTGCTCATAATATGTTCTTATAATTGTTTGTATTTTTTTGGTGTTGGTTGTGATCTCTTCTCTTTCATTCATGATTTTATTTATTTGGGTCCTTTATCTTTACTTTTTGATAAGTCTGGCCAGGGGTTTATCAATCTTATTAATTCTTTCAAGGAACCAGCTCCTATTTCATTGATTTGTTCTACTGTTCATTGATTTCTGCTCTGATCTTTATTATTTCTCTTCTCCTGCTGGGTTTAGGCTTTTTTTGTTGTTCTTTCTCCAGCTCCTTTAGGTGTAGGGTTAGGTTGTGTACTTGAGACCTTTCTTGTTTCTTGAGAAAGGCTTGTAATTGCCATATACTTTCCTCTCAGGACCGCCTTTGCTGTGTCCCAAAGATTTTGAACAGTTGTGTTTTCATTTTCATTTGTTTCCATGAATTTTTAAAAATTCTTTAATTTCCTGGTTGACCCATTCATTCCTTAGTAGGATGCTCTTTAGTCTCCATGTATTTGAGTTCTTTCCAACTTTCCTCTTGTGGTTGAGTTCTAGTTTCAAAGCTTTGTGGTCTGAAAATATGCAGGGAATGATCCCAATCTTTTGGTACCAGTTAAGACCTGATTTGTGACCCAGAATGTGATCTACTCTGGAGAATGTTCCATGTGCACTAAAGAAGAATGTGTATTCTGTTGTTTTGGGATGGAATGTTCTGAATATATCTGTGATGCCCATCTGGTCCAGTGTATCATTTAAAGGCTTAATTACCTTGTTGATTGTTTGCTTAGATAATCTGCCCATTTCAGTGAGGGAGGGTGTTAAAGTCCCCTACTGTTATTGTATTATTATTGATGTGTTTCTTTGATTTTGTTCTTAAATGGTTTATATAATCGGCTGCTCCCATGTTAGGGGCATAGATACTTAAAATTGTTAGATCTTCTTGTTGGACAAACCCTTTAAGTATGATACAGTGTTCTTCCTCATCTCTTATTAATGTCTTTGGCTTAAAATCTAATTTATCTGATATAAGGATTGCCACCCCAGCTTTCTTTTGATGTTCATTAGCATGGTAAATTGTTTTCCACCCCCTCACTTTAAATCTGGAGGTGTCTTTGGGTCTAAAATGAGTTTCCTGCAGACAGCATATCAGTGGGTCTTGGTTTTTTTTTATCCATTCTGGTACTCTGTGTCTTTTGATTGGGGCATTTAACTCATTTACATTCAAGGTAACTATTGAAAGATATGAATTAGTGTCACTGTATTGCACTGTAAGGTGACTGTTACTGCATATTGCCTCTGTTCCTTTCTGTTCTGTTACTTTTAGGCTCTCTCTTTGCTTAGAGGACCCCTCTCAACATTTCCTGTAGGGCTGCTTTGGTATTTGCAAATTCTTTTAGTTTTTGTTTGTCCTGGAAGCTTTTTATCTCTCTTTCTATTTTCAATGACAGCCTAGCTGGATATAGTACTCTTGGCTGCCTGTTTTTTCTCACTCAGTGCTCTGAATAGATCCTGCCAGTCCTTTGTGGCCTGCCAGGTCTCTGTGGATAGGTGTGCTGCCAATCTAATATTTCTACCATTGTTTGTTACAGACCTCTTGTCCCAAACTGTTTTGGGATGTTCTCTTTGTCACTGAGACTTGTAAGTGTTACTATTAGATGAGAGGGTGTGGACCTATTTTTATTGATTTTGAGGGGAGTTCTCTGTGCCTTTGGGATTTTGATGCTTGTTCCCTTAGTCAAATTAGGGAAATTCTCTGCTGTAATTTGCTCCAATATACCTTCTGCCCCCCTCTCTCTCTCTTCTTCTTCTGGGTTCCCAATTATTTTAATATTGTTTCATCTTATGATATCACTTATCTCTTGAATTCTCCCTTTGTGGTCCAGTAGTTATTTGTCTCTCTTTTTCTCAGCTTCTTTATTCTCTGACATTTGGTCTTCTATATCACTAATTCTTTCTTCTGTCTTATTTATCCTAGCAGTAAGAGCTCCCATTTTTTATTGCACTTCATTAATAGCTTTTTAAATTTCAACTTGATTAGATTTTAGTTCTTTTATTTATCCAGAAAGGGATTTTATTTATCCAGAAAGGGATTCTCTAGTATCTTCCATGCGTTTTTTGAGCCCAGCTAGCACCTTGATAGTTGTCATTCTGAACTCTAGTTCTGACATACTTTTTTTAAAGATTTTACTTATTTATTTGACAGAGAGAGATCACAAGTAGGCAGAGAGGCAGGCAAAGAGAGGAGGAAGCAGGCTCCCTGCTGAGCAGAGAGTCCAATGCGGAGCTGGATCCCAGGACCTTGGGATCATGACCTGAGCCGAAGGCAGCCACTTAACCAACTGAGCCACCCAGGGACCTTCTAGTTCTGACATGTTACTAATGTCTGTAATGTACCGAGGCATTGGTACTGCCTCTTGTTCTTTTTTTTGAGGTGAGCTTCTCCACTTTGTCATTTATCCAGATAAGAATAGATGAATGAGAGAACATAATACTAAAAGGGTAGCAACAACTCCAGAAAAATATACACTAACCAAATCAGAAGAGACCCAAAGCCAGGGGGAGAAGAAAGGAGGGGGGGGGTAATATATATGTGTGTGTGTGTGTGTGTGTGTGTGTGTTAGACTGGTGAATGGAACCAGGCCACACACTTGATTTTGGGTGTATTTTGGTCTATTAGAAGAAATTGTTCCCCAAAATTTTAAAGAAAGAAAATACACACACACACACACACACACACACACACACATACATATGGGTTAAAATGATGAAGGGATGGAATATGACCATTAAGATGAAAATTTAAAAAGGAATTGATAAGACAAGAAGTTGGTTGGAAAAAATAAAAGAGGAAAGAATGTGATCAAGCTGGAGAATAGAACAAAGCTATGTGCTAGATTTAGGGTATATTTTGATCTGTTAGAAGAAACAGTATCCCAAAATTTTAAAGAAAGAAAAACCTATATAAACCTATATAGAAAATAAGGTTCAATACAATGAAGGGATAGAATATGAGTATAACAATGAAATTTTTTTTAACAATGAAAATTTTATAAGATTTTTAAAAGGTATTGATAAAATAGTTTAAAAAACATTAAAAGAGGAAAAATTTTAAAAAATAGAATAAGAAAAATAAAATTTAAAAAATTTAACCTTGAAAGACTAGAGAATCATGGGGAAAAAAAGCCATGAATTCTACGTGCTATATTCCCATCGCTCTGAAGTTTTGCAGTTCTCATTCAGTGAACTTGGTCTTGGCTGGATGTTCTTGCTTATCCTCTGGGATAGGGACCTATTGCAGTGATTCTCAAATGTCTTTGCCTGAGGCGGAATTGCATCGCCCTTGCCAGGGGCATGGCTAAATTATCTGCTCGGGTTCACTCTCGTGAGCTTTTGCTCCCTGAACGCTTTCTGTAGAGCTTTGGAGGACAGGAATGAAAATGGCAGCCTCCCAATCTCCGACCTCAGAGGAGCTGAGAGCTCAGGGCCCTACTCCTCCATGCACCCTCAGAGAAAAGCAGTCAATCCCTCCCGTCTCCCTGGTCTCTGCACTCCAAGCTCACCCAGCCTGTGACCAAGCATTTCTATCTCTGGTGCACGGCTCCATTTGGAGTCTCCAAACCCAGCAGATTCTTGCAGCGTGCTCCCGAGCTGCTCCTCCCAGAGGAGGAAGGAGGGGATCTCTCCAGATCTGCCACCTGTGGGGTCCCTGCTCAAAGAGCAGTAGCCTGACTCTGCCTAGGATGATGATTTAATGTAACTCTTTGGCTCGGTCATTGCAGCTGGCTTCCCCACTCTGATACCTGGGAGCTCTGTCACACTATGACACCCCTGGTCTTTTTGTGTCCCCATGGGTCCTGAGACCACACTGTCCCTGCAAGGGCTCCACTCCCCGCTTAGCCTCTGGAGCGATGTCCCTCAGTGGAACAGACTTCTAAAAGTCTTGATTTTATGCTCTGCTGCTCTGTGCTTCCTGGGAGCCAGCCCTTCCGCCCCCCACCCCACGCAGTCTGTCTTCCCATTTGTTGCCTTGGATTCACTTCTCCACATGTCCTACCTTCCAGAAAGTGATCGCTTTTCTGTTCCTAGAATTGCTGCTCTTCTTCTATCTCCTGTTGAGTTTGTAGGTGTTCAGAATGGTTTGATAACTATCCAGCTGAACTCCTGGGACCTGATGATATTGAGGTCTCCTACTCCTCCGCCATCTTGCTCCCCTGACACTGTGATTTTCTAAGACCATATATAGAAGAGAAGGGGCAGTTGGTCATTGCAGGAATAAAAGGCTGAGCTAGACCTAAGAGCAGATGTCTTCTCTCACAGATGTAGGAAGTTTGGGAGCTTATATCCTTTCTATCCATTGCTTAGGAGGGGGATATGCAATTTGGATTCACGAACATGTATTGACTTATTGACACAGCAGGGGCTAAGTGCCCTTGCTTATGTTATTCTCATGTAATCCTCACATTAGCACTGAGAAGTGGTACAGTATTATTTTGCAGTGGGGGGAAATGAGGTTCAGAGAGCACAAGCAAACTGCTTGAGGCCAAGTCAGCTGTGAATGGCAAGAGTTAGCCCCCAACCCAGGTCTTAAGGGGCTTTTACTCCCATGCCATGTTTTTGCATCATGATGTGAACAAATAATGAAAGGTTTAAGGCAAAACAGAGAGTCTCTAAGCCCAGTGTTTGCCGAAGATGACTTGTCTTCTCTTCAGAAAGGAAATATCCATGTGGGAGAGGTTTTACCTCAGAATGTGGAGATTACACTCTTAGTTGCCAGGAGAAGATGGGTAAACACTTTATTCAACGCCTCAAAGATGTGATAACAGAATTTTCCTTTTTTCATTTGCCCAGGAGAGAGTCAAAATTCACAACCATAAGACACACACCCCAAATGTGTGTGTAGGTCTGTGTGTACATGGGTGGGGAGAGAACACCAGTCAATACTTACTTGGGTTAGGTCCAGACTGTCCCTGACTATGATCGTTGGATTTATGATTTCTCAACTTTACAATGGTGGGAAAGCCACATGCATTCAGTAGAAACTGTACTTCGAGGGGTGCCTGGCTGTTTCAGTTTGCAGAATGTGTGACTCTTGATCTCAGGGATCTCAGAGTCATGAGTTTGAGTCCCACGTTGGGCACAGAGCCTACTAAAAATTAAAAAAGAAAGAAACTGTACTTTGAATTCTGAATTTGGATCTTTTCCAGGGCTAGCAATGTGCTTCTGTCCTGTGATGCTGAGTAAGGCAGTGAGCCACAGCTCCCAGTCAGCCATGCAATCACAAAGGTCAGTGACAATTATATTTACAACCATTCTGTACCCACACAGCCATTCTGTCTTGCACTTTTAGTACGGTATTTAATAAACTATGTGATGTTCACTTCGTTATAGAATAGGCTTTGTGCTAGGTGACTTTGCCCAGCTGTAGGCTAAGGTAAGTGTTCTGAGCACATTTAAGATGGACTAGGCCAAGCGATGTTCCATCAGTTAGGTGTATTACATGCATTTTCAACTTACTGTATTTTTGACTTAGGGTGGGCTTATTGGGGCATAATGCCATCATAAGTCAAGGAAGATCTATATTCTCTTAAGTCCTTTCCATACATGATTGCTCTTAGTCTTTGCGTATGTTCTTTGAGGCATTCTCCCCTTTACGTTCCAGAAAAACAAAACAAGAGTCTTTCAGGTTAAGGTTTGTGTAATTACTTACAGTACTCAAAGCTTATGAGAGGCAAGATTCCCACCCAAATGGATACAAGTAACTCCCATTTTCCCTGTAGCCCGAAACCCACCATTTGAAAATAGCACTTTAATTGAAATGGCTACTCTTACACTTCCCCCATGGACATGTGAACTGATAGCTTTCAGACTGAAACCGTGGCACTTTTGATCCAATTATAAAAGTAAGCATATTCCTTCAGCTGACTAATTCCATATCTGGGAATTTTGCCTAAGGAAATAATCAGGCATATGTGTGCAAAAATTAATGTGCGAGTAAGTTCTGTATATTGTTATTTGAGTTATTTATTCTTGAGTTATTAATATTGTTGCTAAGTTATGAGATTCAAATGTCGACTAGGATCCGGGTGCGATCCATTATGGTACATCCCTGAGGGGAATGTTAGGAAGTCATTAAAAATTATGGTGTAGGGGCGCCTGGGTGGCTCAGTGGGTTAAAGCCTCTGCCTTCGGCTCGGGTCGTGATCCCAGGGTCCTGGGATCGAGCCCCGCATCAGGCTTTCCGCTCTGCAGGGAGCCTGCTTCCTCCTCTCTCTCTCTGCCTGCCTCTCGGCCTGCTTGTGATCTGTCTGTCAAATAAATAAATAAATTCTTTAAAAAAAATTTTTAAAAAGTATGGTGTAGAAGAATATTTGATAACAGGAGGATACTGCTATCATATATTCAGTGAACACAAGCAGGTGTTAACCCAGTGTAGTATACCTACAGGATATATAGTATGCATTGAAAAAAATACCAGAAGAGATACACTGAATTTTCTGGAAAGACAGGACCTCACTTAATTTGACTCAAAGCTGACAAGAAGTGTTCCTTAACCAGAGGCTCAGTGCAGTGTCCATGTGAGGTTCTGTCTTCAGCATGTCTTCCCACCTCATGGAACAAAATCCAGATTTCTTAACTTAGGCTGGAAAACCCTAAACAATTCTGGTCTTCTGGACATCTATCCACCCTCCTTCTGTGTTGCTCACTATGCTTCCCCCACACAGGCCCTTTTTAGCTCCTAGACTGCATGTGCTCGACCCTAGTGTTGTGCAGGGACTTTGTACATGCTGTCCCTTCTGCCAGGAATATTTCCCCCATTCTAATGGCCGGCTTCTTTCTTCAGGTCCCAGCTTAAATGTCACCTCTTCAGTGCAGTTCTTTGACTGCCTCACGTAATGTAAGTATTCCCCTCTATTCTCCCCCACAGCATCCTGTTCTTTTTCTTTTTTCACACACGTGATAATTTGTAATGACATATTTATGTAGTTTACTTGTTCAGTATCTGCCTTCTTATGGAAGGTAAGACCTGTGAGGCTAAGGCCCACATCTGGTTTGCTCACCACTGTACTAAGTATCTACTCATGGCAGGCACTCAAGAAAGACTTGTTGAATGAATGAATAAATGAACAAAGATAACACAAAATTATTAGGCACTGACTCTACACCTAGCAAAGTGCTGTGGAAGGTTTAAAAGGTCTTTAGAGAAAGGAGACAGGAACTAGATAATCAGTGGCTGATTATCAATGTAAATCAGTGTAACACACAGGCTGTAAGAATTCATACAAGGAAATGCTTTGCTTATCTCTAAACCGTTTTCTAAGAATGGCTCATTGGATGTGAACTATGTCCTGAATCCTAGAAGTAATATGAAGTAGAGTTATCACTGAGCACAGGTCTCCCATTTTTCTTTCTTTTTTTCTTTTTATTTTAATTCAATTAATTAACGTATAATATATTATTGGTTTCAGAGGTACAGGTCTGGGATTTATCAGTCTTATACAACACCCAGAGCTCATTACATCACATGCCCTCCTTAATGTCCATCACTCAGTTACCCCATTCCTCCACACTCAGGTCTCCCATTTTTCTAAGGGTATCCAGTTCCAGATACATCAGTTAAAGTGGAGCCAACCTCTACCACTTGGCGTGTGCTCACTTTTGCACTACACGGTCCCTTCAAATCTGACTTCCTTCCCGAAGCAAGAGGAGAGAACCTGCTGTACTTGTCCAAAAAGAGCTTGTCCAGGATGCCTGGGTGGTTCAGTGGTTTAAGTGGCTGCCTTCGGCTCAGGTCATGATCTCAGGGTCCTGGGATTGAGTCCCACTTCAGGCTCCTTGCTCAACGGAGAGCCTGCTTCTCTCTCTGCCTCTTCCTGCCACTCTGCCTGCTTGTGTGCGTGCTCTCTCTCTCTCTGACAAATAAATAAATAAAATCTTAAAAAAAAAAATAGAGCTTGTCCAAAATCACTAGGGCTGTGGTTCACAAGTAGAAGTCATCCGTCTTCTGAAGAACCACACAAAATACTAAAAGGGTGGGGAAAGAAAAAAACACAAAACAAAACAAATCACTTTTCTGTTAAAAGAGAAATCTTCATAGATAAAACCTGGCAGAAGGCTTAAGAACAATTGTAGGCAAAAAGAAAACAGATTATTCTACACATTTTATTATTTTTCCCATAGCAGACTACAAAATGGCAACCTTTATCTGACTCTAAAAACAAACACATAGGGTGAACTTAGGGCCCATCAGTGCTCCGAGGGAATGTTGCCTGTGGACATGAATTTGGGTGTTTGTGGTGGGGGCTGGGATGGCATGAATATTTTCCAAGCCTTATTCAAACAGTAACTTGTATCTGCTATCATGCTATCAATTTTTCCAACAGTGGATTGCAAATTCACCTCATAAATCAATCTGTACAAGAGGTCAGAAGCCAACCACAGCCAATTAAAACCTCTCAGCAATAATTCATCTAAGATCTGAGTAAGGATTTTTTTTTTAACAAGTCCTAGGAGGCTCTTGTTTATTCTAATCAGATCAGAAGAGGAAGAACTAAATTGGGTAGAACCTGCATTTTTCTCTTATCCCAGAACACAAACTCAGATGTTTTTATAGGGAAAGGAAGAGGAAAAGGAGAGAGATATGAGGAAAGAGTGGGCTGAGAAATCAGAACACTTTCTGCGCCTAAAGCAGTGTTACCGAGGCTCTCCCAAGGCCAGACCTGCGCCTAACTGCCTCATTCTGGGGTGCTTCGATTCCAACCTCTTTGGCGTCTGAGTCCTGTCAGTATTGTGTCCAACAAGTAAATACAGTTCAACTACAATTCAGTGAGTGTCTTTGACAGGTCAGGCCCTATGGAAGCTTGAAATAAATCCGGTATGCTTGTTGGTTTTTAGAGGACTGTAGATTACAGGTTACCCAGAGCTGAGAAATTGCTGGAACAATTAAGAGGCTATAGAGCATATACTCTGTGTGTGTAAATATGTAGCTTTACACGCACATATTCATATAGTACAACTCTACCACCGTAATGATAGTTGTTGAAACTGTGTTGAAAGCTGAGTGAACTCGGAGAAATCATTCAGCTTTCTGAACTTCTGTTCTGCGTCTGGGAGATGGGGGATAACATCCCGACAGCGTAGGCATGAGGGAGATGAAACAAGATGTTGGCAAAGCTTCGGCGTGCTCTCTGGCCCCCAGGGTGGCCACTCAGTTCTGGCTGTAAGGAAACACACTATGGGATTCTGGGCCCCACGGCAGTGCTCCCTGCTCCTCAGCTCACTGGGTTTCTAACTCCTCCCTCCAGTCACAAGTCTAGCCCGATTCCTGATGGATCACCGCACTGATGCGTCCTATAGGTTGGGACTGAGGAGCTGCCAACAGCCAGCCTCAGCCTCCTGTTGGGGGCAGAACAGCCCACGGGGGCAGTCTCTGCCTGGCTGGAGGGGCTCCCTGTTCCCCAACATGCTCCTGCCTGATTAGCAAGACTCTGACTTCATCCTCCTCCCAACCTCCGGCTCACAAGCAAACCCTCTAGCTATTTTTAAAAACAAAATGCTTTATTTCCTGATTATAAACATACAGGGAAATGCTTATTGTAACAGTTGGAACAGACGTATAAAATGTATAAAGGAACAAAATTAATAGTCTTGCTGTCTCCATTCCCTCTATCCTGAGGTAGTCAACATGACTTGTAAATATCTTCCCATGACTTGTAAGTACCCAAAAAATACAATATCCATACTTTAAAAGTATACATGCAATCCTATAGACAATGATAAATAGGGCGTGCCACTTGCCACCCCTACTTCCACAGAGTCCAAAGGATTACGGAAGCTTTTCCCAGCTACTATTTAGAAACTCTAGACAAAACTGTGAGATCTTTACCCAAGTTCGGCAGGACATTCAACAAAGTAAATAGAAATATTGGCTTTGTCTTCCTGGTTGCTATCTTTTAGATTTCATCCAAAGGGTTCCAAAGCGTTAGGTTTGTCAAAGAACTCATAATTGTTTTATTTCTCTGTAAAACCAGAGTAGTTTATCTATTTACGATCTGGTTCCCTTTCCTGGGACGTTCTCTTTGTCTTCAGCTTTTTCTAGATTTTGAGATACAGGCAAAGGAAAGCTGGCAGCAAGAGACACTGTCTTCCTCACCAGAGGTCTCTCGGCAACTACCTTCTCAGGGTGAGGAGATGGTGTGTGTGCTTGAGCAGACAAATTCTGTGGGCTGGCCACAGAATTTGGGTTGACCAGGGTGACCAGGCCCAACACCACACCAGCTAGGAGCGAAGAGCCTGTCAGAAAACATGGTACACTTCAGTCTCTTAACTGCTGGAACAGCTGGTACCTCAATGACACTGGCCAGGGTGGGTCTAAGAGTAGAGTTAATAGTCATTTTTCCCATCAAGTCCTGGGCAATTCCTGAGAAAATGCACATGGAACCAAATCCCATTCCACACCCAGGACTCCACGGAAGGGGATGGAGAGTGGAAGTACACAGTGGACGTGATCAGCCTGATTGCCTCCTTCTCCTATTCAGTACTGATCACCAGCAGGGTAAACACACCTAGAGAGATGGGGATGTTCTTGGTATGAGGTACTCAGGTATCTCTCTCAACTCTGCTGGGAAGACAAGACACCAGCACTCCCTCCCACTCAGCCACGTTCTGGTGAGAGCACAGAGACCCTGCTGCATGAATCAAAGTAAGAGCTAGGGAAAACTCATGCATCCTGAGAGAGAAAAGCACTGTGACACCAAACGTAAACCCCTAAATCCAGTCTAGCACGAACGAGGATAAGGAGGCTCCTTCCAGCTGGAAACAGAACAGCCCCCATAGAGTTATTTATCGCTCGCCCACCATGTTTATTATTGTTTGAGAGCCAGAGAAAGTGGCTGTGTTTACAGCAGGTTACGGGGATATCAGAACACTCCACACGGGATTCGTGAGGCTCCTGGAGCCTGACAGAGATTAGGAAGCATAGAGACGCCCCTCCTAGACACACACATATTCTCTAATTACACTCCGTGTGTGTTGTTTATCTGAGGACTTTGAGCTTCTTGAAGATAGGGGTGATGCTTTATATCCTCTACATCCTCTTCCAATCGTTCTGTAGAGGAAGTGAGACTTATGAAGCAGGAGCTCCATAAATATTTGTGAAATGAGCTCAGTCAGAGAACAGAATCTGCTCCGATTGTCAGTAAAAACAACTTAATCTTCAGCTACTACTGCAGAATCTAGTATGTGAGGAGCCAGATTAGCCAGGGTAGGAGGAAGAGAGGAGCAAAAGTTAAAGGTAGATGCCGCTCCCGGCCCTCCTGGTGGGGTGAGGAGAGTAGCACCACCTTTCACAGCTGACTCCATCTGTTAGAATAATTTTTTTAAACTTTCTCACTAAAATCTTTTGAACATTGTGTTCAAATCCCCACCATTTCTTATTTTAGACATAAGGCTTAAAACATTTTTTAAAAAGGAATATATGGAGATCCCCTCTCACAGTGCCTGGAATATGGCCCCAGATGCTGGTTTCCTTCTCATTTTCCCTGTCTTCTGGGCTTTAATCCATGGAAGTTGGAGTAACCCGATGCAGAGTCTTTCCTGAAAGCACAGTTTGGCAGGAAAAAGGAGGACGAGGGCCAAGGAGACGTGTCAGTGAGGAACTCAGGGAAAAGTGTTGTTCTGGTGGACATTCTAGTTTGTGAGCAAAAAAGTATATGTGGGAATATCTGCAACCTCAAGGCCACTTGACTTGACACTTAACAGCCAGGCTGAACCCAACGTGCAGGAGAAATCCAGCTGACAGGAATCTTCCTCAGACTCTGCTCAGAAAACGCTTTCTACGGTCTAGGTTGTTATCCTCATGATGTATCTTGTCGCTTGTCTCCCCACTTTGAAAAAGAAAACACGTTCTCAGACTTTATGAAGAAACTTGTGCTTACTGTTTGTTTTTTTTTTTAACATGACCCAGAAAAAAAAAAAAATGACAATGGAAGGTATGGCACAACACCTAATAACAGAAGGAAGTTAAACCTTCCCCTAGTCCTCCAACCCCACCCCCATTTTGAACAAGGAAATTTAAATTATTGGGAAATTTAAATTACTTGTGGCCTATAATAGCATTTACTCAGAGGAAACACGCAGGTTTATAATGTGAAATAATTGTGGTTTTTTGTTTGAAAGTTCTTTTTTTTTAAAGATTTTATTTATTTATTTGAGAGAGAGAGAGACAGAGAGAGAGAGCATGAGAGGGGAGGTCAGAGGGAGAAGCAGACTCCCTATGGAGCTGGGAGCCCGATGTAGGACTCGATCCCAGGACTCCGGGATCATGACCTGAGCCAAAGGCAGTTGCTTAACCAACTGAGCCACCCAGACACCCCTATTTGAAAGTTCTTTAAATTCCTTATGAGACAGAGGAAATAGAAAGAAGACACCCAGATGCTATATAAATTTTTAAAAAATACATAAAAATATGAGAATAACATTATGGATAACTCTGTTTTCTAGCTAACTTAAACTCTGATATGGACATAACCTAGTTTTTGAGAGATCTTTGACAAAGTTGATATTTCTCAAATTTCTGTGAAACTCCTTATAAGTACTGATTGGAAAGGTATAGAATTTAGTCAAAAAAGTCAAAATGAGAATCTGAGGCTAGTATTTTCCTCTGATTTTGTTTGATTCTGCTAATTTTGTTTCTAATTTTTTTCTTTCCCAGCTATGTGTTTTCCAATGCCATCATTTTAGCTTCAAGTACTATAACTATACTTTTAGTTTATCACAATTTTGCATTTACGTATAACTAAGATCTTTTATTTAATAAATAGTGATTGGATTGCTAACACTGTACCAAGAACTGAGTTTTAAAAGGATGATAACATCTCTGAGTCTATGTTTTCATACAGCTCTTCTTAAAACATAGTAATATTAAAATATACTTTTCATATGCCCTAAAAAATAAGCAAGCAAAAACAACTGGGATGTAGAGGGAACTTATAAACACTAACATTAACAAACACTGACAGATGAATACCATAACTACACTAAAAACAGGGGATGAAAAGAACTGACTTAAGTAACTATGGAAAACAGTTATCTTGACTAGGTATTATCAGGCTAACGGCAAAAAGAACCATTCAAATGCTGTCTTCTACTTAAAAATCTGTATCTTAAAAATCTGTATCTCATTAAACGTTTACTAGAACATTTAAAAAATGAATAGGCTGTGGATAATCACAGCTGGGTTTCTCTGTGTTAGAGAAAGAAGTTACAAGTAAGGAAAGGGGAAAGATTAAAATGAACCCTGTGGATTAGAATCCAAGTTATCAATATAAATTCATATTATTATGTACACACACATATATGTAGACATATATATATACATGAATACATGTATTTTATATGTATGTATACACACAGATATGTACATATAGGAAGATACATACAGAGATGTAGATGGTACTGATGGGTATATATGCATGGTTTAAAATCAGAATACTTCCTAGCTCTGTCTACTGAGAGGGCCTAGAAGCAATGGTCTCCAGTAGCAATGAGCACAACTAATGCCCACATCTTGGTTTGTAAACACCATTCCCCAATAAAAGGAACCAAGGCTGCTTGGAGAGATAGTAGGACAGGGACAGAGCCGGGAAAATATGAGTCTGGAAAACCTTGTGAAGCCAGAAAGGAGGGAAGTGCTCTAAATAAGATGGGGGCATGTCAAAAGAAAACAAAAGTCTACTTATGAACATTCCTAATGGACAAGTTAGGACAATCTGGGCAACAAAACAAATACTGATACCATTGGATTTTGCCCATAGAATAACATGAATATTCATGAGACCAGACTGCTATAAATATATGTGAATAAATAGGTAAATAAATAAATGACTAAGAAGAGATAGCTCTTTCTCGTAGTAGAATTCCAATGAATGGATGTAGAAGGAAAGGTGGAAGTAGAAAATCACCATTAGGTAAATATTATAGTAATTCTTATTGTAGACAAGCTCTACAGATGAATGGTAAAAAATACATAAATAAATAAATCAGTGTACAGGGGCACCTGGGTGGCTCAGTCAGTTAAGCATCCAACTCTTGATCTCAGCTCAGGTCTTGATCTCAGGGTTGTGAGTTCAAGCCCTGCATGAAGCCTTAAAAAAAAAAAAAATCAGTGGAAAAATAGATGATTTGCAAAGTCTCCTATTATCTCCCTCAAGATATTTATTAACTATGAAGGGAAAGGTCGTAACTTTATAGTGGATAAACCTTTGCAGATACCAACTTAACCAAGTAACCAAAGTTACAATCTCCAATAATAAAACATATCAACATCATAAATCCCTTGATTTGAGAAGGAAATAACATCATTTCTGTAGTATTCTTGCCAAAAATTTATAACCTTAGTTCATTTGTGAGAAAAAAATTTAAAAATCCAAATTGAGGGACATTCTACAAAATGAGGAGTACTCTTCAAAATTGTCCGGGTTGTGAGAGACATGAAAATCCTAAGAAAGGAGATAAGAGATTTAACAGGTAGATGCACTGGAAAAGCTGCATAAGATCCTGGAAAAGAAAAAGAACATTAGTGGAGAAAGTAGTGATATTCAAACTGTATCAATGTTTGAAAATTATGCTATGGTTATGTAAGATGTTCACACTCATGGAAGTGGGGTGAAGGTATCCAGGAATCCTCTACATTATTTTTTTTCTTTTCTTTTTTTTTAAAGATTTTATTTATTTATTTGACAGAGCGAGAGAGATCACAAGCAGGCAGAGAGGAAGGCAGAGGGGGAGGAGGAAAGAGGCTCCCCGCTGAGCAGAGAGACCAATATGGGGCTCCATCCATGGACCCTGAGATCATGACCTGAGCCAAAAACAGAGGCTTAACCCATTGAGCCACCTAGGTGCCCCTCTTCTACACTATTTTGACCACTTGTTCTTATAAGTTTAAAATTAGCTCAAAATAAAAGTTAAAATAAGATTAAAAAATATTTTAGCCCTCAAAGAGAATTTAATAGGAAAAAAATAGTGGAGGAAGTTGAAGGCCCTACTTACATAGTGCATTGCTACTTTTGACTTCTCTTACTCCATTTTCCCATAGCACTTACCACCTTCTAACATATTATATAATTTACTTAATTATTATAGTTAGTGTGTATGGCATGCTCCCCTATAGAAGACAGGAGGGAGGGTCTTTGTTTCGTTTACTGGTTTATCCTGAGATTCCAAAATAGCGTCTGGCTCAATGTAAGCAATCAATATGTATATGTGTGTGTATTTGATAAATGCATGAATGAAAATTTGCAAAAGAATAAGTGCAAGATAGATATATTAAGTAGATGCAACAAGCTCAGATGCCTTCAGGGTTTGGCCAGGTAACTTAAATATGTGAAGGGGTGTCTGTTTTGTTCACTAACGTAGCTCAGGTGGCCCAGAGAGGGCCTGGTACACTTAATAAATTATTGTTTGCTAGAAGAATTAATGTAAGTTTTTTTTTTATTAACTGGATGCAAATTATACATCTGGAATTTTAGTAGTGTTTTGATTGTACAACTATGACTATCTTGACTTATACAACATGAAAGGAGGAAAAAAACTAAATTTACTGGTAAATGCAAAGATATTCAAAGATATTCAAAGATAATACTTCTATCTGCTCCATACTAAAAATTTTACTTTCTTTCAGATCCAAAAAATGAGTTTGTTGGTGGGAAATGTATTTCCCAAAAATGTTATGTTAAGATGTAGTGAGAATGTCACATATTGCTGGTGGCAACACTAACTGCTATAACCTTTCTGGAAAGCAATTAAGCATTATGTATCAGGATCTTAAAAAAAAAGTGCTTAGGTTTTCACAAAACAATTCCTTTTCCGGAATCCATCTTCCAAACCGAACTGTGTAGATATAGTAGCCACAGAGTTAGTTATGAATTAGAGATAGTTAAGAAATGAAAGGTTGACCAAAAAACTAAATCAGTAATGGGAAAATGAGTAAGTACATACAATATATTCAAATTATGGATTATTTTGTGGGCACTACAATCCATGTTTATGAATTCCTTTTAATACCATGGGAAAGGGTTTGTATTAGAAAGTTAAGTGAAAAAGAGGAGGATACAAAATTGTATAGGCAGTATTATCACAATAATATACAATACAATTTTTTAAAAAGTGGAAATATGCACATATGTGAACTCTTTGGAATTTCTGCCCCTGCTTCTCTATACATTTCTTTACTTGTCATTAACACACACCAGTTTTAAATCAGAAGGAATGTTAATGATAAAATACAAAAACATTTCATTGGTTAATCTTAAAAATTCTATGAAATAAAGACAAAGTCAAATGACAAAATAAAATTTATTTTAAAACTTTTACTAAAAGGAAACGTGGACAAATTCCTTTATAATCTGTAGTGGGGAAAGCCTTTCTAACTATGACTCAAATCCTAGGAGCAATAAAAAGAAAGCAAAAACTAATAAATTTGAATGCATTAAGGCTTTTTTTTAAAATATTTTTTTATTTATTTAATTTCAGATCAAGATCATAAGTAGGCAGAGAGAGAGAGAGGAGGAAGCAGGCTCCCCACTGAGCAGAGAGCCCAAGCAGGGCTCGATCCCAGGACCCTGGGATCATGACCTGAGCTGAAGGCAGAGGCTTTAACCCACTGAGCCACCCAGGCGTCCCTGCATACTGGCTTTTTAATAGAGAAACAAAACATAGGCAAACAACAATAACAACAAAAATAAATGGCAAGGGTATTTGCAACTCTTAATATAAAGGGCTAATTTCCCTATTGCTTAAAGGACTTTTAAAATTAAGAAGAAACATGGCAAAACCTGATAGAAAAATGGGCATAAAACATGTCCATGCAGGGGCGCCTGGGTGGTTCAGTCAGTTAAGCCTCTGCCTTTGGCTCAGGTCATGATCTTGGAAGGGGGCTCCTGGGATTGAGCCTTGCATCAATCAAACTGACTTCCTGCTCAGTAAGGAGTCTGGTTCTCCCTCTCCCTTCCCCTATTCCCTTGTGCTCTCTGCTCTCTCCTGTGCTTTCTCGCTCTCTCAAATAAATAAATTTAAAAAAAAATAACATGACCATGCTGTTTATAGAAAAAGATATACAAATGACTCTTAAGTATATGATAAGATGCTCAACTTATTTCATAAGAGGACTGTAAATTAAAACCACACTGAGACACCATTTCTTACCTATTAGCTGGCAGAAACCCAAAGCTTGATAATACTGTGAGGCTGTGGGGGAACAGGCCTCTCATAAATTACAGGTAGGATATAAGAGTGCATTCCTACGGAGGAGAATTTGGCCATAACTATCAAAATTACACACACATTTATCCTTTGACCCACCCATACTCTATGAGAGTGCCCTTCTATTTTTCTTTTTACTCTCCTTGCTCATAACCATGTGTGCAGTTTATAGCTAGTATGCTATCAAGGTATTCTGAGGAGACTTAGTCTTACTCTTGCCGCTTTCTACAGACAGATCTTTCTGGGAATGATCAGATGGGTCTGTTTGGAAGTCAGTGCTGTTTTTCCATCACCAAGGGGTTTGCTGCGGAACGCCGCCCCCAAAGTTCATTATCTCAGCATTTAATGTTTTGTTTTTGTTTTTTCAAAATACAGAAAAGTAATTAGAAGACATGATGGGCAATAACCTCTGTGCCAAATTACCTTGTTTTAATTTGATGATGCTTTTGAATTGTTCAAGCTCAAATAATTAATTTTAAAACTGCCAGTCTCTTGATAGGATTTTTTTTTTTTTTTTGGAATGTGCATGCCAAGTATTATAAAGAATGTTTTTCATGGTAAAATCTTAACCCCCTAAGACACACAATGACCACCGGACCACTGATCTGCTTCAAATATTCGAAAGATAATAAGCCACAAGTTCACAGAAGAAAATTATTGCCTGGAGAGCCTCTAGCAGTCTAGGTCTGACTATTTCTTTAGTGACATTTATAAAACCCCATTTCTTTAATCAGATCGTAAGAAGACTGAATCAGGTTTCAGATTCACTCTGGGTTGATAATTGAGCTCATTCCGGAAAGGCCTGAGGAGCACAAAAGCACTGAAGTGAAACCATGGAAATTAGTGATTTGAATAGGAGAATGTGAACTTCAGTAAAGCGAACATTCCCCATCCGGGACTCTCATGGAACAAGCTTTGCCAAGCTCTAATGAGATTAATGAAAGTAAAAATTAAGGCAAACACGGGGAACCTTGTTTTCTATGAAAGGAAAGAAGAGAGGAGGAGAAAAAAAGATCAACCTCCTTTATACCCTTAACTATACAATCATGGGTCCACGTGGAGGGGCGGGCAACACTCTCCTTCTTGCTGGGGGAATGCAACGACTAGTCCTTTCCCGACTTGTGGGGTTTGCCTTTGGAATAGTTGGCTTCCTTCAATAAGACCGGACAAAAATTCCGGGCCATCTTTTGTAAATGTTTGTTCTCTACAAGGGCAGGGCGACTTCCTAAGTGGGTAAGCTGGCTGGAGATCTGAGCAAGTTTAGAAAGGAGAGCCAGGCCTGACCTTGAACTTCACGGGCACTGCGCAAGGCAGCGCACACACCCTTCACCCTGGCTTGGGGCCCTGATGTGCAGCCCCACGGATCTTCTTAACCACTCACATCCCCTCACCACACTGTCCTTGGGGGGAGTCTCCAAACCTCGTAGGCACACCCTGCCTTAGAAACAGTCTCCCCTCAGCTGTCTGTGTGGCGTTTTCCCTGTCCTTCTTCAGCGCCTCACTCAAATGCCCCTTTTCAATGAGGCCTTCCGTCAGACCTCCACTGCCCCCAACCCCCGCCCCGCCCCCGTCCCCAGCTCCATTTTTCCTCTTTCTCATTGTTATTGCCTTCTACCTTAGTATTAATTATCTTATTCACTGTATTTATTATATGACTCCCCTGGTACAACCTAAGCTCCCTGAGCACAGGTTTTTGTCTGTTTTCTGCTGTGTTCTCACTGATAGAGGAACGGTGCCTGGTGCACAGGAGGCATTTAATAATTTTCGGTTGAATAAGTGAATAAATTATCCTGCACTTGCCTTAACGTGACCCTATCCGCCTTCATCACAATTGTTTTCCTTAGTGGATTTTAAGCTCCACACAATCAGGGATGGTATCTGCGTCCCCCAGTAGATCATCCCAACACCTGGCATCATGCTGGGCACACAAATAGGCCTTCCACAATCACTTATTGAATGAAAGAATTAAACCATCCTAACAATCTTTCTGAAGATATCAAAATGGGCATAAAGAGCCACAGATTCCAAGTAACTTTGGGAAAATCTTTTGATCTTAGTGGACTCAGCTTCTGCAAATAAACAGTGATAGGACTGGGCCAGAGCAAAATAAGGTCCTGTCTAGTCTTGGGATTCCATGGACCCGTGCCTTCCTAGTGTGTCTTCCTCTCTTCTTCTTATCCAGTTTATTTTTTGAGTATAGTTGACACACAATGTTACATTAGTTTCAGGTGTACAACTTAGTGATTTGACAAGTTTATACATTAGGCTATGCTCACCACAAATGTAGCCACCACCTGTCCCATTACATTACTATTGCAATATCATTCCTTATGCTGTAACTTTGATTCCCAGGACTGTCATTCCATAACTGGAGGCCTTCACCCGTTTCTTCTCAACAACTCTTAAAAGTCCAGATCAAGTATGGTTACTAAGATGTATGCTCTTAGAAATTGTATGCTGTGGAAGTTGGGGTTCCCAACAGACATTTTAGACAGTCCCAGGGGTTTGAGACATGTACATGGGATGGAAGAAACTGACTCATCTGTTGATAAGGGAGCTACTGCGCAAAGACTGAGTCTTTCTAAGGATGGATAAATTGATTTCAGATAAGAAAGTTATAATTTTCTTTTTAAAGAAATTTTTAAGAGTTTTTAATTTATTTTAGTTTTTAAAGTTTATTTATTTATTTATTTATTTATTTATTTATTTTTAGTGATTTCTACACCCAGCATGGGTCTTGAACTGATGATCTCGGATCAAGAGTCTCATGCTCCTCAGACTGAGCCAGCCATGCACCACCCGCCTCATAAGGGTTTTTAAAAATTGTCTTACTTGTGGGACGCCTGGGTGGCTCAGTGGGTTAAAGCCTCTGCCTTCGGCTCAGGTCATCATCCCAGAGTCCTGGGATTAAGCCCCGCATGGGGCTCTCTGCTCAGTAAGGAGCCTGCTTCCTCCCCTCTCTCTCTCTGCCTGCCTCTCTGCCTTTTGTGATCTCTGTCAAATAAATAAATAAAATCTTTTAAAAAATGTGTTTAAAAAATAGTCTTACTTGTAGTAGTCTATCTGATTGTTAGATCATTTTTATTGTTGTTTGAGATTCAGAAATCTTAGACACGTTACTTCAGAAAATCACAAGACCCACAGAAGTGATAAAAATTGTAGAGTTGACTATCTTCTGCAGTCAATGAGAATTGACTTAGGGGTGTCTGCTCATTTATTCAGGGCCTTTTCAAAAGTTATCCCTTTGTTCTAAATTCTAGGTCACTGTCATGGTTTCTAACGTTGGATGCCCATGGGATCTACCAGTACCTCTTGAAATCATGAACTAAAGTCTTGATCAGTTTTCACAGCAGGTGTAAGAAATGGTGTAATTAGAAAAGCATGTAGCAAGATACTTTCATATTTCTATCCCTAGTTTATTTTTAATGTTCTCACTGCCTTAAAAACTCACTGCAAATATTTGGCTTTAATGCTATACTTCCACACCTGCCAGTTTTTTGTGGGCTAGGAATGCCCATGCTTTTATTGAGTCTACATTCTCAATACATCAAGAGGCATGAAAATATTCTGAAGTTGACTGCATTCTGTTTTATATTTTTAAATTTCATTCTAACTCAGATAAAGCTAAGTTTGAATGGTCCTTGCCTGATCATGACCAGTGTTCCCTGGCTCCTCCAAATTATCAAGTCTGTCCCATGTTATACCACCAAGCACTACCAAACAGCTTTCTCGGGATATGGCCAGGTCTCCTTAAACCAGGTGGCCCACCACAGATTGAATCCACCCCCAATGAGGTCTTCAACAGAGACTCAGCCAAGCTGAAAATTGATGGGAACCAATGTTTGATGGTTGAAGAGATGAAATTTGAAGACTCAAGGCAAAGGAGTTCTCTGGAGAGGGAACAGCAAGTGCAAAGTTCCTGAGGTGCAAATATGCTTTATATGTACAAGAAATTGAAAAATACTGGTGAGACAGGTGTATGGGAACTGAGAAGTCACATGGAAAAAGCCAACCTAAATAAATTTTATTCTTCATTCCCAAGTCTCTGCTGCACAGTTTGGTATAAATGACAATACTGGCAAGGCTAAATGTTTGGGATTCAGGTGGGAGTTCCCCAAGACAGAGATTAGATCAAAATCCTATTTCTGGACTTCTTAGGCTGACTACTCTTTAGCTGGTGGTTGTTTAAATAAAGTTTCTCTACCTCTGCTCTAACTTCTTTGCATTCTAATCTCTACTCTCCCCTTTCTCTTCTTAACCCCCTTGGCTTCCAACACAGCTGCAATGTCCACAATCCAGGATCACCTGAGCTGGTTCACACCTGTCTTCCTGCCCTGTCAGAGCTTCTTGATAGTTGACATAGCAGGTCAGCTTCCTGATTGTAGACTCTCCCTATATCTGAGAGCTGTTTGTTTTCACCCTTTGTCTTCCTTCCACTTCTGCCTTCTCTCTCTCTCTCTCTCTCTCTCACACACTTCTGGCAGCCCTACATCCATACTCTGTCTGGTCCAGGCTGCTTCTAGGTACTCTAGACTTTGATGGCAGCTTTGTGCCTGGAGCTCACTTCCCCAGCCTGAGGACCAGCCCGATGGCAACATTGAAAGAACTGCTATTGGCTTAGAAGCAATGCTGGCAGCACATAAGGAATTGGAGCTGGGACATCTCTGAAACAACCTGCATGGTGTTTACCTTCAAATATTAACCACCTCTAGGGCACAAGTTTCTGTAGCTCAATCAATTCCTTCTCCCAACTCAGCACCTCCTTATTTTCCAAGACAAGCAACTTGATATTTTGTTATAGATTTGCATTATCTTTGTTTTGTGACTATTTTAATGTTGCATCCCAACAAGATGTAGAGTTCTTGAAAAGCAAGAACAGTGTCCTGTATTTGATTTGTAAATTTTGTTAGCCTTAATAGTGTTGTGCGTACATACAGTGAGAGCCTAATAAACACTGGCTGATTGATTGTTCATTGTCTTAATTCACCTGGGAGTTTTAGGCACAGGAGTAAAGGTGTTGGCAAATGTAGTCCTTCTTGGTAGATCTGTGTCACTGGAGCTAAATGCTACCTCTAAATGCTGTCTAAAGTTAGAAGCTGGGAGGCTGAGCAGTAGAGCACTCCCACGTCCCTGAAAGGTCCACAGTTGCACAATTCAGGACAAAAGGGCAGCCCTTCCTGCTTCATGTGATAATTAGATTGTTCACTCATTTGGTAATTCAGTGAATATTAGTATTTTCTGACTCATGCTCCTCTACTATGTGTGAGGCAACGTGCTAATCACCATGGAGGACCTACAAAAAAATTCTGAACCATGATGACTGGGGTGCCTCGCTCAGCCTGAATTTCGATCAGATAAAAATCTCAGCTCTTCCTCTCGGAAGAACAGTGGGGGCAGAATCTGCAAACAATGGGCATCACACGTCAGTATCTGGGCTGCTGGCTGGACTCTGTCTCTGCTGGAACGTGCTGTCCGGGTGGAAAGCAAAACGATGGATCAAGACCTTTTTAAATCAGGACCGCCACACTTCAGAACTTCCCTTTTCTTTTTGTAACAGGATGTCAAATGCATTCCAATAAACCACAAGAAATCCTGATGGGAGAAAGGAAGATTTTTAACTATGTCATGTTCACAGACGTTATCCTAAAATGGACTTCCAAACTTTATCCACGATCACAAATGTAATAAAACAAAAGGACTTCAAAATCTGTTTCACTTCACTGTGATACTATTATGCTCAACACATGTGCTAAACAGAGGTTTCATTCATTCATTCATTCATTCATTCATTCGGTCGGTCAGTCCGTCATTGGGTTGTTTGTTCTTTCCTTCACATAGTCATTTATTTAACAAATGTTTACTGAGTGCATACTAGGGGCTGCCCACTGTGCTAGGAACTACAGGTAATGTAAAGATGAATAAGATACCACCTCTCCGGCCTTAAAGCACTTAGAAAATGAAAGAAAGGATAAAACATGCCCTTAAAAAACTATGGATAAAATATGTGATAAATTATCCTTGAAAATTAAAGGGCTGAGAGAACAGAGATCTGGCCTGAGACAAGGGCTTCATAGAGGAGGTAGCTGGGGCTGAAGAGAAACGGTGGGAAACGAGGATGTGGAAATGGGAATGGGGTTGAGGATGAGGCATTTTCACCACCAACATAATTAAACTATAGAGTATTTATATCACACCCGGAAGTTCCTTCATTCCTCCTGTAGTCAGTCTCACCATCCCACACCCCTTGGTCCCACGGAAACCGTGATTTTCTTTCTCATATTGAAATAAGTTTTGCCTGCTCTAGCTTCATTCAATGGAATTTTACAGTATCCAGTCTTCTGGATCTGGCTTTTTTCATCCAACATACTTTGAAATTCTTTAAAGTAAGCGTTCATTCATTCCGGTAGTTTGTTCTTTTCCATTGCTGAGCTGTATTCTACCATATGGTTGTGCCACACTCTCTTTATCTATTCATTTTAAAAGATTATGAATATGAGTATTCATGAACAAGTCTTTGTGTGGACATACGATTTCATTTCTCTTGGATAATACCTAAGAGCAGGGGCGCCTGGGTAGCTCAGTGGGTTAAGCCTCTGCCTTTGGCTCAGGTCATGATCTCAGGGCCCTGGGATCGAGCCCTGCATCAGGCTCCCTGCTTCCCCCCTTCTCTCTGCCTACTTGTGATCTCTCTCTCTCTGTGTCAAATAAACAAAATCTTAAAAAAAAAAACAAAAACCTAAGAGCATAATTCCTGGATTATATGAAAAGTGAATGTTTTCATATAAAAGCAACTGCCAAGCTGTCTTCCAAAGTAGCTGCACCATTTTACACTCCCACCAGCAGCCGACGAGAGTTCCAGTTATTCCATATTCACTCACACTTGGTACTGTGATTCTTTCTAATTTTAGCCATTCTAGTACGCATGTAGTGCAATCTCACTGTGGTTTTAATTTGCTTTTCCCTGATGACTAAAGACGTTAAGTATTTTTTTCATATGCTTGTTAGCCATTCGTATAATTGCTTTATTGAAGTTTCTGTTCAAATCTTCTGCCTATGTTTAGTTGGGTTTTTGTTTTATTATTGAGTTGCAAGTGCTCGTTATATATTTTAGGTTCAAGTCCCTTATCAGGTTTGATATGTTAGGAATACTGCCTCCTAGTCAATGGTTTACTTTTTCTTTTACTGTACTGGTACTTTAGAAGAGAAGAAGCTTTAAATTATAATGAAATTCAATCTATCAAGTTTTTTCATTTACAGTTGTATTTTCTGTGTCCTAGTTAAGAAAACTTTGCTTTCCCAAAATCACAAAGACTTTCTTATATGTTTTCTTCTAGAAGTTTGTTTAGCTTTGACATTTCAGCATATGATCCATTTTCATTATGATTATGATTAAATTTTATGTAAGGTTGGTGGTAAGGGACAAGGTTCATTTTTTCCATATGAATCTCCAGTTGAAACACTTCTACTTCCTGGGGGAAAGAAAACTCTTTCCCTGTTAGATTATTTCAACACTTCTGTCAAAACTCTCCTGACACTTTATGTATCAGTCTCTTTCTGGGCTACATATTTATTCCATTCATCTAGGTATCCATCCTTACACCAAATCTTCACTGTTCAATTTATGTAGCTTCACAGCAAGTCTTTCAATCAGGTAAAGTAATTTCTCCAACATTTTCATCTTTTACAAATTAAGAAAGCCAATTTGATTTGCTTTTATAACAACTTGTTCACCAAGAGCAACAGCAAGATACAGCTATGAATGATATGCACGCCACCACCAATTTCAAATACTTTTCTACTCCAAATTAAGTTTCTTCACTTAACACAAGCATTACTTCCCCCTCAACACTGTGCTCCACCAAAATTCATATTGGTGTTATTACCAGAAACATAAATTATTTTATCTTCAGTGCTGAACTTTTAAACTAACTTTATGATAGCATTCACAATAATGGAAGAAATCGCAGGCGTTTCAGCCTTGACCAAATGAACTTTCGAGTAGTTTATTTACTCTTATTTCATGAATTAAAACGTGGAATCACTATTGAGATTAATTTCAGCATCTATTTGAAATAATTGCTATAATGCATATAAATCAGGCATCATTTAATTATTTGCAAACTTCTTCTGCTAATGGAGCCAATGCCTTAACAGTTTTTGCTTTATTTCTTGTAAACACACAAGAAAGACAAATATATTGGGTGTCTCTTGTTCACTTCCGGTCATCTCAGCCTCCCTGGTTCTGCTTGGGTGCCACACTAGAGCACCCTCAAAGTCTTTCGTCTCAGCTCTGCACCTTTAGTTTGGATTTCTTTCTTGTGCTCCAGAGCTTCCTTGTAAGACGCCTTGCAGAATATTTGGCATACATGCACTAGCTAGCAGTAAGCTAATGGTCCCTGGAAGGAACTTATAACCAATGGGACCAGTCACTAAATCCTATCCCTTTCTTCATTAGAAGGGCTTTCTTGAGATGAGTTTAATATGGCTCGTCAGGCAATCTCATGGACAGAACAATAAGTCACATGGAGTAGTGGTCAACTTTGATAGCACTCCTGGATGTTGACTTTGCCTCCTTCCCTCCTTTGCTCTTCCTGGCCCTAATCTCTCCTATCCAAATCTCATTCACCAATAAAATATTTGAATATAAAGATTTATCTTATGGGAGCCTTTTTGGGGAAACCAGGTAAAGAGAATTCAAATTCAAGTAGTCAAATTAGGGGGATCTGGGTGGTTCATTTGGTTAAGTGACCCACTCTTTATTTTGGCTCAGGTCATGACCTCAGGGTCGTGAGATCGATTCCTGCATCTGGCTCTGCACTCTGCAGGGTATCTGCTTCTCTCTCCCTCTCTCTCCCTCCCTCTGCCTCTCCCCCTGCTAGTGCACATGCTCTCCCTCTCTCTAAAATAAATAGATAAATCTTTTAAAAAGATATATCCAAATTAATTTGTAAAAAGGAGGAATCATGCTTTAACAAGTGACACCTGAATATAACTTCCGAAGCCACGTGTCTTGTGTTCTTAAACTACTAACCTAATACTTCTTCAGAACATTATGTCTTCTAATTTTCATTAGTCAGTGATATTCACTATAGATCCCATAACAGATGGGATGCAATATTATGTGCAAGTTCATCGACTTCAAGATGGAAATTTTTTATAAAACAAAACTTCTGTCCATCTTTCCTCCCTCCCCCTTCCTTCCTTCCTTCCCTCTCTTCCCTCCTCCCTCCCTCCCTTCCGTCTTTCCTCGCCCCAACCCTTTTCATTACTGCTGCAGGGAATACTGTAGTGTGCTGTCCAGATTCCCCCTGCAGGACCGTAGCAAGGTTCTTCCAGGTGCTGGGAATGCTGGCTGTTGACAGCTCACAGTTAATTCCATATCCAGGAATTGCCCTTGGCTGAGATATTCAAAGTCATGTTCTTTCCCCCAGTGTGTGTGTGGGGGGAGGGGCAGGTAGCTCCCACCCTATAAAATTGGTAAATGTCAGCGGGATGGAAGGTGGTGGTGAGATATAAAGATGTGGCCCACTTGCTTCACTTCAGGACAACCTTGATAGAGCAGGCGATTCCAGAACCCCCATGGGATCAGCTGAGGCTTCGGCTGCACCTGCATCACAAATCAATTTTCCTACTGCCCAATCTTGCTTCCCTCGATCCCTCACAGGTGTTGTTCCCAATAAACTCCCTGGAGACAAACCTCCATTTCAGAGTCTGTTCCTCAAAAATCCAGTCTAAGACAGCTGTCGAAAGGGTTTTTTGCAACATTTTTAAAAAGCATTTCTAAACAATGAAATAAATGTTATTTTCATCATGCAATAAATAATAAAGCCTCTGACCTCTGTACTAAGAGCGTTGAGGCTATTCTCTATTCATTCTTTGGTAGTACTGCTCAGCCTGTATTCCCTGCATACATTTCATGTACACCTGACCCATAATTTCCCCATTGCTCTCTGACCCACCCACTCATGGTCTGGCAGGTGTACCAAGAGACCAGCAGAAATAGCATCATTGACTGTCTCTCCCACCATCTCTGGAGATAGAAGGACTTAGCTGGCATGACTGATCCTATCTGAGGGCACTTTGGTTTTCATCAGCAAGCACTCTGCACTCTGTCCTTGAAAAGAAGGTGTTGATTACTTTGCACCTTGAAAGGGTCCAGTAAGGAGAAGCGGATTTGTCTCCAGATCAAACTATGGTTAAGGTGAGAATTCCGTCCATTACGCAACCATTTCACATGACAGAATCCGGATGTCCAGAGTGGAGGTCTGTCAAAACCCTCCCAGCTTCTCATTCCACTATAAATAAAAATACCCCATTAAAAAATGAAACACAAATGCTGGTACAAATGCTGGATGGGAGTTAGGAAAATAGACACAAAGTGTGTCTGGGGTAAACCAACACACACAGTCACCCTAATTTATAGATAACAGAATGACATTGAGGCTGTGTGTTCAAGAACATTCTCTTACACCCTACAAACTTTAGTGGTTGCAGGAGTGCCCTTGGCAACACCAATACAACCAAAATAGCTCAGAAGAAAACTAAAATTCTCCATTCTATAGTACACCCTTGGGAGATGTCACAGAAGTTAGTGATAACCCAGCAGCATGGTCTTGATGAATATACAGTAGGTAGAGATCTTTATCCATACAGGATATAAGATAAGGGTCTTAATGATGAAAAACAACAAACCCATACTGCCAAGGGTCAATAGCCAATTTCCAGAGTTTCTGTGATAAGTACATGTCAAAATTTCCTCCAGTCAAGGGTGATGGCATCCAGGGCCGGTGTGAGCAAAATCAGAAGTTTAGATAGGTAAAATGACCATTTTAGATAAGGTAGATTTAATTGAACAACTTAAATATGACTGATTGCATTCTATTTATGTTAGGAAAAAAGCAAATATATCACAGGGTGAAAAAAATCAAGTAGAATTTGCTTTATCAACACAGGTTCTGGGCCTCTCCACTAAGGATTCCAATTGTGTTATTTAAAATCAGAGGCCTGGGATGCCTGGGTGGCGCAGTCAGTTAAACCACTGCCTTTGCCTCAAGTCATGATCCCAGAGTCCTGGGATCGAGTCCTGCCCAGGCCTCCTTGCTCAGCGGGGACCCTGCTTCTCTCTCTGACTCTGCCTGCCACTCTGCCTGCTTGTGCTCTCCCTCCCTCTGTCTCTGACAAATAAATAAATAAAATCTTTAAAAAATAAAATAAAATCTGAGGCCTCTGTAGCAACTGTAGAAATACCTAGCTTTTACACTTGAAAGATTGGGGAATGGAGTCACTTACTGGTTAAATTAAACTTAGAAAGATGTCAACTAAATCTTTTAACCTAATATCAGATACAGATTTCTGTGTTAGAACTTCATACACTTTAAAGGGATGTCTGGGTGGTTAGGTCCGTTGAGCCTCCAATTCTTGGTTTCGGCTCAGGTCATGATCTCAGGATCTTGAGATTGAGCCCCAAATTGGGCAAAGTCTGCTTGAGATTCTTTCCCCCTCCCATTCCCTTCCCTTCTCCTGTTCCTCCTCTGCACACACTCTCTCTCTCTCTCTCAATCTCTCAAATAAATAAAATCTTTAACAAAAATAAGAATTTTACACACCTTAAATCTCTATTAAAACCCCATGGCCTTGTGATAATTAAATTAATTAATACATGCAAAACACTTAGAACAGTGCCTGACACCTGGTAAATAACTTTGTAAATGTAAGATGCTGGTATTAATTTTCTTTTGGGGAGAATTAGAAACAGGAGAAATTTCAGAAATAGAGTTAATGGAAAAATCTTCAAGCAACTTTTGAAATGTCTGTTTGGGATTTTTCCACTCATTATTCATTTATTCAACAAAGTATTTGTTCAGCACTCGGTTGTTGTAACTATTCTGATTATTTGAGGCTGCTTGTCATGTAATCAATATAATTTAATCACACCAACATATGATCAAAACAATTCTATTGTCGCATCTAATTCTTTAACCAGTCGCAATGGACTCAGATAAACTATATAATAAAAATTTATGAAGAAAATAGCATTTAAAATAGTTTGTAGATTAAATGAATTCATTCTGATATTCAATTTCCAGACAATAATTGCCCTTCAGAAATGCCAGCAAGACACAAGAAGCTGTAAAGTCAGAGAAATGTGAACATTAACCGAACAGCAGGGTCAGTTATGATGTCATTAAATAAAACACACACTCACATAAGCAGAAGCCAAATAGACCATAAAACAGTTGATTCCTTTCCACATAGAAAGACCAAACGCATCTATCTTAAGAGTGGGGACCATGTATGCCAATTAAGTTGTATATTAGATATTTTCCATCAACCGAACAAGTATAACCAGAAGCTCCCAGGATTTGAAAAAAAAAAAAAAAAATACATTTAAAGCATGTGACAGTATAAAATAATTTTAGCCAAAAAAAAAAAAAAAAACCCCACCAACAAAGCATCAATAAAAAAATTTGGTACTCCTAAATATTTTTTAATATAACGGGTTAAATAAGATACATCAAATGAAAGTGTAATAGATATAATTAGTCGTCATTTGTAAGTTTTGGCAAAAACTTTGGGCAATTTTTTAAAGGATTTATTAAAAAATTTATTTATTTATTTATTTATTTATTTGACAGAGAGAATGAGAAAGCACAAGCAGGGGAGCAGCAGAGGGAGAGGCAGAAACAGTCTCCCTGGAGCCCGATGTGGGACTTGATCCCAAGACCCTGGGATCATGACCTGAGCTGAAGGCAGATGCTTAACCCTCTGAGCCACCCAGGCATCTTGTCCCAGCAATTTAGAAACAAATTATTATGATAGCTGAACCACAAATCCTCTGACAACATTAAAGGAAGGTATAATATATTTGGCAGCCAACAGAAAATTTAAAATAATTTGTATGCTAGAAAATTAGGTTATTTTTAATGCACATTTTGAAAGGAGTTCAAAGAATCGAATGACACTGTCAAAAAAACTTTTTTTCTATTTATGAATGAGATCTCTCAATTCTTACCTATAAAAATAGATTGGAATGGAATTGATGCAAAAATGTTATTTTGGGAATAAGTAATATCCATGATAGATCTATAAATCCATCTTTAGAAGCCCATCTGCCTCAATAATCGTTTGTTTTTTGGGGTCAATAATTATTTATCAAAATATGTGACATATTTTATAATCTTCTGCTTAGGTGGGTATTGCCATGTACTGAATAACTGTAATAAAAATTCAACCCGCAAGAGAACAGTTTCTTTCTTGGAGGTTTATGATCATAGAACATTTATTAAATTTCAATTTATTTACATATTTCCATGGCAGAGAACTATGAGAGAGTCATCAATAAAAGTCTGCCAAGATTAGGGGCGCCTGGGTGGCTCAGTGGGTTAAGGCCTCTGCCTTCGGCTCAGATCATGATCCCAGGGTCCTGAGATCGAGCCCCATATCGGGCTCTCTGCTCAGCGGGGAGCCTGCTTCCTCCTCTCTCTCTTTCTGTCTGCCTCTCTGCCTACTTGTGATCTCTGTCTGTCAAATAAATAAATAAATAAATCTTTAAAAAAAAAAAAAGTCTGCCAAGATTAAAATAATTTACATGAGGGTAAAACTGATGGTGGAAGTACAATGAAAATATAAATTCAAGTGGAAAAAGAAATGATATAAAATACTGACTACTAAAAGTGGATTTGTGTATTATTTCAAAGGGCAAGGAAAGGCATCAGGTCACTGAAATACTTTAAATATTTAAAGTCCAGTTTTAGGGACTCCTGGGTGGCTCCATTGGTTCAGTGCCTGCCTTTGGCTCAGATCGTGATCCCAGGATCCTGGGATCGAGTCCCACATCAGGCTCCCTGCTCAGCAGGGAGTCTGCTTCTCCCTCTGACCATGCTTTCCTTCTCTCTCAAATAAATAAATAAAATCCCTTAAAAAAAATAAAATAAAATCAGGGACACCTGGATGGCTCAATGATTAAGTGTCTGCCTTCAGCTTAGGTCATGATCCCAGGGTCCCGGGATCGAGCCCGCCTGCGGCTTCCTGCTCAACGGGAAGCTTGCTTCTCCCTCTCCCCATGCTTGTGTTCCCTCTCTCGCTGTGTCTCTCTCTCTGTCAAATAAATAAATAAATAAAATCTTTAAAAAATAAAGTCCAGTTTTATTTTAAAATGTCAGTGTTTACAATGAACCAGAAATTATTTCATCTGCAACTTTCTAAACTCATAATACTACTTTTTAAGAAAAAAAATTATTTATTTATTTATTTATTGAGACAGAGAGACTGAGAGAGCAGCAGGGAGAGGGAGGGGGAGAGTCTTGAGCAGACTCTGCACAGAGCGCAGAGCTCAACATGGGGCTCAATCTCATGACTCTGAAATCACGACCTAGCTAGATGCTTAAGCGACTGTGCCACCCTGGTGCGCCATGGTAACACTTTTTGACGGTCCACATAAATTGTGCAAGGGGATGCATAGTTTTTCAAAATGGAGTTGGTATGTATAAGAGCGACACCCTGGAAGATCCCTGTGGCTCTCCCTGTCTGCAGACACAAGGTCCACACCGAATCCAGAAGGATGAAGAATCCGCCAGAGTCTTGGACTAGGGACTGGGGGGCGGGCAGCTCTTGCAGGGCAGCAGGAAAGGCTGGGAGACTGAAGAGGAAGACTGACATAGTGAAGACAAGTGTTTCAGTACAGCTGGAGTGAGGCGCCGAGCCGGTAGCTGAGGCTACGGGGGTGGACAAATGATCCGGCTGGAAAGTTAGAATAAGCAGAGAGGCGGAGGGCAAGGATGGAGCTTCAGGAACAGAAGAGTTCGAGAGGAACCCCTAGGGACTCTAGAAAAGTATGATTCAATCAGTGGGAAGGGAATGGAGAGTAGGTATTCTGAAAGCCAGCTGGGAGAGTTTTAACAAAGGGAATTGACAACAGTGTCCATTGGACTTAAAGGTAAAAGGGTTTGCTGGGGAATGTGTTAGTTAGGGGTCTCTGGGGGGCATGCCTGAGAAAGCAGTTTAAGCAGCAAACGGGGTAGTGTGAAAAGTCAGAGCCAGAGTTGAACCCCGAAGCAGGCAGCTGCAGGAACTTAACTGGGAGCACTGGCGGGACTCCTCAGGGTGAAGCCACGCTTCACCAGCTCAGCCCCGTCACTCCCCCAGTCCCTGGGTTTCTATTCAAACGTCTGAGAGACTGGCCCAGCTCAGGTCAGGTGTCTCCTCTTCCATAATCAGCCACCGCCATGGGGTATGATAACACAGCACAGATGGCTGGTGCAGGCTTATTCCTACCTATTTGGGGCTGAGTTAGAGAAACAGGACCCACTGTGAGCAGGGAACCACCCTCGCCGGGGTCTCCCACAGATTGCCTCTGCAGAATTCACAGGATCAGAAGTCAGACTGCAGAGGTCAAGGAGTGAATGGGAAATGAGAAAGTCGGCTTTGAAGAACTTGGCCGTGATAGGACAGAGAGAAGTGGTAACCAGAGTGACTGGATTAAGAGAGGGTATCACCAATGGAGCCTTCCATACACGTCCAGGGTTTCCCTTCTCTCCCATCCACATAAGAATCTGCTCTTAAAATCCATCTATGGTAGTTTCTCAATGTGCTTGAGCCATAAAATCGTTGATGGCAGCAGTGGGGGTGGGGTTGGTGGTAGGAGAACAAGGACTCTAGTTACTGAAGTCCTTCATATCTCCAAGGCACAAGTTTCTAATATAAAAAAATGGGGAATAATAAGAATTGTGGAGGAAAAAAAGAATTGTGGAATAAGAAAATAACAAAACATATGTAACTCTTTTATAAACTGTAAAAACACAAACAAATAATACGATGTAACATCCATAACAAACATGCAAAGTAGAACTGGCTCACATACACAAACTATACTCCTGAAAATTCTATGCATTTGTTAGTCCAGTAATAGTTTTGTTTTGGAGAGTTTAGAACTTTGTTGCTGAAAGGTTTATAATGATTATCTTCACAAACTCTGATTTTGTTTAAAAGAAATGTGCCCAGGGGTGCCTGGGTGGCTCAGTGGATTAAGCCTCTGCCTTCGGCTCAGGTCATGATCTCAGGGTCCTGGGATCGAGCCCCACATCGGGCTCTCTGCTCAGCAGGGAGCCTGCTTACCCCCACTGTCTGCCTGCCTCTCTGCCTACTTGTGATCTCTATCTGTCAAATAAATAAATAAAATCTTAAAAAAAAAAAAGAAAGAAAAAGAAATGCATCTGCATGGCTCAGTTGGTTAAGCTACTGCCTTCCGCTCAGGTCATAATCCTAGAGTCCCAGGACCTCATGATCCTAGGGTCCTAAGATCGACTCCTGCATCAGGCTCCCTGCTCATCAAGGAGTCTGCTTCTCCCCCGGCCCTCCTCCCTCTCATGCTCTCTTTCTCTCTGTCTCTCATTCTCTCTCTCTCTCAAGTAAATAAAATCTTAAATAAAAGAAAAAAGGAACATGCTCAGAGACACTTAATAACTCAAAGTCACACAGCTACTAAGAGGATGAGAACTTGATTCAAACATTCCTTAGTATGCAACTTCTTGCATTTGATTTACATGTTGAAGTGTAACATACTTTTTCTGCTAAAGCTTATGTGTTTTTTTTCAAGTTCTTTCCACTATAGTGAAATCTACGGAAGTAAGAGAGAGATCTACATTGCATCATCTCAAAGGGGAAGAGAAATTTCTTTGGATCACAGAGTCTTTGCCTTCTGGTTGTAGGGATAAAGAAATCACACTGGTATAACTGAAGGGAATGGCTACTTTGGGCCAGCAGCAGCCTGAAAATATGTAGCCGTCTTGGGCGCACAGGTTTGAATCTTGGCAGGGTCAACATGATAGCTTAACCTTTTAAGACAGATAAGTTGAGTTCTTGGAATGCCCCTGTTTAGTGGGCTTGCAGGGGTCTTTTGGATGAGCCCTTTGCTAAGTGAAGTCTGTTTTGCATCAACTTTACACAATGTCGAGATAGTCTAAGACTGGATCTCCATGAAGCCAAAGCCAGCAATAGAAAATTCAGTCTATCAGCTCTTTATTTGGCATGGAAGAGATTGCGGTATTGACCACTGCAGCCGTATTGACCACTGCAGCAGTATTGACCGTATTGAACTTTGGAAACCATCTACATGCTCAAAAATTAGGAAATGTTTAAATGAATTATGGTCTATTTGTATGAAGGAATATTGTGTGGCCAGTGATATTTTGCTTTCTTAGAATCTAGGCATCTTCTACAGCTAATTTTTAAAAAATGGTTTAATTTCTATTTTTGACACATGTTGCCACAGCATTGACTCAGCCCGGTGAAATCTTATATAAGTCCCTCTATGATGTTTCCACTTACCAGTTATTGCATTGTCTACTCCATCTTGCAGCCTCTTAACCATGACCACCACAGAAAACTGAGTTCCAACAGAACTCATGAGGATGGAGGTGTAGTTGTGTAACTCCAGAAGTGGATTTTAATTCTTTGTAGTATACTGGAAGATGGGAAGACTCTTGAAAAGTTAAAGTGCTACGTAAATTTCAGGGTCATTTCTCTGTTAAATACTTCTCCTAGTCTAATTAAATAATTAAATACTTTTTCTACTAAGTACATACTTTCTCAGTGTCTAATTCTGGCACTATAAGAACAGTACTAATAAATGCAGACAGGTTCTGATCAAAAACTCTGTAATACCAAGTTTTAGAAAGTATATGGAGAAATTGAAACCCTCAAACATGTGGGAATGTAAACTGGTGCAGCCGTTTTGGAAAACCGTTTGGCAGTTCCTCAAAATGTTAAATATGGAGTTACGATATGACCCAGAAATTCTACTCCTAGGTATATATACACGTATGAGAAATTAAAACGTTGTCCACATAAAACTTGTGCATGAATGGTAAGAGCCCAAACGGAGAACAGTCCAAATTTCCATCTGAATGGAAACTGACAAAGGGCTAGACAAAATGTAGTATATCCACACAGCGGTATTCTATTCACCCACAGAAACGAATGAAGTACTGATGTCTTCTACAACATGGATGAACCTGGGAAACATTACACTCAGTGAAAGAAGCCAGTCACCGAAGACCACATAACGTGTGATTCCATTTATATGAAACCTCCAGGAAAGGCAAATTTACAGAGACAGAAGGTAGAGTAGAGGTTGCCTAAGGCAGAGGGGTATTTGGGGAGAAAATGGGGATTGACCACTAACGGATATGGTTTCCTTTCAGAGTAGTAAAACGTTCTCAGATGGATTGGGGTGCTGGTTACACAGCTCAGTGAACATACCAAAACCCGTTGAACTGGCCGCTGTGAATGGGCGAGATGTAAGGTATGTGAATTGTAGCTCAATACGGCTATTAAAAAAATAAACTCAGATACAAAAAGGCTCTTTGATGAGGAGCAAGGTCACACACACTGGGAAGTGGAATACTGAAAGGTTTGAGGTGCCTGAAAGGTAAGATTTCAAACGAATGGGAAAAGGCGTATCCGAATCCACCAACAAATGGGGAAAACACCCAATCGAAAACTCAGATCAGAAGCACAACAGATCCAGACTAATTTTTAAGACACAATCAAATGGTGGATGACAAAGCTGGTGCAATTACAGAAGCTAAAGATAAACAAAAGAGTTCAGCTGTATACCTGTCCCATCAAAATAATTTAAGTTACCACAAAAGTCCGTGGAAAACCACGATTTGCATGGTATTTGGTAATACCAGCTCTGTGATTTCCTTAACCCATTGATCCTAACCTGCCTATCAGAAGTGGAGACAACATTGATATATCTTTTGCCTTAGCCAGAGGGAGGAAGACATTCCCACATAATAATCACATCCTTATAGAAATTGAAAACGTATGTTCCAGCCATGGTGGTCTTACAAAAATATAAACCCATACAGGGGTTCTCAATTCCGTGTCATCATTCATTTTGCTCACTGGAATGACCAGAGCTTTGCCAGGCTATACGATGATGGATCGCTTTTTCATAAAAGGATATTTTATGAAATATTGAAATGTAGCCCATTTCTACCTGATAAATGCCGGGACCTGTAAACTTTGAACCCTCGTTGGCCTTTGTTGCTTGTGACCTTGTTTAAATGATTAATGTTCTTTTAACAACTGCAGGCTGCTAGGGGAGGCCTGCACAGACTGTGTACAGATCCTTTATTTGAGGCAAAATCAAGTTGTTCAAACATAGAACTGCTCACGAAGTACGCTCTAGGACATGCAGAGTTGTATCATTTTTTACTTCAGTCGCCCTACCAAAGGCCAGTGTTGTATTTTTGTGATGCATGTTTTTTATTTTAAAAAGTTGCAAAGGTCCCCTCCGTTTTTTAATTCTTGCCCCCAAAATTGTTGACACAATTTCTCCGTCATCCCCAAACTCAAAGTGAGTGGACAGATAAGATTATTTTATCACACATTTAAAAATATTATTGTTTTATCAAAGTTCAGGAGCATTTTGTGCCACTCTACCGCTATCATCAAAGTTGGGGAATTGAATCATTACGGAGCTAACTGAAGTCTCAGGCCTCACAACTCTATCCACTGTTAATATCCATCACTTAAATATCAAAGATCTGCATTTGCCAGACGTCAATAGAACTCATGTTCAGGGACTCGAGGAAAAATGGACTGGATCTTTCTTCATTAACATCACTCTGGAAATAGTGAAGACATAACAAATTTTTCTCACTGGTTTTACACCAAAACTGAAAACAAAAGCAAAAAAAAAAAAAAAAGTTCTTCTGGCCTACAAAATGTTTTATGAACCCAATGTTCCCTGAAAAGATTCATAGGAAATAAATAAAATTGGAAGTCTTTAGCAGCTTGCTTGGTATACATCATTACTTCCACTGGGTAAAAAGATATGTGCAATTCTAAAATGAATGTGTTTAATAAAGTACATTTTCTTAGGACTACAGTAAGAAAGATCCTCCTTGTTTAGGGATAAAGGAGAGTGAGAGGGTTACCCTATTCCGGTTAGGGGGAGCAACTATGTTTTAAAGATATCATCTATCACGAAATCAATGGATTATCACATCAGCACTACAAACAAGGCATTTCTTTTTTTTTTTTTAATTAAGTTTTTGTTTAAATTCCAGTTAACTAACATACAGAGTATTACTGGTTCCAGGCATAGAATTTAGTGATTCAACACTTCCATACAACAGCCAGTGCTCATCACAAGAGGTGTTCTCTTTAATCCCCGACCCCCAGCCCCCCCCATTCCATCACCCACTTCCCCTCTGGTAAGCGTCAGTTTGTTCTCTACAGTTAAGCATCTCCAACAAGACATTTCTTACCTTATTCAGGATTCACATCACTGTTAGGGTTTGGGGTTAGCAATTTAC
This sequence comes from Lontra canadensis, assembly GCF_010015895.1. NCBI lineage: Eukaryota > Metazoa > Chordata > Mammalia > Carnivora > Mustelidae > Lontra > Lontra canadensis. The sequence goes on from NW_022631112.1 coordinate 621,029, forward strand.
ATAAGATATCACTAGAGGTAAGTAGCCTTTTTTTTTTTTCTTAATGGCTCCAAGGTTAAAGTTGAAAATACCAACTTGAGGTTGTGCAGAGATGTGGCCATATTGAATGTCATTTCCACATTTTCCAGTAAATCACTTCATTATCCATAATAATAATCTTCACTGGCTTTACAAGTAATTGCTTTGCTAAACTTAAAGGAAGTCTGATTTTAATTTGCTATCTGCATCTACATTCTCATATTCTTTTTATAGATTTTTAACAAGTTATCAGTAGAATCTTCTTTCACTCAAACATAAGTGAAAGTTTTATCTATCTTGAGATATCACTAGAATAATTTATTACTGGGGAAACAAAACCTTTTGTCTCAAAATATATTTCTTCCCGACAGCTGTGGTATTTCAGGGAAAGCACCAAAGCTATGATGGTCTGGACTGCAATCAACCATTCTTAATAGGAAATTTTACAGACTTTTAATAAGATATCCTCAAATAATTTATGGGGCGAGGTTTTGAAGTGAAGAGGCATTGTTTGGCAATATGTTCCTCCTCTAATCTCAGGAAATTTAAATAAAAGAGTGCTCATTTCCTCTGAACTCAGCAGTTCTCCTTAAAAAAAAAAAAAAAAAAAGATTAAGAAAAACACCTGTTAAGACAGTCCTAAAACACGGGTTACTTGCTTCAAACAAAATTGTGCTAAAGCAAACAAATAAACAAATACTTTAGTACCACAAAGGACTTCTCTTGTAAACTTGCTGGTCTATCACAGGTTAGGAATTTCCACAAGCAAATCCACAAGGCCAGGGTCAGTTGAAAATCACCAGGGAAGAGTCTCCTGCTTACTAAATGCATAGAGTAATCCCTAGGTCACCCTGTTCCATTGAACTAATGGTTCCAATCTGTCCTATATCATGGCCCCCACCCCACCCAGCTGTGGTTTGGTTTGGTTTGATTTGGTCTGGTTTGGCTTGGTTTGGTTTAGTGTTATCTTGATGCTACTCTTCATTCTTCCCATTAAAGTCATACATTATATTTATCTTCTTTGATTTTCTTCCACTTTGTTGGTTTTGTTTGATTGGTTGATTTTGGCTCAAATTTTTGTTTTCCTACTTAAAACTGGAAGTTTGAACTCTCTTTACCTGTCATTATAATGGTAATTTCCTCATTTTAGGATATGCCAACATTCACTCCATTTGGTTCCTACATGGAGTAGGATATGGACTAGAACCATGTCTCTTGTGCTTTGGCGTGTGCACAAATCACTTGGGTATCTTGTTCAAAAGTTAGTTCTGCAAACTGGTGGTCACCAGAGGGGAGCTGGGTAGGGGGATGGGCAAAATAGGTGAAGGGGATTAAGAGTACACATATCATGATCAGTACTGAGTAATGTATAGAATTGTTGAATCACTATATTATAGGCCTGAAACTAATATAACACTGTATGTTAATTAAACTGGAATTTTTTAAAAAAATTAATTAATTACTTCTTTTTAAAGGTAGTTCTGGCCTAGTAGGTCTGAAATGGGGCATCTCTAACAAGCCCCCCTCAGATGATGTCAGTGCTATGGGCCATTGATCCACACTTTGTAGCAAGGACTAGATGATGTCAAAGATCACTACCAACTTTAATGCCATATCCTGGGGGGTTTTGTGGGGTTTCTGTGGGGGGTCACTGAAGAGTCTATGAAATGTTCCAAAATTCTGATCGGAAAATTTTTAAAAATTTGAAATCCACATATATTGCCCTTCTTCAAGAAATTCAACCAGGAGAATAAAAGTAAACCTAACACTAGCTGATTAGCAGCAAGTATGATGTTGAACATATCTTTGTCTTGGGTCAAGAGAAAATTATTTTATTCATTCTCATGCTACCTCTATCTCTTCCCCTCTCTTTTCTTCCAGTAACCTTGACCTCTCTCCCACACACATATTCAGTTGGGTAGCTCCTGTACTTACATAAATTTTGCTTTCATTCATCAACCATCATCCAGAAACTCACAGCTGTACTGTTAAAAGAAAAGAAGATACCAAGATATGACTCTGATAAGATGTACACAAATTTATTCAAAGCATAGTTGTATTCTCAGGGAAGGATGGGAGGAAATGTGGATTCATCATATATGCTCCTAAGATATCCTGAGGCTTTAGCACTAATCCAGGAGACTTCTTCCTCCAATACCAGCTCATTCCTATATCACTCATACTCTATATGTAGCTAGAGATGGATGATTCTTAAACTTCCAGCCAAGATATAAATCAAAACTCACCCCAAACTTAAAAAGTCATTGACTAGCTTAGAATCTATTGTTGTGGACTGGATTTCATGGATTTTTCTTCTTTTCTCTTTAAAGTAAGAGATATCCTAATTTAGAAAGGTGGAAAACTGACATCTCTGTTTTCTCTTTGTTTCTGTTTTCTGTATTTTTAAAAATTATAGATCAAGGGAGATGACTTCAATTTTCCACTTCACTTTGTACATGAATATCCAGTTTAATGAAAGAAAAGACTTCAAGAACAGTCATGTGATATTGGCTAAATATAAGTGGAAAGAATTTTTAAATCTTTCAAGAAATTACTTTTTGTAAAATTTCCAGATGTATTTGTGTATGACAGGCCTTAGGTCAGATCGCTTGAACTATTCAGAGACCAAAACAACTGAGGTCTGACATAAATTCAAAGGCTTTCAGCAAAAGGGCAAAGCAAACAAAATGATGGAGGATGGGGCAAGGGACAAGGAAGGGAAGAGCAGGTTAGAACTGAAACGACTGTCTCTCCCTGGGAAGGTTTTTCTTTGGAGAACATTTAGAGCCGTGAGGGAGGAAGGGACTATCTGCCTAGCCAGTATAACCAGTCCAAGGGATCAACAGTAGAGCAGATGATGCAAAGTGACGACCCTCAGTTCCAATTATTTATTGCTGCGTAACAAGCTATCCTGAACTTAGTGGCTTAAAACAATAGCTCTTCATATCTTGTAATTTTGTGGGTTAGACTTTTGAGAAAGACTTGACTATTAGTATACATAAGTCACTTGGGGGTACTCATCTAGTAAATGGTCTTATTTGTAGGATCCAAGATGGTTTCACTCCCGGGTCTGGTGACCGATAGGGATGGCTGTAGGGCTAGGCTCAGCTGGGACTGTCAACCAGAATGACTTCATGAGGCTTCTCCAGTGTGGCAGCTTGAGGGCTCAGATTTCTTACAAGAGCCAGTGTCCCAGTGAACAAGGTGGAATCTGCATGGCCTTTGATGACCCCATTTGGAGGTCACACATATTGCTTCTCTCTACTCATTTTGTCGAAGCAGTCATAAGCCTGCCTACTTTCAAAGGAAGGGAAGACACATAAACCCTAATTCTTGAAGGGAGAAGTGTCAAAGAATTTGTGGCCATCTTTAAAAACTGCTACACTCTCAAATCCATGAAATACATCTAGAAATGATAGACATCAGTATTTAATTACTGGCTGCTTCAATGGCTAGAAACTCAAACATGTGTGCCTTTTTTTCTCTGTGCATGTAGAAGAGGGTGCATTTGAAGTGAAAGCTGCATCTCCTTATTCACATTGTATTCAGAGGAATGAAGTCAATTTTCTAAAACTTTATTACGCATTTTGGGAATAACTCAGTTACTATTTTTTTTTAAGACTTTATTTTGGGGGTACCTGATGGCTCAGTTGGTTAAGCATCTGACTTTGGCTTAGGTCAAAATCCCAGGGTCCTGGGATTGAGCCCCACATTGGGCTCCTTGCTAGGTGGGGAATCTGCTTCCCTCTCTCCTACTGCCTGCTGCTCCCCCTGCTTGCTCTCTCTCTCTCTGTCGAATAAATACATAAATAAATAAATAAATAAATAAATAAATAAAATCTTTACTAAAAAATATTTTATTTTTAAATAATCTTTACACCCAGCGTGGGGCTTTAACTCACAACCCCAAGATCAAGAGTCATATGCCCTACCAACTGAGCCAGCCAGGCGCCCCATCAGTTACTAGTTTTTACACTACCCACTACTGGCATTGTATTCTATTGCCATCTACATTGTAAAGCATGCGGATATTGGTAACCATTGTCAAGTACAAGACAATAAATTGTAGCTCTTGCTAATAACTGTCCATGTACTATAAGGTATTTTTCACAGTAGGATTTTACGTAGTTCTCTTGAAAAATAGATAATGAATGCATTGCAAAACCTTTTTTTTTTCCCCAAAGATTTTATTTATTTATTTGCGAGAGAGAGAGAATGAGAGAGAAAGAGAGCATGAAAGGAGAGAGGTCAGCAGAAGCAGCAGACTCCTTGCCCAGCAGGGAGCCAGATGTGGGACTTGATCTTGGGACTCCAAGATCATGACCTGAGCCGAAGGCAGTCACCTAACCAACTGAGCCACCCAGGTGCCCAGTCTTTTTTTTTTTTTTTTTTTTTAATTGAGGTGTAGTTGATATACCATGTACATTAGTTTCAGGTGTACAACATAGCAATTATACAATGTACTAATAATTGTACTAATGTACAGAGGGTAAGTCTATACATTATGATAAAATCTTTTGATACCTATGAACTAAATATTACATAGGGACACAAATTATTATTGTTAGTAATGTGAAAATTAATAAAAGGAAACCTCGTTTAGAATGGGAGGCTGACAGAGGAGCTTTCACACCCCACCATTTATCATCAGTTGCAGACCCCACAAAAAGAGAGGAACCTTACCCCGGAAGAAGGGCTTTTCTCCTCCGCCTACAGCAGCCCAGCGGCTGAAAGGCAGTCACAACTCAGCCAATGAAAAGCCGTCATACTTTGAACTCCCAGTTTAAGCCAATGGACTCTTCCTTTCTAACAGCCCCTCCCTCCCTCTCCGCCCTCCCCCCCCCCCCCCCCACACCCCGCTAGAAGACACCTGTCCTCTGCTTCGCTCTGCAGACTTAAGCTGTGATGTGCTGTGGTTTTCTTATCTGGGACTGGAATTTGGTCCTATTCCCAAATAAACCCATTTTTTTGCTAGTAAAATAATTGGCAGTTTTATTTTTTAAGGTTAAGAGAATGGTAGTCATTATGTGTTTCGTGGCTTTGTGCCAGATACTGTTTTAGATCATTGAGCTACGATTTCCAAACTCTTGCCCACAAATTTTTAAGTAGGTTATTGAAGTTTTATCAGTAGAAGTAACTAGTAAGGGGGCGCCTGGGTGGCTCAGTGGGTTAAGCCGCTGCCTTCGGCTCAGGTCATGATCTCAGAGTCCTGGGATCGAGCCCCGCATCCGGCTCTCTGCTCAGCAGGGAGCCTGCTTCCTCCTCTCTCTCTGCCTGCCTCTCTGCCTGCTTGTGATCTCTGTCTGTCAAATAAATAAATAAAATCTTAAAAAAAAAAAAAAAGAAGTAACTAGTAAAATAAAATCCTAAGAATATTTTTTTTAATGAAAGGGAGTGATATAAAATGATATGTAGAACTTTTTGTAAATCACTCATTATCTCACATAATTGCTTTTCTCTGTTTTGGCAACAGCTGAGATGCGCATGCAGTCAAAAAAATTAAATTGGCAAGAATCCGAAAAATCAAGGGCCTGGCAGAAGCTGACTTATCAGGGAAAGCGGCACCCTCACACCATCTTAAAAGTAAGTCTAAGCTCCTGATTCTCATAGATAATGTATTCCTTAACAACCTCTCTTTTTATTTGCAAGTCAGTTCAATATAAATACACTTGAGGAATGGCTGGTAATGGGTACCGTGACCGTTTTAAAAACTTTTTTGGCAAAAAAGACCCCACCGAGCTGTACATTTTTAAAAATGAATTTTATGGTATGTACGTTGTATTTGAACAAAAATGTAACTATACAACTTATAGAAGAATTAGGGAAAGGAATACTATTACTGAAAACCTGAAAAAAATACTTTAATTATCAAGTGAAGTTATTGTATACAAGATGTTGTAGAGCCTAATCTAATTTATATTTTCTATCATTGTGTTGACAGCCACAGTGGGGTATTAAATTCTGTAGGAGGGAAGATGAATAGTGAGTTAATCTTTGCCACTTGTCCCCACTTACTATCATCACACCAGCCACACTCCCTAAACTGCTCATTAAAATGTCATGGAAAGAATGTGACCCAACCTTTTCAGCTTGGCTCTAGGCTGAGACCTAGAAGACTATGAAGGCTACCAAATCAATATGGAAACTCACTCTATTAGATCAACTATTCAAAGTAAGGTTTACTTTGTAACTGAGTGGAATCCAAAGCACCAAAAAACTCCCACCAACCTGAAAATTGCTACGTATGGTTATTAGGATTTGTTTGCTTGTTTGTTTAATATTAACAGCTTCTTTTTTTTTTTTTTTGTCTTTTCTCCACTTAATTGGTTTTAATCCCTTATTCAGGCTCATACTATATTAAAAACACAGTTTTCATTTGACCCTTTTTCTCCCAGGATGCTTGCCAATAACTAGTACTCAGTGGGTATGACAGTGGTACTGAAGTACTGAGCTATTACACACAAAATATCTTTTAAATTTCAGACATAAATTGGTAAAGAAAAGTTCTTGCATGAAGTTACCAAACCCTAGGGTTGTAGCTATAATTCAATAGTCCCTACTATATTCTACTGCAATAAAAATATTGTCCCAGATTTTTGCCCCTGGAGATCAAATATATGATGGATTTGCCTCTGGAAATATGCGTGGTACTGCTTGGGCACAGAGAGAGTAGATCAAAGTCCCAGCAGAGCAGGAAAAGGGTGTCAGCAAACACCTCCTTCTGAGTTTTGGGTACAAGACACTCAAGGAGGGAAGTCATCTGGAGAGCCTGGCAGTGCCCTCTCTTGGGCTTTTCAGGTCCCTATGGGCCCTGAGTGTCCTTGTGATGCCTACAGTCCTCTGATGAAACCCTCCACTCAAGCTGTCACCTCTGACCATACCCTCTGCTCCCTAATTAGTCCTCCCATATCTCTCCATCAAAGCTACTATTTCCTCCCTAATCTCTCCCCATAAATGTTAGAAAAATGATATGGAATATTGACAACATGATTCTTTGAAAACTGCACAACTCTTTAGAAAAGGCCTTTATTGTTGTAACTCAGGATAGTGTACTTGCATATTAACAGAGGCTGTTTGTGGTGATACTTTGGCCCAAGGTAATGGTAGAATGGTAAGCGGGAGGAACGTTTTTTTGGGAGATAGAGTTTTCTCATCCATCCATCCATCCATCCATCCATGCAGACATTACATCATACAGCTGCCATCTACTCTGTGATGTTATTAAACATATAAGTCTTCTAAATTTCTGAATAGTGAACTTTGCATCTTGAATATTGAATTGCCTATTATTGTATGTTCACGGTCCATAGGACTGAGAAAATGTGGATCACTCACTTCAGTGAGTTTCTGTGTTTATCAGAAGCTTATCATTACACCAGGAGGTTAATTGTGCCAGGGGGTGCCTTCTACTCTAACCCTTTAAATTGCCTATCCCACCAAGCATCACACCCTTGCTCTTCCTGAAAAGAATGCACCAAGAGTAGATGTCTCCTGAAACCCACGAGGCCCTTTCCCCAGATTCTCTCATCACTGTGTTATTTCTCTCCAGTCTCAGACCCCTGGCTTCACCCCCTTACTCCATCCTCACTCCCCCTTCTGTTTGAAGATGGGGGCTTTTTGGACTTCAGATTCTCACCAGATTCTAGACTCTGCTCCCCCTCTCCCAGTTTTGGTATCCCACTTAGTTTCAGAGGAGAACCTCCACCTGCATGGAATCTGACAGAGACCAGCTCAGTCTCCCAGCAAAGGGGTGGTAGAATTCCTACCCCAACACTAGTAACTGCTATATAAGATAATTATCTATTACAGAATGTCTTCTAGACATTGTCTAGACAACCTGAGAAAATGACTCTTTTATTTTGTAAGACCACAAATCTCATTTAACCGACCTTAAATGATGCTGGAAACAGGACAAATTCTTGTGTGTCTTAAATAGAATATTGCACAGCATGGTATTCTATGCCTTACATTTAACTTCAGGAGGTATATTGTTGCTGAAAGGTTGCTGTGCGTATAGAGGTAGAAATAAAGAATACCAGGATCATCTTCTTCTTCTTTTTTTTTTTTTACAAAAATAAGATACCTTCTGGGGCGCCTGGGTGGCTCAGCGGGTTGGGCCGCTGCCTTCGGCTCAGGTCATGATCGCAGGGTCCTGGGATCGAGCCCCGCATCGGGCTCTCTGCTCAGTGGGGAGCCTGCTTCTTCCTCTCTCTCTGCCTGCCTCTCTGCCTACTTGTGATCTCTCTCTGTCAAATAAATAAATAAAATCTTTAAAAAAAAAATAAGATACCTTCTGATGCTTCATAAATTAAGATAAATTTGGCCAATTTAGACTTGGCCCGAAAGTCTTTACACAGGCAATGCTGTTCTTTAAAAAAAAAAATTTAAGAACATCGCTTAAATGTTGCTCTTGGCATTGTACATTTGATATGTTTAGTTGCTGTGGAGTCACTTAAGGGCATGACATGAAGGTTGGATCTATAGACTTTTAAATGTAAATAAACTGGTTTGAGTTTAGCTATCACCAAACAGACATGCTCAGAAGAAAACTTTGTTCTCCCATGATCCATGCAATTTCTATTTCCAAGTGGTAAACATAGTGGATTAGCACTCGGCAGCCACCCACCCTTCTTGTAAGAGTGTTCTTAGATGGCAGAGGCTGGAAAGCTGAGGATAAGGACGCTTCCTAGAGTCACTTGAGGCTAGGTGTATTATTTCCTAGGATTGCCATAGCAAATTACCACAAATTAGATGGCTTAAGACAATGGAAGTGTATTTCTTACAGTGCTTACAGAGGCCAGAATTTTAAAATCAAGGTGTTGGCAGGGCTGTGCTCCCTTGATGGTTGGGCAGAACCCCTGTTCCGGCTTCTGATGGCTCCCGGCCTTCCTTGCCTTCATCTTCAAGTGGACTTCTCTTTTCTCTGTGTCTCCTCCTCTCTGTCTCTTATGAGGACACTTGTCATTGGATTTCTGGCCCATCCAGATAATCCAGGATAATCTCATCTTGACATTCTTAACATAATTATTTCTGTAAAAACCCTTTTTGCAAATAATGTCACATCCTCAGGTTCTGGGTAGACATATCTTTGGAGGGGCCACCATTCAATCCATTATGCTAGAGTTTCTGGATGTGAGCTAGGTTATGGTCATTAGATGTACTGTGTAGAAGTTGGAATGCAGAAATGTGGAGGGGGCCATCTTTCCACTTCCTTGGCTGAAACTGTTGGTAGTCACAGTTATGAAGATCTTGGGATTTACTGCAACAAGTTAGTAGGGGACAACCTTTAAATATGTGCAGATCAAGGCAGTTGCTGTACAATAGCTTCCTTGTCTCTAGCATGTATCTAGAGCCCTGTGTTCGTGAAGTCAACGAGAAGGAAGGTGATTCCCACCTTTCTAATTGAGGCAGAGGTAACAGTACTCCCGGTGGGTCAGCTCTTTGGTGGTTGTTAAGTAATTCTGGGTGTCCAACTATAACCTTATATAAAATCACTTTCTTTTTCAAATATCAACGTGGGCAACTAAACCCTGCCAATTCATTCCTGTTTGGCCAATATATTCCTACACATTTTTTGAAGAGAAAATACTATTATTTAAAATAGTATCACTTTAGAGTTTAGATTGAGCCCCATACTGTCTCCTATGTCTGGCTCATGGTGACTAGACCCAAAGTCATTTGAACAGTGAAGCACAAGGCCTTCTTTTTTTTTTTTTTTTTTGGCAATGAACTTGTCTGTATGGTACAGTATTGGTGAATAACTGATAACAATACATTTGCCAAAAACTAAAGAACTTCATTCACAGAGTGAATCCTAATGTATGCAAATTTTTAAAACTCCTTTAGGGGGCTAGGGGATCCTCTTGGAGAACATGACAAAATTATCAACTCCATTACAATTGTATGAGACAATCTCCCTGAAGGAGTGGGGGAGAAACATGCTGACCCCAGTAACTTTGGAAATGAGTAGTCTGTAAAATTAAAGGCCAAAAGACCTTTTTAAAAAATATCACTTAAAGTTCCCCTTTTTTAAAAAGATTTTATTTATTTATTTGATGAGAGAGAGATAGAAAGCCGGGGATCACAAGCAGGGGGAGTGGGAAAGGGAGAAGCAGGGAGCCCTATTCGGGGCTTGATCCCAGGATCATGACCTGAGCCAAAGGCAGATGCTTAACAACTGAGCCCCCCAGGCATCCCTTAAAATTCCCTTTTAAGTAATTCTTTGCCGTCTTCATTTTTACCTGGGACATTCTTTATAGAAGACATAAGAGAATCCTGGCCTTTTCTCATAAATAACCTGCATATTCTCAAAAATGCAAAATTTGTTCTAAGCTAATGCAGAAGATGTACAGTGGTGGCCCCAGGGCCTGATTCCACCCACAGACACATTTTGTTTAGTCTGCACAGTGTTTTAGGACTACTGGAATTAGTTGTTTATATTTCAAAATCTGAAGATAACATAAAAATATGGATTTCCGGCTTTTTAAAAAAATTAGAAGCTCTAGCAAGACTCAGCCCATATTTGCATTTGGCAGTGTGCGTGGCGACAACAGGCTGCAGCTAAGAAGATGTCGGCTTCTTTGCACAGACCTGTTCTCCCATTTGCCATGGGCCTCACCACTCAGGTTGCCTTGTAACTTAAGATGCTGCCCTGACATCGGAGTTTGCAGCTCCTGAGATAATGGAAAGATTCGGGGCGATCCTCTGAAATCCTGTGAACAGGATGAAGCTTGTCCTTTTGGCCAACCTCATCGCCCCTTGCCACACCTTTCCCCATCTACCAGCCTCACTTTACCCCTCTTTCCCAAGGCTTCCCAACTTGCTTCCTGTTTTCCCAGAGAAATGTAATCTGGCCACATATGACTCAGCCTTGCATCCTTTGCATTTGCAGAGAAGAGAATCTAGAAAAACCTGTTTTTAACTGAACGCAGTTCGTCTTTAATGACCCTATTCTAAGCACCATGAGCCATATACTTGGCCAAAGCCTTTACGTCACCATTTTACCCTTTCAGACAACAGGTCTCTGTATTAAAGCTTGAGAGGTATGTCAGTTTGAATTGAGATTCTTTTGTTTTTTGTTTAGATGTGGACATAGTAGCAGTGAAACATACTAGCTAGTGAGTGTGGAGGGTTGGAAACCACTCATTAAATTTATTGGTTCTTTGATGTCCCGTTCATGGCAAACTGTCATGGTTATTTTGCCAAAGAAGTCAAAATCATCAAGTCAAACACATCAAGTTGTGTTTTTTAATGGGGATTGATAACACTTTTATGAAAGGGACTTTGTGTGGAATTTTAAAAGGACATCCATTTCCCTTCTTCCTAAGTACAGTAACCTTGCCGTGGCCCCTTGAGGCCATTCAACACCAGCGTGAATCCGCTGCCCCTTTGTGAATTTCACAACCCATCCCACAAAATGTTCTGACTTTTTCACCTAAATATCAAAAACTTTCAGTTAGCCAAGAGAAGAAAACATCATTATCAAAAGCCTTTCTCATACTCGATTCTATGGAAACCACTGACCATATATAGGAAAAATAGCAGGCAGCTGAAGTTTAGATCGGGGCATTCATCTTTCCTTTGCGATAAAAAGTTAGGCTGGCGACTCGGGACCTCGCTACACGCTTCATTGGCAGAAATGCTCTGTTTCTGCTTGAAAGCGTGGGCATTTCAGAAGTGCCTCCCTTCGCCAGGATGAGTAAAAACAATATCATTTTCCCTGATAGCTGCTGAATTGAAGGGAAGGATTATTTATTTAAACTTTTGAAGCATGAAGCAAAATGTCGCCAGTGTCCATCCCAGGAGCCATCAGTCAGGGGGAAGAGTTTACGAAGCGTTTGGTCAGCAGGGTGATTCCCACTGTCTCGTGTAAAACACACACGCAGCAGTAGCCTCTGAACCCCTATTAAAAAAAGGCAATAGTTTCAGCTCCTTAGTTCCCACTACTGCACAATCCCATTACCTCTTCTTTCCTCACAAAAATATGTTTTGAATTATTCCTCTGCTGATGGGTGATGAAAAGCTCTTTTATTACTTGCTAACAGTCACTGTTATTACTAAGAACGGTGCTTCTGCAAGCCTTTGCTCTTCCCGCCTCCAACCCTGCTGCCAGCCCCACGGAACGCCACCAGTTTACCAAATCCCATCGCGTTAGCACCTCATTGCTCCTGTGAGTTCCGCATGTTCCTTAAACCTGGCTGTGGGTACCCGCATTCAGACCTCCTGCCCAGGAGCCTCCAAACACCTTCTCTCCAGAGCGGCTCCAGACGAAGTCTGAGTTGCTGAAACGGACACGGAAGGTGAAGCTTAACAATTCCCGAGAAGCCTTCGGAGGCTTGCAACTTTTCTGGTTTTTTGTTACACTCCGAGTTACATGGCCCTACTTCCTATCTCTCATTTTAGGATGAGCTTCTGTGTTTCCTACGGTCACTAACAAATTACCACAAATTCAGTGGCTTAAGACACAGCAAATGTTTTCTTTTATAATTCTGGAAGACAAAAATCCAGACTAAGTCCTTTGGAGCTAAAAATCATCAGCAGCCAGTCCCGTTCTTTCTGGAGGCTCCAGAAGAGAATCTATCATTTCCCTTTTCCATCTTCTGGGGGCTGCTGGCCTTCTTTGCCTTATGGCCACATCCCTCCCATCTCACTTGGGTAGTCATATCACCTTCTTCTCTTCTGTAGTCCAATCTCCCTTGGTCTCCCACTTTGGGGATACTTGGGATTATATTTAGGGCCTATCTGGATAATCTGGGATAGTCTCCCCATCTCAAGATCTTTCACCATAAGAGCAACAAAGTTTCTTTTGTCATAGAAAGTAATATGCACAGGTTCCAGGGATGAGGATATGAGCATATTTTGGGGAGCACACGCTTTTAGCCTACCATAGCCTCCAAGTGTTAGTCAGTGAGATTGTTATTATTTGCTTCTAGACTGTATGTTTTCTTTTTTAAATTTAGACATTCAAAGAATACAGTGCTTTATCAAACTAGTAACACTTTCAAGGGGGAAAATCTTCAGGAATCCTGTGAGCTGCTTTAAACGGGTGGTTCTCTAAATGTCCATAGATTTTTGGTTGTTTTTTTTTTTTAAGATTTTATTTATTTATTTGACAGAGATCACAAGTAGGCAGAGAGGCAGGCAGAGAGAGGGGGAAGCAGGCTCCCTGCCGAGCAGAGCCCGATGCAGGACTCGATCCCAGGACCCTGAGATCATGACCTGAGCCAAAGACAGAGGCTTTAACCCACTGAGCCACCCGGGAGCCTCAATATCCATAGTTTTTGATATTTGGATCTACAAAGTTTTTTGGGTTTTGTTTTTGGGGGGGTTTTGTTTGTTTTTTAATTCAAAGAAGTCCTATTTTCCATAGGTCTCAGATTATGGCTTCTAAAGCCATTTTGCCGCAAAGACTCAGAGCTCCTTGTATAAATAGTTGATGCCAGGAGTAGGGGAGGAAATCTACTAGATGAGCCTGAAACATTTCAGAGAAAAGCTGGAAAAGACTCCTGAAGTGTCTTAAAAGGAGTCAAGGGACAATTTGCCAAAGCTCTCACTGGCCAGTAATCACAATGGATTGACATATAACGAATACATATAAATCCATGAATTTTAACTGATATTTAAAAAGTATCTCCCTTGTTATCTTTGGAGGTTGCTAGGGAATCAACTTACTACTTTAAAATCTGGTCAATTAAAGGCAAGAATCAAGCATTTGTCCTGCTTCTCTTATATGGGCTATATCCTAGGGTAATCAAATAGTTGAACAGACAAAGTTTCTCTTTATAGGATTATTTCAGCTGATAAATAATGAAGGAATTCTAGAATTAGGAAAATCAAGGTAGCCCCTAATGAACTAGCAAATTGTGCAACCCCAGTGAATTAACAGATCTATGTAATGATGATCCACGGTTGCTAATATCATGAAAACTAAAATAACCGAGTATAAATGCCTGCTGACAGAACACACTCATAAACCACTACTTATAAAACATTCTTCCAAAATGAATCTAATCAAAACTCTGGATCTAATAACCAATTCACAGGAGATGGAAAGACAAAAGAGACACGTTAAACAATACTGGGTTAAATGAAATTTGTAAAATCTACATAAAACCAAAATCGCAAGACAAAAAAGATGGTTTGGAAACCTGTAAATTAAGCCTGGAAATAAATGGCCATGTCAGTCAATCGCAAGGCATACAATCCAGTCTTATCTTCATTCAAGCAAATCACAAAAATCAAACAATAGTAAGGGAGGCTTGAACTCTGACTAGATATTTGATGATGTTAAAGAATTAGGATTTATATTTTAGGTGTAATCAGTTTAAAAAAGAAGTTCTCATTTAGAGCTGTGTACTGACATATTTTTAACCAAATAACAAATGGGATTTGCTTCAAAATAATCTGGAGTGGAGTGAGGATCAATGGGTGAAACAAGATTGGCCACAAATTAACAACTGTTGAAACTGAATGGTGGGTGCACAAGAATTCATTATACTCTTCTCTCCACTTTTGTGTGGGTTTGGATTATTTTCACAATTGCCTTTTGGTTTTGCAGTAAAATCTTGCTTTTTTTTTTTTTTTTGGCTTTAACCTAACAATATCAATAGCAGTAATACTAAACACAGATTATTTAGGGTATTTTTTTTTTAATTAAACACAGTTAAATGTCTTTAGCCCTTCCTTAATAGTCCAAAACTCCCCACGGACTTGTTAGTAGGGAACATAACTTCCAAGTTCAGGCGCTGGCACACTAGCTAGCTCTTCTATGCACCTTACATCCTACATGAATTTTTCTTGACTGTCCCACTGTGTTTTGTTATATATCAAGGCTAGACACAAGATTTAAACATGCTATAAATCCTACCAAGTTCATAGATTGGTCTTATTACCTGTTCTCAAATATCTTGATAATATTCAAGGCTGTAAATCTCAGATTGCTTTCTGCCCTAATGCACCTTGCCACTGGAGAGAGAGTTACAAACAGACTTCACCCCATCTCCTAAGGCAGTCTTTTCTGGGGAGAAAGGCTGAGAGATAAACACATTTAAAAAAATAATTGTACGGTTATTAGTCTGTAAGGATCGTCCAACTAAAGAGTGAGCTATCTCTCCAGAACTACACAATTCTCTGTAAACCAGACTCAACACCTTGGAGTCATCACCACTGTGTCCCAGGTCCTCTTTTGGGTGCCTCTTTTTAAGTAGCTGCTATGTGCAAGGCCTCATGCTTGGCACTGAGGATACAGGGAAATGTGGCACAGTCCTGTTCTAGAGATCAGTCCAGTGGATGGGAAAGAATGAACATGAATGAACATATCTTGTCAATGTGCTGATGGAAGTCTTCAGTTCTCCAGTTTTTGTGTGTCCTCTTTCCCTTCAATTCCCAGTGGCCCTCGTCTGAACCAGTATCCTCTGTGACTGTAGATGGCATGGTCCAAGAGACATTAGAGTTCAATGGTTAAGAGCAGAGACTCAGCTGCCAAACGCCTGGGCTTGAGTCTGGCTTCACTACTTCCCAGATATTTTAGAGGTATTACATTCCTCTGTGTCCCTGTGTGCTCATTCATAAGTAGGGGGTAATAAGGCTGTTGCAAGGATTAAAGGAGTTCATGTCTATAGAGGTCTCCGCATAGTACCTGGTATAATAAGGACCTTATTTGCTTAAGTGTTTTATCGGTGGTTCAGACTCCTCTTTTACCAACCATCCATAGCCCTTCCAGTAGTCACAATCGCTTCCATTAATTCCACAAAGCCGAGCTAATAAATAGCCTAGTGTTTATGGGAACATTGCTAGACTTAGGGTCCGTTAATGATGCCCATTTCCAGGAAGCTACCTATAGTCATCTTTCTGCTTAGCCCTCAGCCCACCGTTGCATTGCAGAAGCCTGCTCTTAAAACTTTACAGCCTGTCCTCAGCCTCTGCCCAAGTCAAGCACCCCAACATCTGTCCCTTAACCCCAGCAAGTGAAAGCCCTGTTTACATAATAATTTCTAAGGAAATTCTCTCTGCTCACAGCAAGACTGTCTTTTACACAATGTTCTGTGGAGTAATGCAGCAACTCACCATGAACTGCTCTATCCCAAACCAAAAGGAACATTCTAAGTTGCTTTCCTTACAAATACACAAACAATCTTTCCTTAAAGAAGAATTCTGCATCTGTATAAAATATTGTAAGCACAGAGGATGAACCTGACATGGAAATCCAAGAAGGCTTCCCAGAAGAGGTGACCTGTAAGCTTTAAATTGTCCTTATTTCAATATTCTCCCCAAATAAATATTAGGGTAATGCATGTGGAGGGACTCAGAAGAAATAAGGCAAAACATAAGCAATGAGTCACTCAGGGGGAAGGACTTCTGGTAATTATTTTCTTCTTTATGTTTGTATACTTCCCAACTTGCTACAATGTATGTATTACATTTAGCATAAGAGGATGAGATGGTATTTTAAATGTCTCATTTCTGGTTTTTCCTTTCCATTTCTTTTGTCCCCACCAACTCCATGGTATGTCACTTTTATCTGGACTCTCTCCCCTGCTCAATACCTAACAGTGGCTTCTTCCTACTTTCTCCTCAAGCCCTCTTAACTCTGCCATTTCATGCTTCTTCATAATTCATCCCACCCTATTCACCTCATCATATTCCCCTCTACACCCTCTCATCATCCAAGGATAGAATCCTACCTTTCAGCAGGAAAATGACAGCCTTTTCCCTACTTCTGAGGGCTCTCAGGAAAATACCCCACAATGGCTAAAAATCCTCTGTAGGGTAGGTGGTAAGAAGTAGAACTGAATACAGAGATGTTGGCATGTTTATCTTCTTTCTAGGAATTGATGTTATTCATTTACGAGAGTCTTAATTGCTGCTGTCCATAGCTGCATTTCATAGATAGGGTTAAGTAATTGCCCACGGTCATGCAACACTGAAAGGCATGAAAGCCTGGATTAGGACCCAGGTCGGCTGGACACCAAAGCCATGCTCTTGCCTTCATACCATGCTCTTGGCAAGGAGAACATGTCATACTTATATTCGCTTCACAGTTGTGGTAATTGACATTGGCAATTGGTAATTACCAATTACCAATATTGACACATTGACATTGAAACTGAAAAATTGTTTCTAGCCAAGCTAATTCACTCCCAGAGCTCTTTTAGTTTATGGCTCATAATTTTGTACATTTTATACTGTATTTTTGCTAATTCTTTCTTATGTATAAATCTCTTCTCCTTAATTAGATCATTGATTTCAGGAAGTGATGACCATGTGCTAATAAGCACATACTAAGTGCATTCTAAGAATACAGAGACTAAGAACTTCATTTCATGTGAAAGCTTGCTTTATCAAAATAATATTTCAAAGGTTATATAATTCCTAACTAAAAACCTTGAGTGACAGAATAATTTACCAATTTAGGACATGGTTAATAAATGAAATAATATTTCTACAGAGGCCAAGAAAAAGGTAATGTATCCCTTATTAAACTATTTATTATATCATCCTTTCTCAATCTTTCCCAAACACTGAGGGTTCTGCCAGTCTTACAAAGATACACAACTTGTCATTGTAATCTACAAAAGAAAGTACAGATGGATATACAAATTTTATTTTTTTAGTTTCATTTTATTTTTTTGGACATAAAAAATGTTAAATGCTATGTATTTACAGAACAATGGGGGCTAGCTGGAGATAGGAAGATAGCATTCAAAATGGGTGAAACCAACTCAAACTTGCATTCAAGAAGGAACCTAAAGAAATAATTTAATATGCCTACAATCTGTTTTTACCCAACAAATACCTGAAAAGGGAAAAGCACGCGGGAGACTAACCTTTAAGATATTTCTGCAATGAGGCTTTTTCATGTTGGTTCCCAAGTAACTCATAATTTTGAAAATTTCAAAATGTCATAATTTGTTTATTAGCATTACTTTTAGAAGAATAGATTTCATGCTGCCACCAAATATGAAATAAAATTTTCTACCTGGTGAAATATTTCCCTGGAATATTACCCATTCTGCCTCATAAGAGGGAGTGGAACAACAGATGTGCTGTTATTAGCAAATCGTCATCTCCATTAGGACAAATTTCATGAGTATCTTTTCTTGTAGGGAGTCCCAACTCCTTCAATCTCTGCCCCCTTCCAGCATTTTCCTTTTGGATTGGATCATATTTTCATATACTTGTTTTCATTTCCTAGAAGGATTATGCATCTCCAAGTAGACTCTATGCTCTCCGGGGCTGGTTTTCTTTATATTCTGTAAACCCCCTTAGCTCTTTGTAGTGGCGTGCTGAAATAGCCAGTCAACAAATCAGAGCGTTATTGGATTTAATTCTTTTAGGGAAACAGAAGTGGGGTCATCCCTCTGCATTGCTCCTTGATTCTTTGGGCTTCTCTAAAACCGCATTTCCAAACATAGAACAGCTAAAATAACAACAGCACATGCTTGCCTTTTCCCAGTACCATGCACTTTCCAAAGGGTTTCCATGTATCTTATCTATTTCTCACCCAAATCCTAGGAGGTAAGTAGAGCAGATATGGCCCATCTCATTTGATAGATGGTAAAACAGAGGAAGAGGGAGGTTAAGTGACTTGCCCAGACTCTCACCACTCCAGTACATCTGCCAGAATTATCTTTTTAAAAATAAATATAAACATGACATTCGCCTGCATAAAATCATCAACAGGACCCCGGCTGTCTAGGGGGTAAAGTGCAAACTCCTTAGCGGGGCACACAAGTCCCTTCACATCCTGGCCCCATGCTCCTTACCAGCTTCATCTTCCACTGCTTGGCGGGGCACCCCACACTCCCCAGCCACCCACAGCTGCCCCCCACACACTCACACATCATTAGCACTCAAGCCTGCATGCCTTTGGATCCATGGCTTCTGCTCCCCAGAATGCCCTTTTGGGTTTAAACCTTTTGTTACCCCCCTGAAATCCCTATTTGGCCCCCCACATGTAAATCACATGAAACCTCCTTTATAATCTTGCTTCTGACTTCCTTTCTGTTGAGCAAATTGGCCATGCTTTACAAGCCACCGGCTGATACCTGGTATGAGCTCCCCTTTACCCTGCTCTATTTTTGTCTTTTTATCCCCACATAAACTTGTTACCTTCTAACTTGTTACCTTCTTGTTACTTTCTAACATACTATGTGATTTGCTTATTCTTTAAGGCTTCCTATCTGTCTCCCTCTGTTAGAATGTCTGCTCCTGTAGGGCAGGGACCTTTGCTGATTTTCTTCACCTTTCTGTACCCCAAGTACCCAGGACAGAATCTGACACATGATAAGTGTTTGGGAGATTCAGAAAGCATTAATTAAGAGACCTTAGTTCTGACACTGAGGCTACAGAGTTGAAACACATCCCTTGGGCTAGGAGAAAGGGAAGTGAACTCCAGCATTCTGGTGCACAGAGCAGGGAGTGCAGTGATGGTGGTAAATTGGGGGCGGGGGTGGGGGAGTGAGATGAGAACACAGATAAGGGGCAGCCAAGGAGGCAGGAGCCTGGCAGGTGTAGATGAAAGTCACAGACAGGAAAGGCTTAGGCTCCATCCAGTGGGTGATACAGAAAGAGAGCCTTGACAGCCACATGCAAGTTCACTAAGTTCAGAAGGAGGTGGGGGAGAATCTTTGCATTTGAGAAATTACAAGTCACTTTTTATGGCTTGGTCTCTGGATGCATATGGGGGTAAGATAGAAGGCCAGAGAACTAATAAGTGTAGGAGAGACACAGAGCTCTCGAACATAACCACGTCTTTGCCTCAGAATCAAATGCAACTGGGTTGTTTATACCTCCCAAACAACAGTGTTCCAGAACACCTCTTTTCGGGGTGCCTGGGTGGCTTAGTCCTTAAGCGTCTGCCTTCAGCTTAAGTCATGATCCCAGTGTCCTGGGATCGAGCCTCGTATCGGGCTCCCGCTTCTCCCTCTCCAGCTGCCCTGTGCTTGTGTTCCCTCTCTCACTATGCAGTCTCTCTGTCATAAATTAAAACAAAAACAAAACAAAACAAAACAAAAAAAAACCCCACCCCTTTTCTGAAATGAAAATTTGCTAGACATTATTAATTCTGATGTCAATAGTTTAGAGAGGAAAATAGTCCAGAGTCTGGGCATTTCACCTCGATCTCTTGAGACTCTAGAAGAAAATAGAGTACATACCTTGAAATATTAATCCTGCTCATTCATGGGGCTTCTGTATCAGCAGGAATTTCATATGTTTTTCCTTATTAAGCCTTTTCTTTTGCCCTTTCAGAGTCTGAAAAGAATTTTTGTAGCTAGAGTATACCTAGATGAGTTGTGGTAGTTGGCTTAATTTCAGGAGAGTAATATTTTTTATTGTTTGAGTAGCTCACTGTTTTAAACCATCCAATGAATGTCAAGCACTGTGATAGGCCTTTTGCTACAAAGACTAATAACATAGGGTCTTGGCTTTTCCGACGCTCACACACTGGTAGGGATCAGCAGACGTATACGTATAATAAAATGTAGAGATCAGATATGGAAGTTTGCATGGGATATAGAGGGCAGACAAAGAAAAGAGTGCTTTATTTTTTGAGAGAGAGAGCGAGCAAGCAATGGGGAAATGGGTGTACGAAGTTTCCTAAAAGAGATGATGCTTGATCAGTCTTGAATGTTAATGTGTGTTCTTCAGTGGACATTGGACAATGGGCATTCAGGGTAAATGGGAAAGCACTAAGCAAAGGCTTGACGATGTGAAACAGGCTGGCAAATTCAAGGAAGTACAAAGAGTTCAAAATGTCTGAATCTGGCCTGTGTGTGCCTGTGAATGTGTGTAGGAAGTGGGGCATATGACTATATGCCATCGTAAGGAGTTGGGATTTCATTCGATAGGCCAGTGTTTCTCACACTGTGATCTGAGGAACACCTGACTCAGACTCTTTTAGAGC
Organism: Lontra canadensis; assembly: GCF_010015895.1. NCBI lineage: Eukaryota > Metazoa > Chordata > Mammalia > Carnivora > Mustelidae > Lontra > Lontra canadensis. The sequence continues at coordinate 641,952 of NW_022631112.1, forward strand.
TTCCTCATTAAAATGCAAATCCCTGGGCTCTTAGGATTCAGAATCTCAAAAAGAATGATGGGTGAGGTTGGAAAGACCAAGGTGATGCCTATGTAAAGTAAACCTTGAGGACTGCTATTGTATGTAAATCATTCATTCTCCGTTGTATAGGTTACAATGAGAGACATTCAAAGGTTATAAACAGAGGACAATCAGATTTACTTCTTTTTTTTCCCCTTAAAGATTGTATTTATTTGTTCGATAAAGCTCAAGAGAGCACAAGCAGGAGAAGAGGGAGAGGAAGAAGCAGGCTTCCCACTGAGCTGTGAGCCTGATGTGGGGGCTCTATTCTGGGACCCTGGGATCCTGAACTGAACCAAAGGCAACCACTTGTCTGACTGAGCCACCCAGGCGCCTTGAGAAAATACATTTTTTGAAAAAGATATTTAACACAGTAAAGCCACTTTCGAAAATTATTTGGCAAACATATATATGCCTTGCGTTCCAACGACCTCTTCCCTCGATGTATACCTAACTGAAATGTGTACTTATGTTCCTCAAAAGACACATATTAGCATATCCACAGAGCTACTGAAAGATGGAAATAACTCAAATATCCATTAACACTAGGAAGGATACTATAGTGTAATATATTTACATAGCAGAACACTATATATAAAGAGAATGAATGATCCACAACCACATGTAGCAATACGGATAAATCTTACGAACACAATGTTGAGGGAAAAAAGCTGGAAACCAAAGAGTACACACTGTGTGATTCCATTTATATGTAACACAAAAACAGGCAAAAACAAATCCATACTATCTGAGATCAGAATAGTGGTTACCTTTGGGAAGGAGTATTGTGACTGGAGGATGTTTTGAGGTTCTCAAAATATTATCTCTTTATCTGGTCCTGGATACATCAGTATGTTCAGTTTGTGATGCTTTATTGGGCCGTACATTTATGATATGTGCAGGGACATCCCTAGTGTATTTAGGTGTGTGTTTTAAGTAAGAAAAATTATATATTTATTTATAGAGCATAAGCGGAGAGGGGTGGGCACAGGCAGAGGCAGAGGGAGAGAGAGAATCTCTAGCAGACTGCCCACACTGAGCACAGAGCCTGATGTGGGGCTCGATCCTACAACCCTGAGACCATGGCCTGAGCTGAAACCAAGAGGGGAAGCTCAACTGACTGAACCACCCAGGCACCCCACCACCCGGTGTACTTATTTTTAAACACCTTTCTCCTCTACGTGACAAAATGATTTCAATAATAGTCATGAAATAAAACTAAAATAATAATAGTTATAAAAGAAACAGACTGTGAAATCTTTTTAAGTTAAATCTTACATGCGGTTGTGTGTTTGTGTATGGGTATATGGGTGCATACACAAGGTTTTAATTTATGTGGTATTGTGATTCATAATAAGAAATAAATGTTTAGGGGAGGGCTCATCCCCAGCCATCCCACTGGGTGGCTCAGCAGGTTAAGCCTCTGCCTTCATCTCAGGTCATGATCTCAGTGTCCTGAGATCGAGCCTGCATCAGGGTCTCTGCTCCTTGGGGAGGCTGCTTCCCTTCTCTCTCTGCCTCTCTGCCTACTTGTGATCTCTGTCGGACAAATAAATAAATAAAACCTTTAGAAGGAAAGGAAGGAAGGAAGGAAGGAAGGAAGGTAGGTAGGTTGGTTTAGGTTGTCATTGCTCTTTCTGGTAGAGAGCTCCCAAAACTCTTGGAATTTCCTGTGCTCAGAGGGATAAAGGGGTCTCCTGTTATGTTAATGAGGTAACCTGCTGGCTAGGGGCTGGTTGCTTGGAGAACCAACCAAATGATTAAAAGATTGAAACTTCCTGTGCCCCCACCCTCTCCTCTCCTGAGAGGGGAGTGGGGCTGAAGATTGCACCAATGGCCAATGGTGAAATCAATCATGCCTTTGTAATGAAGCCACCATAAAAACCCCAGAGGACTGTGTTCAGAGAACTTCCAGGTTGGTGAACGCGTGGTGGTGCTGGGGGAGTGTGGTTCCCTGAGCATGGAAGCCCCGTGCCCTTTCCCGCTTGCTTGTCCTACACATCTCTTCATCTGGCTGATCCTGAGATACATCCTTTTATACTTAACCAGGGATCTGGTAAATGAAATGTTTCTCTGAGTTCTGTGAGCTGCTGTAGCAAATTAATCAGACCTGAGGAGGCGGTCACTGAAAACACTAATCTATGGCCAGTTGGGCAGAAGTACAGGTGACAAGTCCCCTCCACTTGGAATTGGTATCTGAAGTGGAGGATGGAGGTGGAGGGCTGTCCTATGGGACTGAATTCTTAACCTGTGGAATCTGATGCTGTCTCTGGGTAGGTGGTTGGTGTCCAGGAATAGGAATCACTTGCCGGTCTAGGGAAATCACCCCCTACACACACTCACACACGTTGGAAATTGATAACAGAATTCTATTAATAATTAACAAACTTTTTAAAAAAAAATTCACTGTTGAAGATGTTATTCAAATGCAATAACGTATATTACATATGAAGTAAAATTTGGAAAGTAAAAATGTTTATGAAAGTATCTTGCAGTACCCTGGGTTTCACTGTTCAAATTTTGAATACAATATAAAACTTAAAGTAGTCCTAGATTGACAGAATTGAAGTAATTTAAGTTCTGTTTCTTTGTCTTTACCTTCACCACAATGTCAGTTGTTTATTTTGAACCCCTTAAACATGGAATACGTAGGACCACATGGGTCAGAAACACAATCTGTGTGGAAAGGCAGCTCGAAAGATTTCAGACCTTCAAGGGTTACTCTTGAGATGTCTACACGTAGCTGAGCCCACATGTGTCAGGGACCAGCTATATAATTGGACGTCCTCCAAATTAAATTCCTTATAGAATATAGTGCTTATTTAAAAATAAGAAAAGTTGGGGCACCTGGGTGGCTCAGTGGGTTAAAGCCTCTGCCTTTGGCTCAGGTCATGATCCCAGGGTTCTGGGATCGAGCCCCGCATCGGGCTCTCTGCTCAGCCTGCTTCCTCCTCTCTCTTTCTGCCTGCCTCTCTGCCTACTTGTAATCTCTGCCTGTCAAATAAAATAAATAAAATCTTTAAAAAAAAAAAAAGAAAAGTGTGCAATTTCTCATATATATGATATATATTTATTTAATATGCTTTATAAATATATATAATTGCATCAGAATAATTTATTAATGTATTTACATATAAATTAATATAATTACAAGTATATAAGAGCATCAGATTCCATAGGTTAATATATATATTAGCATATTTTAAAAATATATAAAATATTTATATATATTTAGTTCAGTAGTAACTGCACTGATTACTTAGAACTTAACCATTTTTTTCATGGAGGACTATTCTGTCCTTCACATTATTTTATTTATTTGTTTATTTTTAAAATTTTATTTATTCTTTTGAGAGAGAGACAGAGCGGGCACAAGCAGGGGGACAGGCAGAGGGAGAGGGCGAAGCAGGCTCCCCGCTGAGCAGAGAGCCCGATGTGGGGCTCGACTCCAGGACTGGGAGATCGTGACTGAGCTGAAGACAGACACTTAACCATCTGAGCCACCCATATGCCCTATCCTTCACATTATTTAGAAGGAATTGTGCAGGACGTAGTAAAAAGTAGGATCAGCTTTGTTACTGTTTTTAAATGATCCACAGGCAATGTACTTCCTTATTGTTTGTACCCGGGAATGGACCCCTCCCAAGACCGCACCCCTGGTATGCCGCCAAATATGTGTGCTTTTCTGTATGCATATCATGTTTCACTAAAATGGTAAAAAGAAATAAAAGGACTATCTGGGGCAGCTCACAGAAATGTTGGGTGAGCTGGATAAGTAAGCTTGAAGCTGCTCTTAAAACAACACCCGAAACTGCATGGCCCACCTGGGCTACAGAAGCCGGAACCGCCGCTGCTGCCCCAGGGCACCTGTGAGGACAGGCCACCGGCGCTGTAGGCCCCGAAAGCCAGAAGCCTCTGCTGCCTCCTTTGCCAGGCAGGTTACGCATCGAGTTTTCTCCTTCAAGTTGCAGGTTCACAAACAGATCCAAGCGGGTCTAACTGATGGAACCTAAAGTCAGATGTTGGGAAATTTGTTTCCTGAATTCCCCCTCGGGGAACATAGCTATCAGAAGGCTGAGAATCACAACAAGGATGTCCAAAAAGTGATAAATAGCCAAAAAATATGAGACAGCCCACTACAACCTCCTTCTTAGCTGTGTGTAATATCAATACGTCTTCGTTCTGTACTTAAAAATAACACGTGAGCAATCACACTAAAATTCTCCGAAGGAACATAATGCAAATATCTCAGGCAGCTAAACATGCTACCTCTGCCCCAAAGGGAGACCATCTTGAAGGAAAAAAAAATGTTCCTCCACGTACTGCATGCAGTTCAGAATCTTAGCCCGGGATGGTATGTGGCTCCAGGTGTGTCTCCTCAGGGCCCCATGACCTTAACACAAAGACAGGGTGACTCCCTCCAATGCACTGAATGTGCAATAGAGAAAGGTCAGGGTTTCCATAGCAACTGCAGCTCAGGAAAGAGGAGAGTGGGAAACATGGCAGTCAGAGCAACCCTCAAATGTAGCGGGGTTGAGGACTTCTTGCTGTGGTGGTGGTATAAGATCTTGGTTAGCCTGTCTGAGAGCTTCTGGTTCTGCCTTCTGGAGACGTCGTCTGAGTCCATTATCCTCCATGGCATCCTATGAGAAGCACTTTGGGAAGGATGCTTTCCTGGTGGCCTCAGAGTACTTCATAGCCCACTTTACCTCATAGGTATGAGTTTAGGGTCCGGGGTGGCCTTACGGATTGAACAATTAGTGGCTGTTTCCAGAAAAGTCTGGAGTTTCTTTGGTGATAGACTGTTGTGAGACAATTTTCCTTGGGCTTCTTGATCTGTATGTGTCTGAGATGTTGAAGCACTGATAGAGCCTTTAGTTTCCAACTATATTTTCAAGGGTGTTTATGTAGAAGACACTACCGTGGAAGATAACAGTAGTGTTTTCCTCCACAACAAAGGTCAAGCACGCTTACAGTCCCTTATAAAGTATTTGGGCTCCCTAAGCTTGAGGTTCCTTTCCTGGGACGGGCACATCAGACACACATCTGAGCCCATCTAGACAAGAAATGATGAGGATCTGAAGAGAAACATAAATAAAAAGGATAGAAAAGCTGTTCAGGGGACACCTGGGCAGCTCAGTTGATTAAGCATCTACCTTGGGCTCAGGTCATGATCCCAGGGTTCTGGGATCGAGTCTTACATCAGGCTCCTTGCTCAGCAGGAAGCCTGCTTCTCCCTCTGCTTTTGCTCTCTCTCTCTCTCTCTCTCTCTGACAAAATCTAAAAAAGAAAAAAGAAAAGCTGTTCAAAATTGGGGGATATGGTCCCTCCCTATGCCCAATGTTTCCTTCCAAGTGAAGAGAGCTCTACAAAGTGTCCCTCTGGTCTCCGCCTATCTTTCTGTGCCTCTGCCCAGTGGGAAGGGGAGTGATTGCTCGGATCAGTGCGTGTGGGAAGAACAATAGGCTCATCTCACATCCACCATTTTCCATGGGGAGCAGGCCTCCCATGGTATGCAGCCTTGTGCTGGGAAACGAGGTATCGTTCTGCATGAGCCTGCATAGTGGGGACCCAATCTGTTACTGCCTCTTTTTCCTCTTGGGCAAGCTAGCCACGGAGACCATAATAAGTTCAGTGCTCCTCCATGGTGTAAGTCTTCCCACGTCCGAGGCCTCCCAATCCAGCCTTGCCTGTGGCCACGTAGGTAAATCTGCCCAATTCTGGAGTTGAGGTTTACCACCATATTAAGAGGTCAAAAACCATGACCTACCTCTGTTAGTAATGAAGATGCTATTTTGTCCCACCTCTGCCTCTCGTGTGCATTCTTTATTTCCTGTTAAAAAACAACTCTGTTGATAGAATTCACATACCGTACAATGCACCCATTTCAAGTCTGTATTTCAATGGATTTTAGTATATAGATTTGCAGTGTCATGTAGCTAGTACCACGGTGATTTGGGGAACACTTCCATCACCCCACAAAGAAACCTCTCACCTTTTAGTTATCAGACCCCATTCTCCCCCCTTTACCCCCACCATGGAATTGAACAATATGTTCTGTTTCTGGTTTCTGGCTTCTTTCACTTAACTTAGGATTTTCCACGTTCATTTGTGTTAGAGCATGTATCAGTCCTCCATTCCTTTTTATTGCCGAATAAAGTTCCACTGCGTGCATGTTCCACATTTGGTTTATCTGTTCATCATAGGATGGTCATTTGGCTACTATGAATGTTTTTGGCTATTATGAATAATGCTGCTATGAACACGTGTGGACATGTTTTTGTATGTTTTCAATTCTCTGGATGTATATCCGGGAGTGGAACATAACTGTATGTTTTCCAAAGTGGCTGCCCTACTTTACATTCTCATCCTCAGTGTATGAGGGCTCCAAATTCTCTACATGCTCATGAACACTTGTTACTTTATTTTTTATCACAGCCATTCCGGCAGATGTACAAGGGTATGTCATGTTGGTTTGATTTGCATTTATCAGGAAGCTAATGAATAGTCTTTCGTTGATCTGGATGGTGGTTAATTCTGTGATAATTCATTGAAGTGTGCACTTATGATCAGTGCATTTTTCTGGACATATTATACTTCAGTACAAAAGTTTATTTAAAAGTACATATTCCACATCAGGAAAAGACTTCTTACATTCTATTTTAAAAATGCAATCATCACCGCCTGTCAAAAAAGAAGAGCTAAGAGCAGTGGCTTTAAATGGAGACAGACTTGAATAGGAATCCATGCTCTGTGTTTCCCCGTGGCAAAGCTCCCTAACTCTTCTGAGCCTCAGTTGCTTCATCTTTAAACACAATTTTTTGAAAAAGTAGTAATATTTTACAGGATTGTGGTTAGTGTGGCTCCTGTGGGAGCTCAAAATAATGAGTTTTTTCTAAACACATAGAACTTACTTGCTCGTAAAAGCTCGTCTTGCATTCGCATTCTTTTCAGCTGATAAGCCTCTTGACTAGTAAATGCATTTTCCCCCTTCTGGTGTAGACATGCCTTTCTGAAGTCATTAAAAAACATAAATGATGAATGTGTCTTCCTTAGATTCAACAGAGTTATGAACGTTTCAATGATTGGTTATGTCCTGTGAAGTGAAGAAGTTAACCTTATGAATTTCCTCTTACTACAAAGACTAATGGGAAGATTAACGTTTTCTAATGCTCCAAGTGTTGGAGATTTAAGGCACTGTATTAGTTTTACTGCTCAGTGTACAGCTCAGGTGCAATATGTTCCAGTGAGTCACCAATCAACTGGCTTAAAAGGCTGTTTCTTCTATAAAGTCACTATAATCATACATTGCATCACTAGCATAAAATTTAATTATTAGCTATAAATCTCTGAGATCCTAAGATGATAGTTGCTTTGTAAATTCAGTGTTACACCACAATAGCACTAAAAGAGATTCCAAGATGCCTACCACAAATACACGTTACCAAAATTTGTGAATTTACACTTCTGTAAACTTTTTATTTACAACAGTATGACTTTAGATTTTAGGTTTTTCTCTTTGTGTCAGTCAGGATTAGGTTCAACTGTGTATAAGAGAAATCCAATGTAATGGTGGATTAAACAAGTTGAAGATTTATTTTTCTCTTAAGTAAGATAAGTCCAGAGGTAGGCAGTCATGAGCAGGCACTGCATCTTCCTGATGTTATCGGGGACATGGACTCCTTCCATCTTTCCTCTCCATCATCATGGTTTTGACCATTAAGGCCACATCTTGGTCTTAGTTTGGTTGCTGCAATTCCCGCCATCAAGTTTAGCAAGAAGGAGAAAGGGGCAAGGGCAAAAGAATCAATCAGTTTCCAGGCTAAGTCTGCTCCTTTTTTAGAGTTTTCCAGAAAGGTACTCTCCAAATCCCCATTTACATCTTACTGGCTATCCCTCTCCAAAATAAGGCTGATAAATTTAGTTGCACAGAAGGGTACTTTGCCACGCCTATGCTATGGGGAGGGCTTTGCTACCCAGGAGTAAGAAGATAGATAGCAGGTTGACAAGTGGTAGTCTCTGCCACACTTTTTTTTTTAAACTATTTTTTATGTCTTTCTCAGATGTTATAATCATCTATTTTTTATTCACAATTAAAATTTGAGGCAATTTTCAGAGACCTATTACAAGTCATTTTAGGTAACTATTAAAGTATCATTCACTAATATAATAACTATTTATTGAATTTTCTTTGTGTCTGACACTTTGATAAGTGAAGAGATGCAAGAATGAACACATTTCACCCTAGAAGTCAGTATACATTGATTCAGTAAAAGGATAATGATTATTAATTTAAATGATGCCTATTTCAAATGGGTTATCCTTGATAATATAGTATTACTATTAGGTAACCAACTACATGTACTATTTTAACATAAAAATATGCTTTCCCTTATCAGGTGAATAATTTCACAGTGTTGAGATGCCTGATATAGACTTAAAGACAAATTTTAGATATTAATATGCAAAGCATTCTCCTTATAGAAAAATAGATTTGGTCCAATAATAAAATTTCAAGTGAATATATTAATATGGCCCTTGTTAATAGAATAATTAAAAATATAACCAAATCCATGTTTTCCAGGATGCTTGATTGGAAAGAGCAAAGAGATAGCACTAGAGGAAAAGCAGACAAATTAAACAATAAAGAAAAACTATAAATATTTGTTAGTATTTTTCAGGTAAAAAAATCAGCCAAGAGAATATCATCTTGCAGAAGATTGGAGCCTTGAACTTCTTGGCAATTCATTTTTTGAAAGTTTCTAGGTATGTTTTTAAGAAACTCTGAAGATTATAGTAACAGGTTGTTATCGTGGTGGTATAAATGACAACTCTTATTTTATTGCCTTTAACACACTAGTGACATGTATTTTATTTCAGGCATAGGATGAAGTTGAAACCAGCCAGCTCCAATTTCAACTGGCTGCAGATTTCTTCAACTGGTTCCAAATTTCTTTATCTTAAGTATTTGGAGTATTTAAGTATTTAAGTATCACTGGTCTAAGTTAAGGAGACTTACATGAAAAAGGAAAAAAAGTCTATGGAAACACTTATTTCATTTAGCAAAAATAAAGCTAAAATTTTTTTCATTCCTTTAAAAATCAATTTGACTGGAGGTATCTTTTTTCTTTTCTTTTTTTTCAAAGTAGGTTCCATGTTGGACATGGAGCCCAAATCAGGGCTTGAACTCATGACCTTTAATCAAGACCTGAGCGAGATCAAGAGTCAGCCATTTAACCAACTGGGCCACCCAGGTGACCCATTTGTAAGTGACTATAAGCCATGGGAATATACAACATATACTTTTTCTCATGAGGTTGGTCCCTATCACCCTCTTCAAAGTAGTTTTCCTACCCAGTCGCTTTTAGGGATGGAACCCAATTCTCTATTTTGAAAGTTAGGATGAAAGTTTAGAAAAATGAATTTCAAGCTGAGGCACATAAGCTTCCTATCCCTATTCAAGATGCATCCTTTAATTTTACTCTTTCTGGTATCCCATATACCTAAGCAGTATCTAGTACCTAACAGAGATAAATATGTATGAATGAATCAATGAGTGAAAGGTTAAAGTTTAAAATGATTTTGCCCATATCCTTCCACCATCTCCCTCTCAAGAACTTCTAGTTCTTGAGAACTAAGAACTAAGTTCTTAGAACTTAGTTTGCATTCTTAGGACTTTGCTCTAAGGTGTCTTGGAGGAGGAACTCAAGGATTATTTTTTCAGGACCAGTAGATATGTATGGACCACCTGCTGGGTGCTGGGCACCGAGGGTGAGAGCAAGGAATGCAGTGTAAACATGACACGTTCTTAAGTTCCCTGCCCTAGGTTCAGTTTCTACATCACCAAGGGTCTTCCCTGCAAGAGTGAATCCTTTTAAGTTTGGTCTAGCCAGATGTTTCTGTACTCCCCATCCCTCCTTTTTTCTCCCTTCACCTACCATTTTTTATATTGAGATATAATCATGATATTAACAAACTATACATTTTTTAGTGTACAACTTGATAAATCTTATATGTGCCTATAACCAGGATACAATCACCACAATCAAGATAATGGACATGTCTATAACCCTCCCCCAAAGCTTCCTTTTATGCCCCTTAGTAATCCAACTATCCTTCCCCTTGCCTAGTCCCCTATACCCAGGCAATAACAATCTACAGTGCTGCTACTTAAGTTAGTTTGTATTATCTACAATTTTATATAAATGGAATCCTCTAGTATGTCTGGATTCTTTCATGCAGCAGAATTATTTTGAGATTAACCCATGTTGCATATAGCAATAGTTTATCTTTTTAAATTGCAGGGTAGTATTGTATCACATGGATATATAACAATTTTTTTAAATTTATTCAGCTGTTATGGAACATTTAGGTTGTTTCCCATTTCTGGCTATTACATATAAAGCTGCTGTCTTTTGGAAACTAGTTCCTCAAAAAGCTAAACATAATTACTATACAACCCAGCATTCCACTCCTAGGTATTTGCCCAAGAGAGATATAAACCTGTGTCCACGCAGATCCTTGTGCATGATTGTTCACAGAAGCATTATTCATAATAGCCAACAAAATGGAAACAACCTAAATATGCATCCCCTGATGAATGGAAAAATGAAATGTGGTATATTCATAACAATGAAATCCTATTAAGCAATAAAAAGGAATGAATGACTGATACACACTCCAACTTTGAAAGCATTATGCTAAAAGAAGCCAGACACAAAAGGCTATATATTGTAGGATTCCATTTATATGAAATGTCCAAAATAGACAAATTCATAGAGACAGAAAATAGAGTAGTGGTTGCCAAGGGCAATTATTCCAGCACTGTTTGTTTAAAAGACTAAATTGCCTTTGCATCTTGGTCAAAAGTCAGTTGACCATTGTGAGTCTGTTTATTCTTTTCCTTTCATCTGTTTGTCTGTCTAGATTACTATTACCATTCTGCCTTCCTACCAGCAATTTATTAGAATTCTAGTCATTCCACATCCTTACAGCATTTGGTATTGTCAGTTTTTTCTTTTAATTAGCTATTATAGTAAGTGTGTAGTGGTATCTCATGTTTTTAATTTGCAGTAAAATTGGGTTGTTCTTTTTCTTACTGATTCTCCCATCGTTTAAAAAAAATTAATTTTCCCTTGTTTCCTAAAAAATAACTACCTCAGGTGTGTACCATGGCCTTCTTGTTGTGTTTTCGTGCATTTTTAAGTAAGAGGCAAGCTTGTAATTGCCATAAGTTTGCCTCAGAATATTAGAAGGCATTGGCTTGAGTTCAGGACAAAACTTTGGAGTCCCCTTGACTTTCTCTTTCTCTCACACCCCACATCTGATGTCATTAAATCTTAACAGCTTTACCACTAAAATATCTAGAATTCAGTTTCTCACCACCACTCCACCATCTTCTATAATTCCATCTTCTGTAATAACTTCCTAACTGGTGTCACTACTTTTACCCCAGCCCAACCTACCTCAAATTGCAATACACCTGCCAGAGTGATCCTTTGCACAATAAAGTTTGATCTCTTCACTCTTCTGCTCAAAACATGTCAGAGGCTTGCCAATTCATTAAAAGTCAAAGCCAAAATTCTTGTTATGGCCTAGGAGACCATGATCTGGAGGGCCATGGCTATTTTCATTTGTTCTTTCCTCTTCTCTTACTTATATCCAGCCCATAGGCCTGCTTGCCCCTACCTTGCTGTTCTTACGAATGAAATGCTTTCCTGGGGGTTTCTTACTTCATACTTTACCTATTTTCTTCAGTTCATAATATAAACTGAACAGTTTCCTTCCATCACTGTACCTAAAAGGCATGAACACAAACTTACACACAAACCACCCTTTCTCTCCGTTTTCTTTTTCCCTTTTTTTCCTTCCTCCCTCCCCCCACCTTCTGCTTTTACCTTTTTAGTACTAGTTAACAGGTTACATACAGGAATTCTTTAGTAATAGCTAGTACATTCAGTGCTCACCGTGTTTTAAGCGTCGTATATATTAATTTACTTAATCCTCATAACGGCACCGAGGTAAGCACTTTATTATTCTTATTTTTCCAGGAAGCTGATACACGGATGTTAAGCAGTTTCCCCAAATCACACGTCCATCAGATGGTACAGCGGGGATTCCATTCCTAAGAATTCTACTCTGGAGGCCAAGCTGTAAGACGCCATCCAGGACTGCCTTTCTAATTACTTTGAGACGCTTGTGCCCTGCGCACCCGCTGGAATGTAAGCGGCAAGCGGAAGCTTCTTTTGGAAACTAAGGCTATCCCCCGCGCAGAGAACACTCCCTGCCAGCAGATCCCTCAATAAACGCTGAAAAGTGGGATAAATTTTAACCCGAAAAAAATTGTCGGGCCCGGCAAATAACGTAAACCCCGAAGGCTCTTTTCGTACTGCCAAGAACCAAGGCTCGGTGGCTGGGGGGAGCAAGAACAGAGGCGCTGTGCGGTGCAGCCTGAGAGCTGGCTGGCAGAGGGGATGTGGCTGCAAAAGAACAACTATTTGAGCACAGTTTTCGTTGGCCGAACTGGCGTAAGATTTCATTAAGGAGGTGAATGAAGTAAGGCGCAAGGCGTGAACTCACGCGAAGGATAAATACGTAACACCATTCTAAAAGCTAGAAGCAAAAGGCGATGCCAGGACCGGCTCCCGGCAGAAGGCGTCCGCGAGACCCGCCCAAGTGCGCGCCCACCCTTGTCCAGCGCGCGGTGGGATTGGCCCTCTGGCCCTGCCTATCTCGGTGGCTCCGCCCCGCAGGGTAACCCGGAAGCGGTTGTGAGACAACCCCACGCACTACAGCTCTCTTTCCGGTCGGCGTGGTTTTGTGAGCGGTGAGACTGCCGTTCCCGGGCCTTCAACATGAGCGTCCCGGCGTTCATCGACATCAGTGAGGAAGATCAGGTGTGCTCCCAGGCAGCGAGTGCCTCCAGGACGGGGCTGGGGGAGACAAAGGGGTATGAAGGGTTGAGCCAGGACCAGGCGGGCGGCACGCCGCCCCGCGGAGCCCGCTCCGGGGATGAGAGCCGCGGCTCACTCCCCACACAAGACAGTAGGGAGGGAGGCCGGCCTTGAGACAAGTCGCGGCGCTAATTTCTGGCTTGGAGTTGAGGTAGCCCGCCGACCGTTGTTTCCAGCGCGTGGACCGAGGTTTTAAGGCCAGCTTCCTGGTCGGCGTCGGGACTCTTCCAGTCTGTGTCACTTCTGACGACACTACTTTTTGACTGGGAATGGTGCCTGCTTCCGTCTCCCAGACGCAGCCACATCCGGAGTGGGAGGTGGCGAATCTTTAGACGGCGTACGCAGTCTAGGAAAAATTATTTTATAGTAAAGCTGGAATGGTTTTATTTTGTGATCACAGAGGCAAAGGTGACCCTATTTTAAACGGAGGTCATACTTTATATTTCTACTTGTACAAGAGTGAGAGTTCTGCAGTCTGAAAGTAGAACGTCAGTTTCACCCTCATGCTTTGAGGCATTAAGTCTGGTGAACCATCGTAATATTTTTAAATTTTTTATTTCGGGCTTGGTCTTTTGTATGCATGGCGGATACTTCTAATTTTTCCCATAGCAAAAGTTAAACTGTAGTTGATGGGAGTTAAACCCGAAATTATTTTCTCTAAGTTTATTTTGTAGAACTGAAAACCATATTCTGTGAAGTCGTAGGTGTTTTATATTTTTTGCTACCCCACTAACATGGAAATTTGGTTTCTATAGAGTTGAAAACACCAGTACTATTCTAAGGTAACTGGTAGAATTACAGGTGTTGATTTTTACTCCCAATAGTAGAAGTGCAGATCCTCAGCCCTGAAGAACCGACTAAGAAGGGGAAACGAAAGGAAGGCGATGGGGCGCCCTGGGGGAGAAGATAAGGCCAGGGAAGGAGTTGAGCACATTAGAAAGGAAAATGGGGATGGGGGGAAGCATATGTGGTTACTAATGAAATCATGTTACTAACAAATTGGCTATTAGATTACCCCAAAAAAGTATTTGATTTTAACATAGGAAAGAATTTGTAGATGGAGGACGTTCTTGTTGATGGCCTTATTTTAGTTTTAAAGATAAGTTAGTTTCCTTTCTAGTTAGGTTGTGCTACTTTTGTAATACATCAGTTTGACATCAACCATTCCTTTCCGGTAGATAAGGGATTGCTTCAGAATTTCAACTTTGGTCAGATTCTGTGTTTGAGTAGACTGGGAAATAGAGTTCAGAATTTTTTCTTTTCTTTAATTGTCTTACTCTACAACTACTTGTAGCCAGTGAGGATGACAGATAAAAACAATAAAATGCTCTTTGATATGGTGATGGTGGTTTCACGAAATCTAGTTTATAATACCAACTCATAGGTGAAGTTAACTGTGTTGTTATCTGAAAGGATAGGGCCATCAGATATACAAATTTAACATATCTGTTGTAGGTAGCCAAACATGTTTGTGGGTTTAGAAAATGTAATACCTGTGCATTTACTAATGGTATACTTTCATCTCCCTGCTTAAGTTTTCATTTTATTATCTTAAATACCATCTACATTGATGTTTGGCTGCCATAAATACCAACCCCTCAAAAGGGCACCTTACTGAATATTATATATATGTTTTAGAGTATAAAATGTCTGAATACCTGGATGTGACATTGTAGTTACAGGTCCCAGGGTGCTTTCTGATTCAGATATGTAGTTTGCATTCTAAAAAAATAGTTATAAAGTAGATCCAGTTTGAAAAGTATTATATTCAAAACAGTCAAAGGCATCATTTTTTATCTTTGTGTTTCCCAGAATGCTTGTCTCATATAGGTTCTCAAACATTTTATTAACAAATGATTACCTTCATGAACGGCAAATGTCTCTAACTTTTTAAATTGGCTATATTATGTATACTTGAGAATAATAAAATTTCATTTCTTTAAAACAGGTTGAATTTACCAGATCAGATTAATTCTCCTCCACACACAACCCCCTCATAAGCACTTTAGATACATATTAGAAGTTTTTGTGTGTACTGGAAGTTCAGCAGCAGTAGGTGATAGGAGAGAAATTCTGAAGGTGATCCACGTGGGTCATACTGGGTTTGTGTAGCCACTTGGTTTTGTAGAGGAAAACCTGTGGCTCCTGTAGGATGTGAGGGGGACTGAGGTGGGAGAGAGGCACTTCAGCATAGTAATTTAAAGTCATTAAGTATGGTATTTACTTCTTATTTTTTCCAAAAAAAAAAAAGAATGGTTTGGTATCTTGAATTTTGGCATTGTCAGTTATAGAAGTGTCTAGCAATCTTACTTGATTCAACAGGCTGCTGAGCTTCGAGCTTATCTGAAATCTAAAGGAGCTGAAATTTCAGAAGAGAACTCAGAAGGTGGACTTCATGTAGATTTAGCTCAAATTATTGAGGCCTGTGATGTGTGTCTGAAGGAAGATGATAAAGGTTTGTTTTTAATTTTTTTGTAATGTTTATTAATCAGAAAGGATCTACTTTTTAAATTTTTCCTGTAAAGTATATTTGTCTTGGACTTGTTAAGCCCTGTTGTCTTTTAATCTTAACCTTTGCACATACTTTCAGGTTATTTTAATCTGTTATACCTGTGAAGTAAGCCTATTTTGAGAGAACATCTTTTTTAAGAGCTAATGTTTTTTGAGTGTTAAGTACATACACTCAATACTGGTAATTTCAGAATGAACTGAAGAAAAGTGAAGCTCTTCTTTCCTTTTCATAGTTTTACATTAATACCAAATGGGATATAATTTCCAGTAACCTAAAAGACAGTGTTATTTGGCTGATGCCCTATTTATTGACATAAAATGGGAAATTTTGAAAATTGGGAGTCCTATAATCTTTAGTTAAGGTTTGAGATCAAATTTGGTTTGTAGTTAATAACTTACAGTTAGAAAGCAATGGCCCAGCCAGGAAGTTGATCACTTTCATTTCTCAGTAATTTCCTATTTATATATAAACGTTTCCTTCACTTGGGAAAGCATTTTAACTTGACCGAGGGAGTAACTTCCAGACAACTGAATATCTTGCCAGTAAAAATTGAAACCATATATATAGACATTTATATCAGTCTTCTGTTTTATAGGTTGGAAACCAAATCTTAGATAATAATTTCTTTTTTCTTTAATAAAATGTACAGTGTTTTCGGATGTTAGCTGTGTAACAGAATTAGTTTCATTTGAATTCATGTATAATATATTTTTAGCCTAATGCCCACCATTGAAGGAAAAGTTTCCTCTGGTGAAACTGTTTTGCAGTAGGTAGATTATATCTTCCTAAAGTATCTTAACTTTAATGGTCTTTGATGTATTAAAACACTGGAAATACATATTTAATTAGACACATTAAGTATGATAGTATCACTCTTGTGTTATCCATACATGTGTAGATGTTGAAAGTGTGATGAACAGCGTGGTATCCCTCCTGTTGATCCTGGAACCGGACAAGCAGGAAGCTCTGATTGAAAGCCTGTGTGAAAAGCTGGTCAAATTTCGGGAAGGTGAACGCCCATCTCTGAGACTGCAGTTGTAAGTTAAGAACTGAAAGAGGCTTGGTTTTTTAAGAAGCTCTTTTTATGTCACTGTCATTTAATGGTTAAAAGCAAGAATTACAGAACTTGACTGTCACCTGGGGCTCTGATTGGTTGCGTTACCTTGCACAGGTCATTTAACCTTTCTGCACCCCATTTGCCTCCTTGTAATGTGAAATTATTAATGGTGTCTCAGGTTTGTTGTGAGAGCAGATAATCTGAACTTAATCGTCGTAGTTACCCATCTGAAACACTGTTTTATTATTTTTTTTGTTAATCAGGCTAAGCAACCTTTTCCATGGGATGGATAAGAATACTCCTGTAAGATATACAGTATATTGCAGCCTCATTAAAGTGGCAGCATCTTGTGGGGCCATCCAGTATATTCCAACTGAGCTGGATCAAGTGAGTTACTGTGTGGAATACTTGTTCTGCTTATAAGAAGTGCAGACTATATTATAATTAAAATAGCAAATATGTATGTTCTAAATGTTACCTTTTAAATGATGAAACTATATTCAGCTGTGCCACTAAATTCCCTCCTTTTGTCAATCCTGTAGGTTAGAAAATGGATTTCTGATTGGAACCTTACCACTGAAAAAAAACACACCCTTTTAAGGCTCCTTTATGAGGCACTTGTGGATTGTAAGAAAAGGTATTCAGAATTAATGTACTAACTTAAAACTTCACAGGCAATATAAGTAGTTGAGGCTGTTTTTAAAAACAAGTGAGGTAAGTGATTTTGCTCTGTTTTGTTCTTCACAGAGTTGCTGTAAATGTATTTCTGTAAATTTCACCTACTAAGTTAACCATAACTACAAAGTTTAAAATAGTTTTCCCCATCTTTAAACATTTTTAAAAGCAAGATTTGCTTTTGTTCTAAAAATGGTACAGCTGTTAACCTGAAAGCTCTATGTAACTTTAGACTAAGTTATTTAATGATGCTTTGATGTCTTAGTATGGGATAGTGCTACCACTTTTGTTTAGTGATAGTGAGGGACTATTAGTCAAAGTTTCCACAGTCAGCCTCTTATATAAACAGTACCCCCAAGATCAAATTTTGCAATAGACTTTATTAAATGAATACCTATTGAGCTTCTGCAAGGTCTTGGGTTTCTAAGGTTTGTAATTCATCCTAGCAAACTTCATGCCTAAAATACTTACTCTGTATACCCAATTTTAGGATGCTTACCAAATGGTAGGTTTGGCTCAGTTTTCAGAACTAGTGTTAAATGATAATCTTACCTTTTTGACGTAGCTTTTCAATTTTTCTTTTCACATAATGGTTAAATACTTTTAGAAAAAGAAAAAGTAAACAATCTTCCCTTTAGTTTTATTGTTGCACAATTTTTATACTGGCTTATAGTACTGGGTATTTAATGTATTAGGGTCAACAAGGTTAATAGGTTTCTAGTAAGTAATGTAAACTTTTTGCAACTATTTAAATTTAACAATGTAAGAGGAAATTTTTGTCATTAAAGTTGGAACGTTTTATCAGAAAAGAGGAGAAGTAGGGGATTGCACTAATAGCCTGTTTCATTCTGATCAGTGGCTACCACCTATTATAAATTGGCAGACTTACTACAGCATTCTAGCCAGTAGTCAGTAAAGTGTTAAGAGTAAATAGTTTATAACAAAGACCATTTCATATGGTGAGAGCATTAAAAGCTATTAGAGAAAGAATCGTTATTTTCATTTATACTTCAGATGGGCAGGCTGTGCATCCAGACTACTGGAATTTCAAGTCTTGGCTCTCCTGCTTGTTGTATGACTAAATAACTATCTCTGTAACTCTGTTTCCAGTTTCGGAGTGGAAATAATAGTAATACTTCTCTCACAGGGCTGCTGAAAAGAATAATATTCATCTACTTTTTAACAAAGTGGTTTCATTATTGGGACAGCTCTCAGTAAAAGATATTCTTACTATGCTTTTCATTTTTCAAGCTCACCTTTAAGAAATTAGTCTTTTTTCTGATAGAGCAATTAAAAATGATGAGTGTTATGGTTTCCGTCTGAATGTCTAGTGCTTATCAGAGATGAGGAGTACTTACTGGGTGCTC
The DNA here is from genome assembly GCF_010015895.1 of Lontra canadensis. Taxonomy (NCBI): domain Eukaryota; kingdom Metazoa; phylum Chordata; class Mammalia; order Carnivora; family Mustelidae; genus Lontra; species Lontra canadensis. The sequence goes on from NW_022631112.1 coordinate 660,576, forward strand.
TCTGTAATTGCTGTTTAGTATGTAGAAGGGAAGTGACTTATTCTAAGGAGTTCCAAATCTAAATTTTCAGAGAAATTGAAATAGAATATCAGTACCCATTTAAGCTCTACTAGACATGTACTAATGTTAACATACTAGAAAACACCTGAAGTATTTGGCACAGGTGATCACTTTTTCCTTCTTGAAACACATTCTTCGGTTGGTTTGTGGGGCCTCCACCCCTCCCTGTCATTGAAGTGTAGTTGACATACAGTTCATTAATTTCAGGTGTACAACATAGTGATTCTACATTTATCTACAAGGGGCTCCTCTCTCTCTCTCTCTTTAAAGATTTGAGAGAGAGAGAGCACGCATGAATCACAGTGGGGGGTGGGCAGAGGGAGCGAATCTTCAAGCGGACTCAGCTGAGTGCAGAGCCTCATGCCAGGCTCCATCTTAAGATCGGTGAGATCATGACCTGAGCCGAAATCAAGAGTCAGACGCTTAACTGACTGAGCCACCCTGGTGCCCATCAGTTCTTCTCTTCAATCACAGCTTATTTGTGGGTTCCTTCTCTCAACGTTAGGATAACTTATTCCTGGGATGACTTCTGCTCAGTTACATTTATTCCCTATACACATTGTTGTATTTTTTTTTTTTTTTGCTATGATTTTGGGTGAGGCTGAGTACCAAATGCAAGATCGTTTTTTGTATTGCTAAGTTGTTAAAGTTCAGTACAAGATACTTCACATCCCTGTCCTCACCTACTAAAATGCCAGTGGTGCTTCCCAGTTATTAGAACAGCTGCAGCAGCTCCTATGCACTTAAAAATGCTCTGGAGGGCACCTGGTTGAGAGCCACTGCTGCCTGAGTGCTCTCATTCAGTCCATGCCTTTAAGTACTATTTACATGCTTGTGGTTTTCACGTGTTTATCTCCTGTATTTCTCTTCTGAACTCCACAAATACCTAGCTATTCCTGTTGAACATCTCTGTTTACTCAAAAGACATCTCCTACAACAACTGCAAAAATGAACCTTTTTTCTTCCTAAATCTGTTTTTTTTTTTTTTTACCTTCTCCAACTCAGGAAATGCCATTTCTATGCTTCTAGTTACTCAAAACCCAAAACTGGGGTTCCTTTGTGGTTCCTGTTTTTGTCTTATACTTCATATCTAATCCAATATCAAATCCTGTCAGCTCTGATAAATCTAAAGTCAGTCAAGTTTCTCACTACTTCGGATGCTACCTTGTGGTCTAAGCTACCATTATTTCTTATTTAGATTTTTGAAGTAGCCTCTTAAATGGTCCATGTTTGGGTCTTGTCCCTCTACAGCCAGTTCTTAATATAGCTGCCAGAAAGTTCTGTTTAATATGGAAGATCAGATTATGTTTTCCTTCTATTCAGAACCCTCCAGTGGCTTCTTCGGGAGGCCAAGCCAGCTCTAGAATATTAGTACTGGCCCTTCTGCGTGGAGCACACTTCTCCCAGGTAGCCATGTGGCTCCCTTCGGCTTCTTCAGATCTCTGCCCAGATGTGTATATAACAATATCTCCCCTAAACCCTTGCATTGTTTTGTTTCTCTCATCCATATTTCATCATTTCCTCCTTGGACTTCTTACTAACAGACTTAATATATTTTAATGTTTATTATCTGTCCCCATTAGAATGTAAGTTCATGAGGGCAGGGACTTTATTACTCAAACGGTGTCTGACATGTGGTAGGCACTCCATATTTGTTAAAAGAATGACTGTTTATGAAATATGTTGCAAAAGCAGTGGCTGCAAAAGCAGAGATGTACAAAAGCACATGAAGTGGTAGTTTATGGAACTAGAGTGCATGCCCTTCCTGAAGGCTTTTAGATTAAAAAATGTTAAAAACACCTTGAAAGTATAAGATCCCTGGTTTTTTTCCCCCATTTCTGATGTTACAGAATTAGTTTCCAGTATTCAAGTGTTGGTTCCTTCATTTCTAAGAATAGGTGCGGTCCATTGATCACTCCACAGTTCCTGTTTTTCTCCACCTCTCAGCACCGTGTGACTATGATAACCCCTTCCCTCTTAGAAACTTTTCTTGATTTAGATGACACCTCTCCTTGTTTTTCTCCAACCTCTGTGGCAGTTCGTTCTCAGACAACCTTTGTAAATTATTCTCTCTGTTCCATTAAATACTACTATTACTCAAGAATTTGTCCTAGGACCCTTTTTTCACTCACTCTGCCTGTGGTCATCTCATCTATTTCCATGGCTTTTGTCATCTACTGAATGGACATCCATGTCATTTTTTTTTTAAAGTTCAGATAGAGCAGCAGGCAGAGGGAGAAGCAGGCTCCCCACTGAGCAGAGAGCCTGATGCAAGGCTCGATCCCAGGACCCTGGGATCATGACCTAAGCCAAAGGCAGCTGCATAACTGAGCCACCCAGGCGCCCTTACATCCATGTCTTTAACACAGGCTTCTCTTCTGTGCCTTGGATCTTTGTGTTCAGCTGCTTTCTACCTTTTTCTGCATGTTTCCACTCAGGTATGGCACATAGCTGCCTCAAACTCAGTGTGACCAAAATGAATTGGTCATTTTCTCTCTCTTAGTCTCTTTGTTCCTAACTGAGACATCTTGAAGTATAATCAATTTTTCTCCACATAATGGTTTTGTGAAATACAAGTTTCAGCAAATTTTTCTTGAGGATATAATGCAAAATTCATAGCATGTAAGACCTTTCTGACACAGACTCCCAGGTTACCTACTGAGGTAGCTTGGGCTTGGAGAATGTGATAATAATCATGCCATTTTTGTGTGATACGTTGACAGACTACAAAAACTGCTTTGTTTAATGGATATTCCCTCCCTCCTTTTCCTCCCAGCACACAAACCTTTCCTCTTGGTTATCATACCCAGGATGTCGTGAACTTGTGTCCGCTGTAAGAGCACCCTGCTCTTTCCCAGTCTAGACCAGGGGCTGGCACCTTTTTGTATGGTCCACGAGCTAAAAGTGGTTTTCACTGTTTTAAATGGTTAAGAAAGAAAATCAAAGGGAGAATAATACTTCATGACATATGAACATTATATGAAAGTCAAATTTCAGTGTCCATAAAATTTTATTGGAACAGTCATACTTAACTCTTTTATGTATTGTCTATGGCTACTTTTGCCAAGACTAGAGTAGTTGCAGCCGAGACCACTGTGGCCTACAAAGCCTAAAGTACTTCCTGGCTGGCTCTTCACAGAAAGTTTGCCTGCCCTTGGTCTGGATGACCTACACTCAACTTCATTTCTCTGCCTAAAGCACTACTGTCATGGTGAGGTTAAATGCCTCTCTCCTACAGCACCCTCTGCTTTTATCATGGCATAAAACAGCCTCAGAGGTTTGTGAGGTTGTACATTCAGTGAAGGCTAGGAACCTTATCTGTCAACTATTGCGCATGCCCAGGGTATTTGGCGCATTATGGGCCCTGGATGAATAAATACTGCCCACCCTAAGGAAGGTAGAAGAGGATGGCTATTTTATTCAAATAAACAAGTTGCTGTCACGTTGCTGATTTAAATTTTAAGATTGGTTTTTGCCCAATACACGTAAAATGTAATTTTCTTTCCTGCTTCTGAATTACAATTCTGAGATACACTTTGCCCTTTTAGTAAGAATGCTTGTATCTATGGGTCCCCTCCTTCATTATTTTACTTATATTGGTGGTTGATGAGTGCAAATCATGTAACATTTTTTTGAGCCTTGATTGTATGTCAGACACTGTGCACTTTAAATGAAATTTTTTATCTGGTATTTGTGAATTCAGGTCTCTTTAGCTGATAAGCTACATTAGGTTGAAATATATTGTGGCTGCTAAAACTGGAAAATGAAGTTCACGTGTGTTTGTAGAGTATCTCAAAATAATTAACAATGAGTAAAACAGGTTTTCATTAAAATTTCTTCAGATTCTGGGGCACCTGGGTGGCTCAGTGGGTTAAAGTCTCTGCCTTCGGCTCAGGTCATGATCCCAGGGTCCTGGGATCGAGCCCCGTATTGGGCTCTCTGCTCCGCAGGGAGCCTGCTTCCTCCCCTCTCTCTCTTTCTCTCTCTCTCTCTCTCTCTCTCTGCCTGCCTCTCTGCTTACTTGTGATCTCTCTCTCTCTGTCAAATAAATAAAATCTTTAAAAAAAAAATAAAATTTCTTCAGATTCTTACAGTTCTGTCACTATATATAAGATGCTGGTTACCACTTAACCACTTCTGTATTTACATTTGTATTTTTTGTATTTTTTTTTTACTTTTTTTTTTAATATTTTATTTGTTTATTTCACAGAGAGCTAGAGAGAGAGCACAAGTAAGCAGAGCGGCAGGGAGAGGGGGAGAGAAAGCAGACTCTCCGCTGAGCAGGGAGCCCGATGCGGGGCTCGATCCCAGGACCCTGGAATCATGACCCGAGCCGAAGGCAGCCGCTTAACCAACTGAGCCACCCAGGCGCCCCCATTTGTATTTTTTTTAAAAGATCTATTTTATTTTATTTTATTTTTAAAGATTTTATTTATTTATTTGTCGGAGAGAGAGCACAAGCAGGGGGACCAGCAGGCAGAGCAGGCAGAGGGAGAAGCAGGTTTCCCGCTGAGCAGAGAGCCCAATGCGGGACTCGATCCCAGGGATTATGACCTGAGCCCGAAGGCAGACGCTAAATGGACCGAGCCACCCAGGTGCCCCAAGATTTATTTATTTTGGAGCAAAAGTAGGGGGAACAGGGGGGAAGAATCTCAGGCTGACTCCTCATTGAGCATGGAGCCTGTCACGGGTCTTGATTCTACGACCCCAAGATCACGACCTGAACTAAAACCAAGAGTCAGACACTGCGCCACTGAGGCACCCCTACATGTGTATATTTTCATAAAGCTTAGTTTGTAGAAGTTTTAAAATACCATTTAATTTTTTAAAATAAATTATACAGCTCCTACTACAGCCAGTTCTTAATATAGCTGCCAGAAAGTTCTGTTTAATGTGGAAGATCAGATTATGTTTTCCTTCTGTTTTGCCCAAGTTGAATTGAATATAACTGTCCAATGATTCATCAGTTTAAAAGAAGAAATAAAGGGTAAAGATAAACATTTTCTAAGACCTCAGATTGAATGAATACATTTTGTGCTTTTTACTACAACTGAAATTGGTCATCTGCATAATTTTAAGGATAATTTAATTGGAAGAATATTTTTAGTAGAGTTACTAAAATACATGGCGTTGGCTCAATTTTGGCCATGCTATTCCAATAATTTCTAGAACACAAAACTTTTTTCCCACCTAAGCCCTCTGTACTTGGTCTTCCCTTTGCCCAGAAGTTATCCAGCCTTCACCTCCAACACTTTTTATGGCCAATTATTGTATCTTATATCCTTTATATTTCATCTTATATGTCATTCCTTTAAAGAGAGGCTTTCCCTGTGTACTCCCTGTCTCTGCTTGTGTTACTCTTTTACATCACTGTTTGTTTCTTTCATGGCACTTACTTGTGGTGGGATTTTTTTTATCACTTTATTTTTTCATCATAATAAGTACTCTAATCCCCATTCCCTGTTTCACCCATCCCAACCACCCATCTCCCTCTGATAACCATCAGTTTATTCTCTGGGGTTGAGAGTATGTTTCTTGGTTTGTCTCTCCCCCCCTACCCCCGCCTTTGTTTTCTTTCTTAAATTCTGCATATGAGTGAGATCATACGGTATTTGTCTTTCTGTGACTGACTTATTTAGTATTCTCTAGTTCTATCCATGTTGCAAATGGCAAGTGGTTTTTTTATGGTTAAATAATATTCTCTTGTGTTTGTATGTATACACACACACACACACACACACACACACATATATTTATCTTTATCCATTCATTTATTCATGGACACTTGGGCTGCTTCCACAGTTTGGCTATTGTAAACAGTGCTGCTGTAAACATAGGAGCGCGTGTATCCCTTTGAATACAAACAGGCTGTGCCAGTTTGCATTCCCACCAGCAGTGCACAGGGCTTCGCCAACACTTGTTTCCTGTGTTTGATTAGCCATTCTGACAGGTGTGCGGTAACATCTCATTGCAGTTTTGATTTTCATTTCTCTGATGATGAATAACATTGAGCATCTTTTCATGTGTCTGTTGGACATCACCCATTTTTTAATTGGATTATTTGTTCTTTGTGTGTTCGAGTTGTATCAGTTCTTCATATATTTTGGATCCTACCGCTTTATCAGATATGTCATTTGCAAATATCTTCTCCCATTCTGTAGGTTGCCTTTAGTTTTGTTAATTTTTTCTTTTGCTGTGCAGAAACTTTTTATTTATGATGTAGTTCCAGTAGTTCATTTTTGCTTTTGTTTCCCTTGCTTTGGGAGACAGATCTTAAAATACATTGCTACAGCTGATGTCAGAGAAATTACTGCCTGTGGTCTCTTCTAGGATTTTTATGGTTTCAGGTCTTACATTTAGATCTTTAATCCATTTTGATTTTATTTTTGTGTAAGGTCCAGTTTCATTCTTTTGCCTGTAGCTGTCTAGTTTTTCTAGCACCATTTGTTTTTTCCCATTGGATATTCTTTTCTCCTTTGTCAAAGATTAATCAACCATGTAATTGTGGGTTTATTTCTGGGTTTTCTCTTCTGTTCCATTGATCTGTGTGTCTGTTAAGTACCATACTATTTTAACCATCTCTTCATGTTGTAATATGAAATCTGGAATTGTGATACTTCCGGCTTTTTCTTTTTCAAGATTGCTTTGACTGTTTTTTTTTTTTTGTGGTTCCATTCAAATTTTAGAATTGTTCTAGTTCTGTGAAAAATGCTGTTAGTATTTTGATAGGAATTACATTAAATGTGTCGATTCCTCTGGGGTAGTGTAGACATTTTAACAGTGTTCTTCCAACCCATGAGCATGTAAATGTCTTTTCATTTCTTTGTGTTATCTTGAATTTCTTTTATCGGTGTTTTATCATTTTCAGAGTAGAGGTCTTTCACCTCTTTGGGTAAATTTATTCCTGGTTATTTTGTCATTTTTTTGTGTGATTGTAAATGAGATTGTTTTCTTAATTTCTCTTTCTGTTGCCTCATTGTTAGTATATAGGAATACAGCATATTTTTGTACATTAATTTTGTATCCTGTGAATTTACTAAATTCATTATCAGTTCTAGTAATTTTTGGTAGAGTCTTTTGGGGTTTCTGTATATAGTATCTTGTCATCTGCAAATAATGAGAGTTTTACTTTACCAGTTTGGCTGCCTTTTATTTTTTTATGTTGTCTAATTGCTGTGTCTAGGAATTCAGTACTGTGTTGAATAAAAGTGGTGAGAGTGGACATCCTTATCTTCTTCCTGGCCTCAGGGGAAAAGCTCTCAGTTTTTCACCATTGAGTATTTTGTTGGCTTTGGGTTTTTTGTATAAGGCCTTGTTTATGTTCAGGTATGTTCCCTCCAGATCTGCTTTGGAGAGGGTTTTATCACAAATGGATATTATAGGGGCGCCTGGGTGGCTCAGTTGGTTAAGCGTCTGCCACATTTAATGCAAATAGTCCCACATCGGTGCCCTTGCTCAGCATCTCCCTCTGCCTGCTGCTCTCCCTGCTTGTGCTCAAACTCTTTCTCTTTCTGACAAATAAATAAAATCTTAAAAAAGAAAAATTTATAGGAAATTAACTTTAAAAAAATGTTGTAATTTGTCATATGCTTTTTGTGCATCTATTCAAATGATCGTATGGTCCTTATCCTTTCTGTTGTTGGTGTGATATATCACACTGATTGCTTTGTGAATATTGAACCACTCTTGCATCTGTGGAATAAATCCCATTTGATCACGGAATATGATTTTCTTAGTGTATTGTTGGATTTGGTTTGCTAATATTTTGTTGAGGATTTTTGCATCTGTGTTCATGAGAGATATTGTCCTGTTGTTCTCCTTTTTTGTGATGTCTTTATGTGGTTTTGGTATCAGGCCTTATAAAATGAATTTGGAAGTTTTCCTTTTCTATTTTTTGGAGTAGCTTGACAAAAATTGGTATTAACTCTTCTTTAAATGTTCTGTATTTTGCCTGCAAAGCCATCTGATCTTGGACTTCGTTTTTTTGAGAGTTTCTAAATTACTGGTGCAAGTTCATTGCTGGTAATTGGTCTGTTCAAATTATGTATTTCTTTCTGCTTTAGTTTTGGTAGGTTATAGGTTTCTAGGAATTTACCTATTTCTTCTGAGTTGTCCAATTTGTCTGTATGTAGGGTTTCATAGTACTCTGTTAAAATTGTTTATTTCTGTGGTGTTGGTTATTACTTTTCTTCTTAGTGATTTTGAGACACCTCTCTTTTTTTTTTAATGTATTTCGCTAAAGATTTATCAATTTTATTGATCTTTTTCAGAGAATGAGCTCCTGGTTTCATTAATTTGTTCTGTTGGCTTTTTTTAGTTTTTATATTATTAATTTCAGCTCTGATCTTTATTATTTCCTTCCTTTTGCTGGATTTGGGTTTTAAATTCTTTTTCCAGCTCCTTTAGGTATAAGGTTTGGTTGTTCATTTGCAATTTTCTTGCTTCTTGAGAGTTGGTCTGTATTGCTATAAACTTCCCTCTCATTGTACTTTGGCTGTATCCCATAGATTTTGGACCATTGTGTTTTCATTTTCACTTGTTTCCATGTAATTTTTTATTTCCTCTTTGATTTCTTGGTTGACCAAGTCATTGCTTAGGAGCGTGATATTTAACCTCCATGTACTTAACACTTTTCTTAGATTTTTTTTTTCTTATTGTTGATTTCTGGTTTCATAGCTTGGTGGTCAGAAAAAAAATGCATGGTATGACTTTGGGTTTTGGTTTTTGGTTTTTTTAATTTGTTGAGACCTGTTTTGTGGCCAAATATGTCATCTATTCTGGAGAATGTTTTTTGTGTACTTGAAAAGAATGTGTATTCTGTTTTAGGGTTGGAATGTTCTGAATATAGCTGTTAAATCCCTGTGGTACAGTGTGTCATTCAGAGCCACTGTTTCTTTATCAATTTTCTGTTTGCATGATCTGTCCATTGATATAAGTGGGGTGTTGAAGTCCCCTACTATTATTATACTACTATTGATTTTTTTTTTTAATGTTCTTAACTGTTTTATATTTGGGTACTCCCATATTGGTGCATAAATAATTACAGTTGTTAAATCCTCTTGTTGGATTGTCCCATTTATGATTATATAGTGTTCCTCTTTGTCTCTTGTTACAGTTTGTTTTTTAGATCTATTTTGTCCAATATAAGTATTGCTACCTAAGCTTTCTTTTGACATCCATTTGCACATTAAGTGCATCTTCTGGTCTGAAATGAGTCTTTTGTAGGCAGCATATAGTTGGGTCTTGTTTTTTTAATCCACTCAGTCACCCTCTTTCTTTTGATTGTTTAGTCTATTCAACAGTCAGAGTAATTATTTATGTATATTTATTGCCAATTTGTTACTTTGTGATTGTTTCTGTAGATTTTCTCTGATCCTTCTCTTGCTTTCTTTCACGGTTGGCTTCTAGTGATATACTTGGATTCCTTTCTCTTTCTTCTTTTGCATATCTATTACTGGTTTTTCATTTCTAGCTACCATCATGGCATTTATTTGTTAGCTGTTACTTTTCCTTAGTTGTTGGTCTTTCCTACTAGAAGGAAAGTTGTGTGATTTTTCCCATAGAGCAGGACCATGTCACTTGGTAACCATTGTATATATCATCAACATGTAATGATATTCTGAAATTTCTAAAGCAATATTTCTTTTTAGTGATGCTGCTTCAAAAGTCATGGTGGAATTGCTAGGAAGTTACACAGAGGACAATGCTTCCCAGGCTCGAGTTGATGCCCACAGGTAATGTTGAACATGTTGTCTTTCTGATGGGGACTACCTGCAGCTTGGAGGTTGAGCTCCAGCAGAAATTATGTTTGCATCTCCCAGCCCAGTGATCCTGAGCCATTAGATACTGTGTGCTCTGTGGTGATTCCAGTGTAGAAAGTAAAATCCAGGGCTTGGTATTGGAATAACCACAGATTGTATGTGGTATTGTGGTACAACCACAGATTGTATTTGAGGTATTGCTGGTTTGGGTGTGATGACCCCAGCCTGAGAAGTAGAACCTAATTTTGGGTTGATTTTATCTTAATGTTAAAGTATGTAGATGAGGAAAGGTTGGTGGCATGCTAATAGTTAGCCCATTGCTAATGAGAATAAGGGCTTCAAACAATCCTAGGTCTATTTAGTAGCAATAATAATGGAATCAGTTTTTAAATCTGTGAAACAGAAATAACTTGTCTATAGGGTATGGCGTTACAGGGACCTAGGTGTTGCTAGAAAGTGTAGTTTGTGGGAAAGATATTTAACTCTGAGGTAAGACTGTTGGCATTCAAATACTCCACCACTTAATTAGTACTTTCTGGGCAAGTTCTTTTGGCGCCTGTTTCATCACTGATAAGAGGCATGATAACTTAGTGTGTCAGGGTGTGTGAGGGTTAAGTGAGGTAATGCACGTAAAGCACTCTGTCTCGCACCTGGGAGGATGCTGCTGCTGTTTTAATTACTCTTTCACTATTTTGGTCATGCTTTCTCTCCGCCTGTGTTTTTGTTGACAACCACTTTATTATTATATTTTGTTAAAATAGATACAGCTGATACATACTTTTTTTTTGGCCTGTTTTAATCTCAGTCCTGTAGCTTTTTCTATGCTGTGTATATTAACTCTTAGATATTTTACTGAATTAAATATATTTTGCAATCTCTAAAAGTTGGTGAAAAGTTTCTGAATCTCAGGACTTGTATTTTTGTTTTTTAATAAAGGTGTATTGTACGAGCATTGAAAGATCCAAATGCATTTCTTTTTGACCATCTTCTCACTTTAAAACCAGTCAAATTTTTGGAAGGCGAGCTTATTCATGATGTAAGTACTTTATCTTTAATGTGAAAAATGTTCTTTTTCCTAAATGTAACATATTGGAGCAGAACTCTTTGTATTAATGAACATAACTGTTAGATCTAGAAAGAGAACTGGTGTTTGTTTGTTTTTTTTTTTTAGTATCAAGAACAGAATGAAATTTAGGACCAGCCTATTTTTCCAGTCACTGAATGTACCTGTTCTTTTTCCTTTTGCTTCATCTCCATACTTGCCTATTACGAACATAAATAATATGAATTTCTTTTTATATGTAGTGTCAGGTAGCCCCAGTTAGGAAGATAGATCTGATATTTAAAAACACATGAACACACTTCTCAAGTATAAGTATAAATACATTTTGGATTAGTTTCCATCTTCATTGTGCTGTTCCCACCGTCTTTCAGGGTAGCTCACTCAGAGTTCACTGTATTTACTGATTCTTCATCTAAATGAGTCTTAATGAAAGCAAATGGGTTGGATGGTAATTTGATCAAACATTGCTATTTCTACACTAAAAGAGGCATTGAGAGTTTTATTGCTTCAAATTAATGTCTTAAAAATATGTTGAGTATAAATCTTGATTCTGTATTGAATAATTTATCTTTATTTTTCTATCTATAGCTTTTAACCATTTTTGTGAGTGCTAAACTGGCATCATATGTCAAGTTCTATCAGAATAATAAAGACTTCATTGATTCACTTGGTAAGTTTTGGAGTTTATTCTTTGTGGGGGGTATAAAGAAAGATGGGAACATGCTCTTCAGGAACTCTCATGTACTGTAAAATCCAGCAAAGATGACTTTGGCCTTCTGTTTAGATTATCCTAACCAGTGAAATATGATAAAACAAGAACAAACAGTGAATAGTTTAAAAGATTATTCAGAATGAATTGGGAATCAGAAACAAGAAGGTGTAGGTGGTAGCATTTGTGGTAGAAAGAGCATGAAACTAGGAGTCAGAAAACCTAAGCCTTTTTTTTTTTTTCTCTCTATAAGAGGGTTGTTGGACTTGGGGCACTCCTATGAGGTCTACTAGACCACGCTTCTTTGAGGTAAAGTTCTAGCAAGAAGCAGGTGTTGGAGCAGATTCAGAAGTAGTACCACTGATACATGTGTGTTTAAATTGTGGAATGGAGGATGGAGCAGAAAAGCAACTTAAAGGATCACCATTACTTTGATCACAGTGGTGACTTTTAGAAGTACTCATTTTAACAGCTGACAAAATTTGATGACTTAAAGCTACTTTATTATTTAAAATAGAATTATTTGTTTATAAAAGACCCTTACTCTTTATATTTTTGGTAATGTTTAAAAAAGACGCCATGGTTACATAATTGAAACAAGTGGGTTTTTTCCCCTGTAACGTATTTTATTCTTAGTACACACTCCCTCCTTGATATTAACAAATTCTAGAAGTGTATGTATTGTTAAGCAAATCTAAGTGAAGCTGTAGGTGGAATTAGAAATCGAATTACATGATGGGAGAAACTTTCTTTACTACAGTTTGTTGAAGACAGCATAGTCTGAGCTTTATATGATTTTCATCTTTGAATTTTTTTCTAGAGGATCAGAGCTCTGCATTTGTCAAACTGAACTTAATCTTATCCTCATTGAGCAAATTCCATATATATTCAGTATTTAATTTCCTTCTGCAGCATGTTTTTAACATACTGAAATTACAAAGAGAAAAATTAGAAAATCTGTAGTTGAACAGATTTAAATTGATCTAAAATCACTAGGTTTTTTTGGAGAGTGAAGTCAACTATGAAACTGAGGTGCTTTGTTTTTCTGCTAGGCAATAATCAAAACACCTTAGCAGTTTGTTATATTTTCCATGTTAATACTGAATTGTTAGTCTCGTGGTTTGAGATACAGATGAAGGAACTCATTTATAATCTATTTTGATTATACTTATTATCCTCAATTGGCAATCATTAATTCCTATCATATGTATATTTTGTGCAGCCATTGGAATTGGGGAAGATTGAATTATCCTGAACATAATAAGGCATTTGAAATATACCAAGATAAAGTAGATGCAAGTTGTGTTTGTGTAGAATGCTTTGCCAGGTGCACTAGACCCAGAAAACCACATTCTGTCCCAGTTAATTTGTTTTGTGGCATGAAGCTATGTGATGGAATGTTAATGTCAGCAACCTCTTTATTTACGCACCAAGGAAAAAGGAGTAGTAATTAACACTTTGACACTCCCCCATTGATGTGTAATTGACTGTTTCAAAGGAGCACTGGTTCATAAGCTATTGCATGCATTAAAATTACGTTTTCTATATTGCAGCATTTTAAGACGGGTCAGTGACAATGCAGAAATTGCTCAATGATGCACATTTTTTTATTACTGCATTAAGGTTTTGACATATTAGTAATGAATAAATGTTTCCATAAAATTAGATTTTTTTTATAACTTTAAAATTGAAATATGACACGGAACACTGTGACTTCCTCTTTGAAGGTAATGTTCTAGTTTCATGAAACAAAGCACAGCTTTCTACAAGTCTTTAACTCATACTTCACTGGCTTAATAGTATTGATTTTGAGAACGAGGTCTAACATGCAGGTTTCCACATGTAAGATAGATAATGGTTTTACATAATCACTCTAGAAATAATCTTCATTTCTCTGATAAATTCTTAAATTTATGGTAAGCTTATAACTACACAAAGAGTAGCAGTAAAATAGTATTTCAATTATATCTTAGAAACTTCAGGAGTGAGTATCATTTTATCATACTAAAAGAGATGCCCAGAGAACTGGAAATGTTACGGAATTTTCTTATAGTTAAAAATATTGGGAAAAATCTCCAGTAGTTCTCTGTGATAGGAAAAACATAACATTTTTAATTTATGGTGCTAACTGGGATTCCATTCCTGTTTTGCCTTTAGTTTCTTGAACAAGTATGCAAATAACTTTTATTAGAAATTTGTAAAAGATGCTTTCAGCAAAGTATCTTATTAAATGTGTTTATATTTGGTTTTACATGTATTGCTAACATTTATTACAATTGAAAGTCTGGTTACAAATGTCTAAATTCTACAGGTGGCATCACTTTATCAAAACACTTTGTTTTATTAACACTGACAACTTGGGCCAACAGTAAGCATTATCCCGTGTCAACTGAATTGCCCTAACATGTCTACATGTAATCTGGTGTTATACAGTTGCTACCTTCTTGCTTCAGAAAGTTAATCAGCATCTAATTTGCATTTGTTAATTAGGGTTAATGTGCACTAATTGATTTTTTGATGCTTGTAGATTTCCATTAAACCCAGTTAGCAATACTTACTTAGATACCTCATTCATTTGAGTTATGATGATCATGTTTTTGTTGAATCTGTGCCAAATAGAAGGCCTGCATCATAATTACAGCTAATTAACAGATGATTATGTCCTGTATTAATGGGCTTCCCTTGTCTTCTGCTAATATGTGTTATAAATTTCAAGTTTATTTATGGAGTGCTTAGAACTTTTTTAACAATAGAAACTTGAGGCTCTTAATTATTAGAGGGTACATGATCATTTGCTCAGTTTACATAATTTGAAATTTTAGAGAAAAGGAACATGTAATTTTAGATTAATTTTAGAAACTTGTTTTTGTAAGTAAGCATCAATTCAGGTATATATGATACTGTGTTATAATTCAGTTTCCACTTAGGAACTGGCAATAATTAGATATTCAGGATTTATAAATATTTATGTGTATTACTAGTCATTGATAAGCAAATGTATTTTTTAGGCCTAGTACTGACACTTTGACTAAGTCATTTAATCTCTTGGCTCTTCAGCTTTTTTTTTTTCCTTTCTCTTCAGCTTTCTTATTTTTTAAAATGAAAGCATCAGGATTGGGTAATTTATTAGGTTTCCTTTTGGGTCTAATAGTTGTCTGTGATCTCAATAATTGTTAACAGCATGTTTCACTAGAAGTTATAAGGCAAAATTGGAATTATTTATGCAGTTTTGTACTTCAGGTATCACTGTTAATGGTACTATTTAATTTTACCTGGTAATCAGTGTAGCCTATAATTGCTAAGTGATGAACACACTTTTGATTTAACTGTTAAATCCAGAGTGACCTGGGAAATGGAATGTTTTTATAACTGAATGTATATAAAAATATTTTTAAGGCTTCATGTGTACTAGTAATACTGACAGAACAAAAAGATAAGGAATCCTGTGTTTAAATGGAGAGCGAATAGTAAAAATAAACTTAAATAATTAAATAAGAAATTTTTAAAAATATTTTATTTATTTATTTGACAGAGAGAGACAGCTAGAGAGGGAACACAAGCAGCGGGAGTGGGTGAGGGAGAAGCAGGCTACCTGCTGAGCAGGGAGCCCTATGCAGGGCTCGATCCCAGGGATCATGACCCAAGCTGAAGGCAGACGCTTAATGACTGAGCCACCGAGGCGCCCCTAAAAACGTTCTTATGAAATAAACTTTTTGTACATTTTATCTCCTATAATGTGTAACTATAAAAAATGTAAAATGTGCAGAAGTTTTAGGTCTTACACAAAATACCATTTTATAGCCCATTCTTAACTTTAAACCTATGACCTGTGGCACTATAGCAGTAAAGAAATGTAGCTCTAGAAAAATAATTGTAATACTCCATAATTAACTATAGAGTGAGTTTATGGTTTACAAATATAAGCAGCTTTGTCAAAATTACTCTGTAAATGCTCAGTGACTTCTGACAGAGGAGTTGTAATTGTGCAGACCTTTAGCTAGTGTGGATGTTCATCAGACTTTACCGCTGTGTTACTCAGGTCTGTTACATGAACAGAATATGGCAAAAATGAGACTGCTTACTTTTATGGGAATGGCAGTGGAGAATAAAGAAATTTCTTTTGACACAATGCAGCAAGAACTTCAGATTGGAGCCGATGATGTTGAAGCATTTGTTATTGATGGTAAGACAATTAGAATATTTTCTTTTTTTTCCTAGAATTTCTCTCTTACCTTGTGAAATACAAGATTTTATATCTTGGGGTGCCTGGCTCATTCAGAGCATACGACTCCTGATCTCAGGGTCATGAGTTCAAGCCCCATGTTCAGCATGGAGCCTGCTTAAGAAAACAAAAAAGATTTTGTATTTTGAAATGGAATTGTATTCTGACAAAGCTGCGTTCTTTTGTAGCAGAGATGTATGTTTAGACTTGTAGAGTATATTTTTAGTAGAATGAAGATTAAGTGGAAATACAAATTGCTCTGTGGTTTTTTGGTATTCTGTCCCTTGAAATCATACAAAGTAAAAGCCTTTAGACAGTATACCATAGTGGTTAAGAGCCGAGATTTTAGTATTAGACCTGGGTTGGGTTTGAGGGCCAGGTCTTCCTTTGTGAAACAGTAGCGTAGGGAGTTAATATGTGGTTGGGAGGATTAAATGAATTAATGCAAGTAAAGCACTTTATTTAGCCCAGTGCCTGGCACATAGTAAATGATCTGTAAATATTAATCATAATCCATTTTTCATCATTGGCTAGAAACAGGACCTTTACCAACAATTACATTATAATACGATTTAATTGTTCCTCAGATTTTTTTCCTGGGCTTCCTAAGTTTGAAAGTTGGGAGAATTGTCCAGTCAAGATTAACGTACAGAACTACTGACATGGTTTCTTTTTAATGCTTTAAGTCTCAAACGGTCCTATAAAGGAGTAATATCTTACTAGAAAATTATTGTTTTCTCCCATATGCAATTATAGGGGAGAACACTTAGAATACTTAATAAAAACTGTGATATTTAGTATAGATTCACCCAGCAAGCATAGGACAAATGTGTGACCTTCCTCTTGGTTCCATCACACTGTTACATTTGTGACTAGATTCAGAGCGCTGGTTTATAAAATGATGTTTGAAAATTGTCAAGTTTATTGTGGTTTAGTTTTATATCTTAGCTGTTTTTCTTGGGGATTTTCCATATAACATACCATGTAAAACATCTTTTTTCAGCAGTAAGAACTAAAATGGTCTACTGCAAAATTGATCAGACCCAGAGGAAAGTAGTTGTCAGGTAAGACACACTTTAAGACTTTGCAGCATTTTGTAGAACAGTTTAGTTTGTTCTGATTATTTCACTTAAGTGTTTACAGAACCAAGGTGGTGTTCTTAATCCATTGACTGTAGTTAAATAGTTGCTATTTATCATAATTTTATTAAAGTTCAGACTGAATGTGATTAGCTTATTTAATGAAAGAGTCCTATTTTCCAGCACATTTCATTTAATGGCTTAGCATTGGCTAGAATACTAATGACTTTTGTGTCTGGTTTATGTAGTTCAGGAAAGTAGAAGGTTTAGGATCAATTTGATAAAGATTTTTTTTTAAATTGTTTAGAATGATAAGAGAAGAATTAGAAGCTTAGGTCTTTTGTGTGTATTTAACCTTGTTTTTAACTAGATATAAGTCTGTAGTATTGTAAAAGAATGCCAGAAGGATAAAAAGTTGACGAATAACTTTGTTTTTAATTTTTCAATTTTTAGTCATAGTACACATCGGACATTTGGAAAACAGCAGTGGCAACAACTGTATGACACACTAAATGCCTGGAAACAAAACTTGAACAAAGTGAAAAACAGCCTTTTGAGTCTTTCTGATACATGAATTTTTATGCTATATATAAAATTTTGTTCTTTTTGGAAAAAATCTAAATCATAGTAAAACAAACTAAAATTTGACTACAGTCTGGACATTTATGTCTTAAGTTTAAAAGAAATGTAAAAAGTCACAAGTCTCAGAGGATACAAAGTAATCAGTTGCAAAGGGTCACTATCTGTCTTGTATATGACTTAAGTTGTGTTCTGCAAGGAAGGGGGTTAAAGGTGCAAGAGCTTTGATGAAAGGATATATGGAGGAAAGCAAATTTAACTTAGGGGAATTGGATGCCGGCAGCCCTCTTATCTATCTTAAATGAAACATTTGTAAAAGCGTAACTTCATCACATCAAAAAAAATTGGAAAACTGAGGATTAACTGTAAAGCTTTAGGTGCGGCAGTTCGTTCTAGTCAAAACTGTATTATTGATATTTCAGTGAAATCAGTTCACCACTGAAAGCATTTATCAACATTCTTTTAATCTGTCATTTTTTCCAACATCTCTTCTGCTTTTCTTTTCTTAGGTTGGTTGTCATTTTCTAAGCTTAGGAAGTTTTCGATTTCATTAATTTGATTTGTTACTAGGCTCTGCCAGTCATCCTCACCAGCAGATAGTGCTGCTGCATCAGTAAGATCTTTAATCTTGGTTGCCTGAAGAACTGATTTCAGGGGCTTTATTTCCACCTAGGAAAGACCAGACTTGTTTGGCTTACCATTGAAATTACTTGTTTTTTTTTTTAAGTCCTTAATAAAGCTCTGCAATTATTAGTATGTGAAAAAGCCAGCATTTTTCTTGACTAATTTTCAACAACTACCTTAATTTGGCATGAAAAAAAAACAATAAAATGTGAATCTGGAGGCTTATGCCTATGCTCCTTAAGTTCCCTAATAAGTTCAGGGATACCATGAACATTTTCTGAAAAGTCTTAAGCTTACATTGAAAGAAAAGATATTTAAAACAATTGCAGATCAAAATCTGTTTTGATTTCTCTTCCCTTCCCAATTGTGTCTGTTTTGTGTCTTCTAATCAAAACCAGGAGAAAATTAAAAATGCTAATGGAGGAGGGCACCTGGGTGGCTCAGATGGTTAAGTGTCTGCCTTCAGCTCAGGTCATGATTCTGGGGTCCTGGGATTGGACTCTCTGCTCAGCAGGGAATCTGACTGTCTCTCCCTCTACTGTTCCCCCTGCTTGTGCTCCCTTATTGTCAAATAAATAAAATCTTAAAAAAAGAAATGCTAACAGAGGTAGACTGCCATGTAGAAACTGCCTTTTACTTTGATTCCTCTCCTCCTTCAGAGCACCATTGTTGGACAGAATGGAAAGAGCAGTGAGGTATTTGGAAGTTGGCATGTTTCCAAAGCACTGCATTGGGTAATACTTACTTTTTAACACAGTATTATAAAAGTTTTTCATTTTAAGATTTTTTTTTTCTGATAGTAATTATACTTTTTCCCCTATTATCTAAACTTCCAATAAAGAAATGAAAATCACTAGACATCTGTCCGGAGAGACCAGTCAACATTTTGGTACGGCTTGCTTCTGGTCTTTTTTTCTAAGCATATTTGATCATTCTATAGAATTTTATATCTTGTTTTTTCCCTTTGTGGGCTGTTTCCTAGGTTTTAAAGATTTCTCATAAACCATTGTCAATGACTGCACAAAATTTCTGGGGGAAAAAAAAACGGTCAGTGGTCTTCTGATTCCAGACAAAATCTGGTGGTAAAAGGCTATTATGTATTTTAGAAATAAAGAACAGAGTAAGAATTACATTCATATTAACTAAAATCTCAACTACCATTAAACATTTTGATATAAATATTCTGGTCTCTTCTGTGTGTATATGCATACTTGCAAAATCTGGATCATAATTTTATCATTTTCTGTTCTGTGTTTAAAACATTTAATAGTATTTTCCTCTTAAAAGTCTAAGAATATGGCTCCATTATATTCCGTGTTCCATAATGTAGTATGTTGAAGTTGCTTGGAAATGCTTACTATTGTAAATTAGGCTATAATGAATATAATGTGTTTACAGATCTTTGAGTATTATCTTACATTAGAATCTGGAAACAGGGCATTAGACTGGAAACAGGGCATATGCATAACGTTTTCAAAGTGAGATTATATAGTGATAATTTTTCAGTAAGCTTAGTTTACATTTAACTTCAGTTCCCTAAGGGTTGCTAGTTGGGATGGATCTATTTGGCTCATGAGAATTCTACAGTCAGCCACAGTCCCCTTGAACTCTTAGCCTCTGATCTTTGTGGTGATGCTGTGTTCATAGCTGACTGCCTGTGTCTTTATGAAATAACAGATGAAAAACCAAAGTATCAGCACAGGACTTCGCAGAGACCACGGGCAAGTCATTTAAGCTTTGTGGCCTCACTCTTAGCACTGTTTAGTTGCAAAATTGTAGTGTTAGTTGCTATTGTAGTGTAGCTGATACTGGATAAAAATGTGTATAAATGTGTATTTCTGATAATATCTGGCATGTAAGTACCCAGCATATGCATTTAGCTTACAGGGCCAGAATGAATATAAGTCATCCATGCAGTATGGAGAATGGGTCTAGAGAAATACATCAAATCTAAATTTAGGTTGCCGATTTTGATCTAAACTGACTGATGGTCTGTATGTTTTAATGGGGGTCTCTCACAATGCTTGATGCATTTTGGTGCATTTGATATCAAGTTCAGATTACTAATTTTCCAGAATCCTTGACTTTTTTGTCTTGATGGAGAGAAAAACATTAACACATACCTGCTCTAGTTTCTTTCCCCTTAACTACCTACTCGTGGGAGGGGCAAGAGCAGGTATGACTGGAGAAACAAGATGCAGTGTCGATGAAAGTTTACACTTAACAAAACTCGTCATATTGGGCTTAGTTGAGGTTTTGCAGCCTACAGCAGTAATTCTAGTTGCAGACATGTTGCTACATATCGTTTTGCTCCTTCCTTTACCGTCACTTCCTTTTAAAAATCACTTCATTACCTCTGTACCTCCTCTTTCTGCCTTAAAAGATCTACTCTTTGGCCTAAAATTTCCCCCAGTCAGATTACCAGTCTTCTTTGCATTTTAAAATTTAAATGAACTTAATTTTAAAAGGAAAATAAAATACACTGTTAAAAGCTGTTATTTGTTAAGGCTGTGCTAGTGCTGTAATTTTTGTTTTACAGGTGCTAAGGTAAAGTTACTTAATGTGTACCTCTAAAATTGAAAAAAATATACAATGACTTTAAAATCGGCCACTGTGCAGTTGGTTTTTTTCTGTAAGTAATCTTTCCTAAACTTTTTAGGTTATACCTTTTAGCAGTTAACACCTGTAATTGCCTATTTTTAAGATTTTTGAACAGTACAGGCTTTTTCATGCTCAAGTTTTGCACTCTAAGATAAAAAATAGCTTATAAATTTTGCCAAAAAAACTGATCAGCTGTGGTCAGTTGCTTTTCATATGACAGATGGACTTGTGGAGCCATGTAATCTCTACAAATACTTTGCTTAAAATATATATAAATCCATACTTAGAATATCACATATATTAAGGGTATTTGATCCCTTTGCATACTGTGTTCTAATGGAAATAATTTTTTTTTGCAATAGTTTTACCAAAATGACGTAATTACTTAAGCACGATCAAGAACAATGGAACTTAATTGATTGCATTATTTTGAGACCTCGTTTATTAAGATAAAATTTTAAATGTTCAAATGCCCCTACTCCTAAATTTAGGTGACTAAAAAAAAAGAAGTACATACATAATACACTACCTCACACTGTCCTTCCCAAAACAGGCTGGGTTATATCTATTTGATTTATACACTGTGACTTTTTCCTGCTGTTTTCCATCAACCTTAATTGTGAAAAATGGTGCCATGTTGCCCTCTTGATATTATTTTGGAGATCAGTTAGGTCTTAAAGCATCCAGATGCATACAGTTCTACACATATCTGTAGAATTAGCTCACTAAGGTCTGCTCGGCAATATTTTTAATTGACTTACGTGTTCTGTGGGAAAAGAAGAATCGTAAAAAGTCTTTGCAGTTGCATTCCTCTCTTCACTGGGCTCTCCCTTGGGATCTGGATGGATACTCGAGTTATTCAAAGTGTCAGCAACTCTGTTAATGCTGGTAGTATCTGGTTGACAAAGAGGAAATGGCAACAACTGAATTTTATTCTCCAGGCACTCATTTTAGGACTGAACTTGTTTTTCTCTGATCCTATCTATGCTTTTGTATTTAAAAAGTAACTATTTTGTTTTTACTTTGAATATTCTATAGTTTTCACTGACTTTGCTCTTAATATACATTAGGCATTTCATTTCAGAAAACAAAATTTTATTGCTACTTTCTAAAACCTGCTGGTTTCACACTGAAATGAGTGAAATGGTGTAAATATCTTCAAAGACAAAATAACTCCCATAAAATGTTACCCTCATTCCCCTGGTTATTGCATTGCCACAGATGTAAACATATTAAGATTGATGGGAAAAAGTCTGAATCAACTAAAAGTCAGATTTATAAAATATATTTAAAGAAACTGGCCACGGTAAGAAGCCCAACAAACTGGCTGACTAGTAGGGGTCACTGGAATTTAATAAGTAGATAAAAATGATTTAGAGAAACACGTCAGCTTTGAAGGTTAAAAGATACTTGTAACTTTTATGAGTGGATATTTTTACAAGTTGAATTTCTACAGAATTTTCAATCTCCCCTTCCATCCTTATTTATATCATTGAGCTTTAACGTAGAAGAAAAGCCTTATGAGAAAACAGTCAACATGAGACCAGTGCCTTAACAGCACTTGCCTAACTGCAGCATTCAACAGATTCAAAATTAATGGAATCTAAAGTTAATACATTTTATTCTATTAGGAAAGTTACAATGTGTAAGATGAGGTTTTACAGTATTTTGGTGGTTTCCGTTTTTCCCTGCATTACCTGTCTATGCTAGTAAACCTGATATGCTTATTTTGCTTTTAATTCCCAATTTTTCTCTTCAAATTTCTATTAATTGCCTCTTTTTAAAAGTATCTGGTAGCTCTAAGGGCCGTTCAGAGCTTTCCTTGTAATCTGCATTTAATGGGTCTAAAATCACACTGTTCAATGGCCAAGTTCCCTTAAAAATCTAAGAATATCTTTAACCTCAATAACTTTCACTATAGGATTGCTATTAACAAAGTAAACTTTTTTCATGATAATCAAACTGTTTGTTAAAGTTATATCTGTACAGCATTTATACATGATATGTAGTATATTTCTATTTTTAAATATTTTTGGTAGGAAAAATTTCAAATACACAAAAATAGAACATGAACTTAGACCATCACCCTGCTTAAACACCCGTCAGTGTTAAGTCCTATGTATTTCATCCATTTACCTCCCCCCTTATTTTTTATTCTAGAATATTTTTATAAAGCAAAACTTGGACACTTAATTCATGTGGTGGTTAGAATACATATTCTCTGAAATGTTGAATATTTGAATGTTTTAATGTTGGTACATAACTAAGGGATTACGTTTAAAGTGTTTGAGTTACAAATATCAGTGATACGAAATGCATTAATGTTACACCTCAACAGTGTTTATAAAATGAAAGCTGGATTCTGGTGCTGGTGAAGGGAAGCTAGAAGTAGAAAAGTCAAGGAAAGAGGGAGAAAATTGGGAGAAGAAAATGAGGGAAGTTTTTTCAGTATAGAATGAAAAGGAATAAACATGCCCACTGGCAGAAGCCTTATCAACAATTGAGATTCTAATTAGATAGTTGTTGCTAATTTAAAATTAATGACCTGGACCTGTGATTATTTCTGCTATTTCCAGTTCCTTGGTGAAATTTTAATTTCCAGTATGCATTTGCATCTTAGTACATGTTGATATTAGTGGCTTAGATTTAGGTGAAAAGAAATCCACTATTTAAATAAAACCTTTCCTACTTTTACATATATACATGTATAGAGTATCTTAGGTTTAGGTAAAAAATATGTAAGTGGTTTCATTTTAAACATAAATAGCCCCTTTATCAGGAATAAGGAGTAGAAATTCAAATTTTAAAAAAAAAACCATAAACATTGTTTTCTTACCTGGTCCAATATCCTTCCTGATATCATCATCGTTTTTGCAAAGTGTTACTGAAACCAGATTTTTGTTTGCTGATGGGCCTACTGGTCTCTCCTTCAACAAAGGAATGCTAGAAGTTGAAGTGCTCAGTGTTTGACTTTCAGTTTGATTTACTTTTGACCAAGGACTGGGGTCTAAGAAATTCACATATACTGGAATTTTCTCAGTTTTTTTATCTGAAGTTGAAAGATCAAAGGCTGACCTTCCACTTCTGTTTACTAAATCTCCAGATGGCTTTTTGTGAAATGAACATGATTCTTCCAGCTGTCCTTCACTGTAAATTTTTCCTGAAACAATGTCATTTAATGACTCTGTTTTCTCTGTATTATTTAACAATGAATGCTGTCTTTCATTGACATTCACAAAAAGGAAGAGGTCATTTTTTGTGGCGTTAGTTATCTGAGTATTATCAATCTGACTCTCTTTATTAGAAAACTGTATTTCTGTGGAAGTTTGCATAGGAACAGCAATTTTCATGTCTTCAGCTTGTGAAGTATGTATATTCTCATTTTTAGCCTGAAGATGGGAAGTGGTTGCACTGTTTTCTAAGTATCCCAGACAGCTCTTCAGCTGGCTAGTGTGCATCTCATTCAGATTTTCCCGCATAGTTCTTTCACCAGGGCTTGAGTTGGGTTTCACCAACATAGGCATAATATTAACATTTTTATCTGAATTCTTAAGAAGTACTTTCAAATTCTCACTGAAAGCAGCCGATGAAATGGGCTTGTTAGTTGCTGTGTCAGAGGGAATAGTCGGTTCAGGTCTCTCTGAAGTATCATTACAGATTTGCTGGAAAACTGAAGTTTGTTTAAATGGCAATACACTGCACTCACTTTCCTTATTTAACAGTTGCATTTGGTTTATTTTACATTGTTTATCATCTAACATAACATTACTTGACTCCTGTAAACTGTATTTCTGACACTGAAGAGCATTCTTTTCTACATTGAGAGATGGATCCAGATCTGCTTTGGTTTGGTCACTACTTGTAATTTCCTTCTCTGTGGCATTTTCTTGAATCCCTGGAAGCAATCTGAACCGTTCAAATGGTTCGTCTTCAGAAACATCTTTCTTTTGATTTGTATGCTGAGCCACCTCACTTAGGATATTGTTAGATGATCTGTTATTATCAACCTCCAGATGAGCATCTGCATTGTGAAGATCGAATCCTTTAGTTCCTTCTAGGAGTATCTTTTCTGTTTCTATTGATCTGTCTGCCACTAAAAAAGAATTTTTTGGTGATTTAAATTCTGTACATCCATTGTCTTTTCCTGAACCCACCTTGTCTTTTATTTCTGCGGTAACTGCTTTTCTAAAGTCAGTAACATTCAAGGTTTGTGCTTGACTAATTAGTTCTTTTTCTGTGCCGAGGTTTTTGCTTAGGGAGATTTCACTCGGATTTCTATCCTGAGATACAGTAGGATCAGTTTCATTTTTGGAGCTTTCTTCAAAAAGCTGTAAATCTGTCATGAAGAGAACACAGTAAATTTTTATATTATACCCTAAAACCTGCTTTTATAAGACATAATGTATTACCTATTTATGTAAAAACATTTAGCCTTAAATATTTCATTGTCCATTACACAAACATTACAATACCAATTTTACCAAATATTCAATTCCCTTGGTCATAATAACATTTAGCATGCTAAATATTTGGCTCTTCTCATATTAAATTTTGATTTCACAAAGTATTTTTGGTTTAAAAAGAGGGAAGTTGAGGGTATACGGAAATGGTTTTTAGTTTTCTAGTCTGTTACACTTCCTTTTGAGCATACAGTACAATGCCATGTAAACACACAGCCAAGTAAATAAAAATGAATTTATCCTAACAAGTTAGACTCTAATTTCTAGTACTACTGTCAATTATTTAACCAAGGAACCTGAAGATCTAATTGGCTTTATTAAATGATTCACTGAATCAGACAGCATCCTATCTAGCAAAGAAAAAAGAGCCCCATTGAGCTACAGAGAAAAAGGTTTTTAAAGGTAGAGAATGAATAGACAGAAGAAATTATTAGCAAAGAATACATTGTTTTAGGCAAGGCCGCCCTCCTACAGAGAAAGAAAGAGGTCAATGGATTTCTTACTGCTGACCAGAAGATTCCAGGTTGACTAATGAAAGGTTACATTCCTGAGGATTGAAGCTGCAGTTTGGTTGGTATTAAGTTTTGGTTTGCTGACATGGGTTCTTAACATGAGTAACTCCATTTTGGGCCTGTGGTTTTCTTTTTACCACTCCTGAGGATCCAGAATTGCTAGCTGTTTCTTCAAGACTGACAATTACCACTTTTTATTCATTACTTTCTAAGTATTTTAAAGTTTGGAGATACTTTTGTGCAAATGTATAGAATACTTAAGAAATATGTTTTATTCATCTAGGTTTTAACCATAGATTTCAAATTTTCCATATAGTTAAAATAACCTAGAATACGAAATTCAGGACTTGAAGGGCTTTAGTCCATTCATTTTCTCTACAACATCTCCACCAAGTGGTGGTTCAGCCTAGGTTTGAACACCTTCATAAAATAAGTCTGTGGTCTTTATAAGCAATTCTTTTTCAAGATGCACAAGTTTAGTAAATTATTTCAATGGTTACAGAAAGGCATTTGAACTAAGAAAAGTGCTCTAGGTCTGATACTCAGAAGGTTATTCATATCCCAGAGAACACACTCCACAAAGCAGTGAATGCAGAAAACTGAACACAGAAAGCTATGGAGTAAGTGATAAGGAAAGGCAGAAATAGAATTTTCCCCAAAAATACTAACTATAAAGAATAGCTCAAAAGAAGCCATCTTAAGACCATACACAAATGAAAAAGAGTTTCTTCAACTACAGTATAGGATCCTCAAAGCAAAGACTTTAATTGGTACTCCCCTGCATTCCATAGATGGCCTTGCACAGCACTTTGACAGATCCTTTATTTGTGGGAGAAAGGGGGAGCTCAGTATTTAAAATTAGAAAATAGCAATATGCTGGTTACCTTCTAAGATGACTTCTATAAACGGACCCTCTTTCTTCTCCTTTTCTCTGTAGTTCGTATCTGAACAAAAACTCAAAGTATCCTTCTTTATTTCTTGCCCAGAATTGTATTTCTGTATGATGTTTTCTGATTTTTCCATTGACATTTCACTGTTTTTAGAATTTACTTCTGGAATATTCTAATGGAAAATGAAAAAAAGTACCTTTAATGTAAAAACATTGTTAAATAGTATAAGACATCTGAACAAATTCTTCTGATAAAAGTACAATCTGTTTCAAGTCAACCATTCAGCAATTTCTATTTGAAGGCCAAATTACTTACTAAATGTAGTATACTACGCTTTGTAATAAGATCTCTTAAACTTCATTTTGTATAGTTTATCATATTTAAACAAAACAGACCTTTTGATGTTTTCAATATGCATTCTACGTTATTATATATCTCACACATTATATATAATAAAATAACCACTCATTAAAAGCAAGGTAGTCATGGTTAGCAAACTGTTTTGAGTATTCGGTATTTTTATGTATCTTGAAAGTAGTTCATCAGTACAAAATCCTTTTATTCCCTCTATATTCAGCACATAGCCATTGAAACACTGCACTAAGCTTTCAGATGCAATAAAGAACAGCCTACAGACCCTAGCCTCAAGAAACAATCCAGGAGGAAGATAGGAAAATAATCTAGATGAGGATAGGAGGCACTCCAGGGAAAGCAAAAGACATACACAGATGCTAAACACAGCAAGATTATAGTCTTCATGAACTACTCAGGATTTCTTTCAGCTAGAGCTTAGGTTGCTGGGAGAATGGAGAGATGGGAGGCTTGAGGTAAGCTATGCCCAGATCATTAAGGGCCAAATACAGCATGCTGAGGGTTTCCAGGAAGACCTGAGAAGTCACTGAAGGGTTTTAGACAAGGTAATAAACACGATCTGATTGGAAAGACCATTCTGGCTGCAGCATCAAGAATAATGTTTTTTAAACTTCATTGATTAAAAACTGCTATGAGAATTAAACGTTCTACAACACAGCACACCAGATACCTACTCAATGAGATTATATTCTGTTTTCTATGCTGCTTTATTTCATTTTTTAAAGAATGCTGGTCACAGACCACTAAACTAATTTACATGAACGACTAATAGGCTGCACCTAGAAGTCTGAAAAATACTGAATTAAAGGGAGGCAACATGAGGCAGAGAGATGGATCAGAAGAGTGTCCTACATCACAGATATATTCAGAACATTTCATCCCAAAGCAACAGAATACACATTCTTCTCTAGTGCACATGGAACATTCTCCAGAATAGATCACATCCTTGGTTCTAAATCGGGTCTCAACCAGTATCAAAAGATTGGGATCATTCCCTGCATATTTTCAGACCACAATGCTCTGAAGCTAGAACTCAATCACAAGAGGAAATTTGGAAAGAACCCAAATACATGGCGACTAAACAGCATCCTTCTAAAGAATGAATGGGTCAACCAGGAAATTAAAGAAGAATTGAAAAAAGTCATGGAAACAAATGATAATGAAAATACAACAGTTCAAAATCTGTGGGACACAACAAAGGCAGTCCTGAGAGGAAAATATATAGCGGTACAAGCCTTTCTCAAGAAACAAGAAAGGTCTCAGGTACACAACCTAACCCTAAAGGAGCTGGGGAAAGAACAAGAAAGAAACCCTAAACCCAGCAGGAGAAGAGAAATCATAAAGATCAGAGCAGAAATCAATGAAATAGAAACCAAAAAAACAATAGAACAAATCAATGAAACTAGGAGCTGGTTCTTTGAAAGAATTAACAAGATTGATAAACCCCTGGCCAGACTTATCAAAAAGAAAAGAGAAAGGACCCAAATAAATAAAATCATGAATGAAAGAGGAGAGATCACAACTAACACCAAAGAAATACAGACAATTATAAGAACATACTATGAGCAACTCTATGCCAACAAATTTGACAATCTGGAAGAAATGGATGCATTCCTAGAGACATATAAACTACCACAACTGAACCAGGAAGAAATAGAAAGCCTGAACAGAACCATAACCAGTAAGGAGATTGAAACAGTCATCAAAAATCTCCAAACAAACAAAAGCCCAGGGCCAGACGGCTTCCCGGGGGAATTCTACCAAACATTTAAAAAAGAACTAATTCCTATTCTCCTGAAACTGTTCCAAAAAATAGAAATGGAAGGAAAACTTCCAAACTCATTTTATGAGGCCAGCATCACCTTGATCCCCAAACCAGAAAAGGATCCCATCAAAAAAGAGAACTACAGACCAATATCCTTGATGAACACAGATGCAAAAATTCTCACCAAAATACTAGCCAATAGGATTCAACGTACATTAAAAGGATTATTCACCACGACCAAGTGGGATTTATTCCAGGGCTGCAAGGTTGGTTCAACATCTGCAAATCAATCAATGTGATAAAACACATTAATAAAAGAAAGAACAGGAACCATATGATACTCTCCATAGATGCTGAAAAAGCATTTGACAAAGTACAGCATCCCTTCCTGATCAAAACTCTTCAAAGTGTAGGGATAGAGGGCACATACCTCAATATTATCAAAGCCATCTATGAAAAACCCATCGCAAATATCATTCTCAATGGAGAAAAACTGAAAGCTTTTCTGCTAAGGTCAGGAACACGGCAGGGATGTCCGTTATCACCACTGCTATTCAACATAGTACTAGAAGTCCTAGCCTCAGCAATCAGACAACAAAAAGAAATTAAAGGCATCCAAATCGGCAGAGAAGAAGTCAAACTATCACTCTTCGCAGATGATATGATACTATATGTGGAAAACCCAAAAGACTCCACTCCAAAACTGCTAGAACTTGTACAGGAATTCAGTAAAGTGTCAGGATATAAAATCAATGCACAGAAATCAGTCGCATTTCTCTACACCAACAACAAGACAGAAGAAAGAGAAATTAAGGAGTCCATCCCATTTACAATTGCACCCAAAACTATAAGATACCTAGGAATAAACCTAACCAAAGAGACTAAGAATCTATACACAGAAAACTATAAAGTACTCATGAAAGAAATTGAGGAAGACACAAAGAAATGGAAAAATGTTCCATGCTCCTGGATTGGAAGAATAAATATTGTGAAAATGTCTATGCTACCTAAAGCAATCTACACATTTAATGCAATTCCTATCAAAGTATCATCCATTTTTTTCAAAGAAATGGAACAAATAATCCTAAAATTTATATGGAACCAGAAAAGACCGTGAATAGCCAAAGGAATATTGAAAAAGAAAGCCAAAGTTGGTGGCATCACAATTCTGGACTTCAAGCTCTATTACAAAGCTGTCATCATCAAGACAGCATGGTACTGGCACAAAAACAGACACATAGATCAATGGAACAGAATAGAGAGCCCAGAAATAGACCCTCAACTCCATGGTCAACTAATCTTCGACAAAGCAGGAAAGAATGTCCAATGGAAAAAAGACAGCCTCTTCAATAAATGGTGTTGGGAAAATTGGATAGCCACATGCAGAAAAATGAAATTGGATCATTTCCTTACACCACACACGAAAATAGACTCAAAATGGATGAAGGACCTCAATGTGAGAAAGGAATCCATCAAAATCCTTGAGGAGAACACAGGCAGCAACCTCTTTGACCTCAACTGCAGCAACATCTTCCTAGGAACATCGCCAAAGGCAAGGGAAGCAAGGGCAAAAATGAACTATTGGGATTTTATCAAGATCAAAAGCTTTTGCACAGCAAAGGAAACAGTTAACAAAACCAAAAGACAACTGACAGAATGGGAGAAGATATTTGCAAACGACATATCAGATAAAGGGCTAGTGTCCAAAATCTATAAAGAACTTAGCAAACTCAACACCCAAAGAACAAATAATCCAATCAAGAAATGGGCAGAAGACATGAACAGACATTTCTGCAAAGAAGACATCCAGATGGCCAACAGACACATGAAAAAGTGCTCCATATCACTCGGCATCAGGGAAATACAAATCAAAACCACAATGAGATACCACCTCACACCAGTCAGAATGGCTAAAATTAACAAGTCCGGAAATGACAGATGCTGGCGAGGATGCGGAGAAAGGGGAACCCTCCTACACTGTTGGTGGGAATGCAAGCTGGTGCAACCACTCTGGAAAACAGCATGGAGGTTCCTCAAAATGTTGAAAATAGAACTACCCTATGACCCAGCAATTGCACTGCTGGGTATTTACCCTAAAGATACAAACGTAGTGATCCGAAGGGGCACGTGCACCCGAATGTTTATAGCAGCAATGTCTACAATAGCCATACTATGGAAAGAACCTAGATGTCCATCAACAGACGAATGGATAAAGAAGATGTGGTATATATATACAATGGAATACTATGCAGCCATCAAAAGAAATGAAATCTTGCCATTTGCGACAACGTGGATGGAACTAGAGGGTATCATGCTTAGCGAAATAAGTCAAGCGGAGAAAGACAACTATCATATGATCTCCCTGATATGAGGGAGAGGAGATGCAACATGGGGGGTTAATGGGGTAGGAGAAGGGTAAATGAAACAAGTTGGGTATGGGAGGGAGACAAACCATAAGTGACTCTTAAAATCACAAAACAAACTGAGGGTTGCTGGGGGGAGGGGGGTTGGGAGAGGGAGGGTGGGGTTATGGACATTGGGTAGGGTATGTGCTATGGTGAGTGCTGTGAAGTGTGTAAACCTGGAGATTCACAGACCTGTACCCCTGGGGAAAAAATAAATATATGTTTATAAAAAATAAAATTAAAAAAAAAAAAAGAAGAAGAGTGTCCTAGTACCATAGCCCAGGTGATATTAGTAGAGATGAAGAACTGAATAGAAACATGAATTATTTATGAGCTAATCAACAAGACTTGATGAATGATGGGATATAAAACAGTCAAGATAGATTCACAGAGTTTAGGTATGTAGAGGTGACTGGTGGATGTTACTTACTCAACTAGAAAACAGGAGTAGTAGCAGGTGTGGATGAAAATGTCATGGGTTGTTTGAACCTGCTGAGTGTGAAAAGTTAGTAAGATAATAAGGTAGAGATGTCTAATGAACATCTAGATTTATGAATCTGGAGCTTATGAGAAAATTTACCTGGAAATGTAGATCTGAAAATCATTGGTAGAGAGATGGCCACTGAAGATGTACAAGTTGATGTGACTAACTAATGAGAGTGTATTTAAAAGGAAAAAAAGGGGTAAAGCATAAAATGCTACTGAAAACCACAAAAAGGGGCAGAAGAAGACAAGCTTGCAAAGGATAAATCTGTAAAGGAGAATGACAAAAACAGTATGGTAGTTACCAGGAGCTTTGTAGTCTTGGATAAATACGGGTTCAAATCTGGTTTCAGTACTTACTAAGTAGGAAATCTTAGAAGAATATAGTAGTTAACCATTGCTGTGTAACAAGTTACCCAAACTTAGATGTTTAAACCAGCAAACATTTATTATGCCATAGTTTCAATGAATCAGGAAATCACGAATGATTTGGCTTTGTGACTCAGGGTCTCTCATAAGGCTCTACGCAAGCTGTTGTTCCTGGAAGCCTTAACAGGGGCTGGAGGGTCTGCCCCTAAGAAGGCTCACTCAATGGCTGGCGGTTGGTGCTGGCTGTTCGGTGGGTGCCTAAGTTCTCTTCTATGGGGCCTTTCTTCCTCCAGGAACCTGACTCTACAGGGAGAGAGATGGACACAGGATCAAAAAGGTTTTTTTGTGTACCTTGTAAAATGAGAGAAACCTTAGAATGTTTCATTGTAAATGGAAAAATATAAACTAGTAACTCACAAAAGAAATATAACTGACAAACATAAAATATGTTTGGGGCAGCTGGTTGGCTCAGTTGGTAAGCATCTACCTTTGGCTCGGGTCATGATCCCAGGGTTCTGGGACTGAGCCCCGCATGGGGCTCCCTGCTCGGTGGGGGGCCTGCTTCTCCTTCTGCCTGCTCTACCTGCTGCTCCCCCTGCTTTGTTCCCATTCTTGTTTTATCTCTCTCTGTCCAAAAAAGTGAATAAAATCTTTAAAAAATACATGTTTAATAAAAATGCAAATTAAAACTGATTAAGGTAAGAATTCAGAGAGTTTGGGTATACAGGTGTTTTTATATGTGGTTGGTGGGAGTATAAACAATCTTTCTGGGGGTGCCTGGGTGGCTCAGTGGGTTAAAGCCTCTGCCTTTGGCTCGGGTCATGATCTCAGGGTCCTGGGATCGAGTCCAGCATTGGGTTCTCTGCTAGGCAGGGAGTCTGCTTCCCTTCTTCCCTCTCTGCCTGCCTCTCTGCCTACTTGTGATCTCTGTCAAATTAAAAAAAAAAAAAAATCTTTCTGGAAGGCAGTCTCACAATATGTGTCAAAATTATAAGGAGCAAGCTCTTTGATCCAGCAATACTATTTTTGGAAATTTATCCTAAAGAAATCATCACAAAAGTACACAAAGATATTTGTATAAGGATGTTCTACAGTAGAGGAGTAGAGAGATTAATTATGGCACATCTCATTCATACAATTGGAACTGCTATACATGTCAATTTCTACTGACTTAGAAAGCCACTATTTCAGTTAAAGAGGCAGTTTCTTGAAAGGTTTAATATAGACTCAGCAAATCCACTCTAGGTTTATACCTCCCCAAAACTGAAAACAGAGACTCACACAAATGGCTGAATGCCAGTATTCAGCAGCGTTATTCACAGTAGCCAAAAGGTGAAGACCCAAGTGTCATTAACAAATAAATAGATAAACAAAATGTGGTATATCCATTCACTGGAATATTACTCTGCTGTAAAAAGGAATAAGGTTCTAATATAGGCTGTAACATGGGTGAACTCTGAAAATCTCATGCTAAGTGAAATAAACCAGATAAAAAGGACAAATATTACACAATTCCACTCATATAAAAATATATAGAATAGGCAAATTCATAGAGTCAGAAAGTAAATTAGAGGTTACCAGAAGCTGGGGAGAGGGGAGGTGGGGAGTCACTGGTTAATAGTTAAACAGTTTCAATTTGGAATGATGACAAATTCTTGGAAATATTGGCGAAGACTGCACAACACTGTACTTAATAATTAATTGCAATTAATGCAACTGAATTGTAATTTTAAATGTCAACAGAAAGGACAGAGATGATGGATTTAGCAAAAAAAAATTTTAACTATTACAGATGTTCAAAGATTTAAAGAACAACACGAATATAATAAAAATATACCCCCCAAAAGAATCAAATGGAAATTCTAGAGATGATATATATACACTATCTGAAATAAAAACTCACTGTATAGTCTTAACCAAGATTAAACATATTAGAACAAAAGATAATTGGACTTTAGGGCACAGAACAATAGAAAATCCCAATGGGAGAAGACAGAGAAAAAAGACTGAAAACAATGTACAGCACCTGTTAACCTGGGGAACACTATCAAGCAGTTGAATGTATGTGTAGTTGAAGTCCCATAAGAGGAGAAGGGGACAGAAAAAAAAATCTTTGAAGAGGTAATGACCAGAAATTCACCAAATGTGATGAAAACTCATTCCACATATTCACAAATCATTCAATAAATCCCAAGCAAAATATACACAAAGAAAACCAAACCAAGGCAGGATATGATAAAGAGGGATGTGAATGTAACAACTGTAGACTTGCCAGAAGCAATGCAAGCAACAATGCAACAGCGTCTTCAAATGAATGAAAGAGAAAACTGTCCATCTAGAATTTTAGATCCACTGAAAATACCCTTTACAAATTAAGGAGAAATACACACTTTTCCAGACAAAAGCTGAGAGGATTCCTCACCAGATGTGCACACACATGCACATACTTACACAAACACACAAATATGAAAGGAAGCTCTTCAAGCTGAAGTACTAGGATACCAGCTAGAAACCTGGACCTACACTAATGAGTAAAGAGTGCCTGAAATGGTAAATATGATTGAAGGTAAAAGATATTTTCTAATTCTTCATTTTCTTAACCAGGTTAAAAAAAAAGGTTAAAATTTTAAAGTAAATAACACTACATGGTGGAGTTGATAACATGTAAAAGTAAAGTGTATTATAAAAATAACACAAAAACCAGGAAGGAGAAAATGAGAATATAGTATTGTGAGCTTCTTACTAATCAGAGAATTTGGCATAATCTTATTTGAAAGCAGACTATAATCAATTACTCCAGAAAAAACTTGGCAAACTATGGCCAGTGTGCCCAATATGGCCTACTGTTTTGGCATATATACTTTTATTGGTACACAACCATACCCATTTATGAACTACATAGATCAGAATAGTTTTAGTACATTTTATGTTATGTATATTTTACCAGAATAAAAAAATACAAGGAACAGTTCTCAAAGAGAAAAGACTTCCTCATGTTATTACTCAACATAAAGGAATTATGAATATTCCCTTTAGAAAAAGTCACAGGATTAAAAAGGATACATAATGCTAGCACTACTCTTCTCCCACTAACAAGTACACAAAAAAAAAATCAGTAGGGATAGAAAAGACTTGAATAACATTATCAACCAGCCTGATCTAACTGACAGTTATAAAACATTCAACCAACCAATAACAATACACATTCTTTCAAGGGCACATGAAATATTCACCAAAAGAGAGGCACTTGGGTGGCTCAGTCCACTAAGCATCTGCCTTCAGCTCAGGTCATGATCTCAGGGTCCTGGGATCAAGTCCTGTGTCTCTCTTAGGCTCCCTGCTTAGCAGGGAGTCTGCTTCTCACTCTACCTCTGCCCCTCCCCCCGTTCTGTGTGCATGCTCTCTCTTAAATAAATAAAATCTTTTAAAAAAGCAGAAAGAAAAAAAAGAAATATTCACCAAGATAGATAATAGGCTTGGCTAAAAAGCAAGTCTTTTTAAAGAAACTCTTAATCTCACAAACAAACTGAGGGGTGCTGGGGGGTACGGGGGTAGGGATAGGGTGGCTGGGTTATGGACATTGGGGAGGGTATGTGCTATGGTGAGTGCCGTGTATTGTGTAAGCCTGAGGATTCATAGACCTGTACCCCTGGAGCAAATAATACATCGTATGTTAATTTAAAAAAGGATATTTAGATTTAAAAGGATATATTTAGATTTAAAAGGATAAAAGCCTTACAGAAAATGTTCTTTGACCACAACTAAATTATAGTTGAAATCACTAAAAGAAAGATATTTGGAAAATTTTCAAATACTTGGAAATTAAGCCACAGTTGTAAGTCATACCCATATGGTTTATGCCCATACCCATGGATCAAGGAAGACCTCACAAAAGGAATTTTTAAATATGAATAAGGATGAAAACACTACATGTCAGAATTTGTGGAATGAAGCTATAACAATGCTTAGAGGAAAATTTATAGCTTTATATGCTTATATTAGAAAAGAAGAAAGGCCAATAATCAATTGTCTAAGTTTCCATGTTAAGCAGCTAGAAAAAACGTATCAAAGCCAAAGTAAGTAGGATGAAGGAAATAATTAAGTTAACAGCAAAAGCCAATGAAATAGAAAATGAACAACCATGAGAAGGAAATCAATGATGTCAAAACTGGTTCTCTGAGAAGACCAATAACGTTGAAAATCTAGCTAAACTGATGAGAGAGAGAAGGAATGAGGAGGAGAAGGAGGAGTGGGAAGAAGAGAGGCAGGACAACACAAATGGGAGAGAGGACATTAATAAGGAGGAATGTAATAATAAAGGAATATCATGAGCAACTCTTTGCCAACAAATCTGACGACTCAGATGAAAAGGACGAGTTCCCGGAGGGACAAAAATTACCAAACACCACTGTGGTGTAAGTGTCCCAGATAGCCCCCTGGATCCGCGATTTGCGGTATACAGTTGCACTAATGACTAAGATCTCAAAACAGCACAGGGAAAGGGCATATCAGGGTAGAGTCTGGAGCAAAGCAGGTACAAACTTTCAGGAGCCCCATCCCAGTGAAATCATACAGGATATGCTTATCCTGCAACAGTGAATTGTGACAACAAATGTGAATTTTCCTCCACGAGGTAAGCTCATCGGAGATTTCCTGCTCAAGGTTTTTTGGTGCTGGTCATGCAGGCACCACCTGCCCAGTGCGCACCAGAACTCCGGACTCCCAATAAGAAAACACAAGTTCAGAGTAAAGCACGATGTTTAACTAACACTTTAGGCACAGTGAGCCACTCCTGGCAGTTAAGAAATGGTGGGGAACCTTCTCCAGAACCAAGTTTCCAGGTACCAGTCAAGGGCCAACTTTGTATGCAGGCCTTTCTGAGGACAGCATTCACAGGCCTCTCTGTTAACTATTTCTGCACACCAACACAAGAAGAAATAGAGTGAACTGTCCTATCAATAATACTGAACTTGTTATTAAAAATATTCCCACGAAGAAAAAGCAGATAGCTTCACAGCAAATTCTATTTAATATTTAATAAAGACATAATAACAACTCTACACAATACTCCTCTGGGAGTGGGGAACACACTCTAACTCATCTTATGAAGTCAGTATTTCTCTGATATGAAAACCAGACCCAAAGAACACAAAGAAAAACAAATGAAACCTACAGATCAGTATTCCTAATCAATGCAAAATCCTTAACGTAGCATTAACAAATTACATCCAGCCATCTATTAAAAAGATAATAAATATTTCAAGAATGCAGTGTTATTTTAAATTTGTAAATCAATTAATGTAATTAATTGGTTTATAACATATTAATGGAATAAAGAAAAAATGATTATCTCAACAAATACAGAAAAACCATTTCACAAAATTTAATACCCATTCATGATTAAAAACTCAGCAAACTAGGAACAGAAGGAAACTTAATCTGATAAAAAACATATACAAACAACATATAACTAACATCCTATGAAATGGTTAAAGACCAAAAATTCTCCATCTGAGATGGAGGAACAAGGCAAGCAAGTCCACTGTCAAAATTTTCATTCACTACTGTACTAGAGAGTCTTAGCTACTGCGATAAATTGAGAAAAAAGTAAAATTCATACAAAGCAGAAGGAAATAAAACTTCCTTAAATTCACAGATGACATAATATACACAGAAAACCCAAAAATTAGAAGAAAAAAAAACCTACCATTACAATAAATTTTAAATGGTAATAGGATATAAGGTCAATGTATAAAAATCAAATGTTACTTCCATGTACTAGCAAGAAACAATTAGAAAAATTAACTTTTAAAATACTATTTATAATAGGATTCTAAAATATGAAATATTCAGGGATAAATTTCACAAAACACTTTAAAGACTAACACAATGAAAATTATAAAACATTTCTGAGAAAGCTATTAAAGAATGTCTAAATAAATGTAAAGATACACCACGTTCACAAATTGGAGGACTCAGTACTGTTGAGATGTCAGTTCTTCACAAATTAATCTATAGATTCAACACAATCCAAAATCCCACAGTTTTGGGTTTCTCTTTTAGAAACTGACAAACTGATTCTAAAAATTATCTGGAAATGCAAAGGGCGTAGAATAGCCAAAACAATCTTGAAAAAGAAAAAGAAAAAGAAAATCAAGGACTTGCACTACCACATTTTAAGACTTCTTACAAAGCTACAGTAATAAACAAGTGTTGTGTATTGACTTAATGATAAACATATAATCAATGGAACATAATAAAGAATTCAGAAATATATCCACACATATATCAGATCAACTAATCTTCAAAGAATGTAGCAAAGTACAATAAGAGAGGAAAAAAAAATCTTTTCAAAAAATGTGTGTATAGGAACAACTGAAAATCCATGTCCAAAAAATGACCCTCAATCCTTCTATCATGCTGTACACAAAAATAAACTGAAAATGTATCACAGACTACATACTTATACTCATTTTTTTTGAAGTTGGGACCCTGAAAATAGAAAGCAGAGAGAAAATCATCAGTAATGGTCCTAATTTCTTTAGGTTTCATACCCCCCAAACACTTGAATTTTACCTGAAGCTTCTTGTCTTCCTCAAACTTCTTCTGATCACATAATTCATTGTAACGTTCTTGTAACTTAGTATGAGTTTCTTTAAGTGATGATAACTCATTTTTTATTTCATTAATTTCTCCATTAAGTTCTTCAACCTAATACAAAATTTAACCAAAATGAATAGTTATATAAATGTGTATGGGGGCGCCTCAGTGGCTCAGTCAGTTGAGCATCAGACTCTTAGTTTCAGCTCAGGTCGTGTCTCAGTGTCCTGAGATGGAGCCCTGGGGTAGGCTCTGCTCTCAG
This sequence comes from Lontra canadensis, assembly GCF_010015895.1. Classification (NCBI taxonomy): domain Eukaryota; kingdom Metazoa; phylum Chordata; class Mammalia; order Carnivora; family Mustelidae; genus Lontra; species Lontra canadensis. The sequence goes on from NW_022631112.1 coordinate 699,392, forward strand.
CAGGGAGTCCACTTGAGAATCTCTCCCTCTGTCCCCCCACACCGACCGCCCTGCTTGCATACACTCTCATAAATAAATAAGTAAATAAATAAATAAATAAATCTGTTTTGTATGATGATATTTTATTAACACAAATTTTTGGAAATAGTAAAAAAATTTAAATGATCCCAAAGTCATTACTAATTTGAGAGCTACCATTCATTGAATTGTGCTGAGTACTAAAATACAATTTCATACTCATAAAAAAACATATGAGGCTCCCAGATGTTTAAGTAATTTGCCAAGATCAGGTGGATATAGTCAGGCAGGATCCAAATCCAAAGCTAAATATAGGGGTTGTTGTCTTAATTACTACATTTAACAATCTCTTCTTACAAATGAAAAATTATTTTTTTTAAATTCTCTAAAAGTTACACCTTCATTACTTTCTTGAAGTTTTATTTTCTTGTTGCAAATCAGACATACAGATTTTATCTCAACTGAGTGACAAGTACTAAGCACTAAGTAGTGCAAAAATAACTGACACTAGGGGCGCCTGGGTGGCTCAGGTCATGATCTCAGGGTCCTGGGATCGAGCCCCACATCAGGCTCTCTGCTCAGCTGGGAGCCTGCTTCCTCCTCTCTCTGCCTGCCTCTCTGCCTACTTGTGATCTGTATCTGTCAAATAAATAAGTAAAATCTTAAAAAAAAAAAAATAACTGACACTTGAGCCTGATATTTACATCCAGACAAATCTCTTTCGTGGGAACCTCAAATATAAGACAAAGTAAGTGCCACTGAGTCCCTGTGGAGGCTAGCAGACATGAACTCCCCTATTACTTCCTGTCATCTCACCTATTCTTAACCTTTTGTTTTTTTTAAAGATTTTATTTATTTATTGGACAGTAGGTAGAGCGGCAGGCAGAGAGGAGGGGAAGCAGGCTCCCTGCTAAGCAGAGCCCAATGCGGGGCTCAATCTCAGGATCCTGGGATCATGGCCTGAGCCAAAGGCAGAGGCTTTAACCCACTGAGCCACCCAGGTGCCCCTATTCTTAACCTTTTAAAGATCTATCTGTGCAAGGTGCTTTTTTCCCAAGGCTCAACTTTCCATGAGTTTTTTTATCCCATCCTTTCCTATTCCCCTCAAAGCTTAGTTCTGGCACTAATCTCTTCCCTGTTGCTTATTCACAATTCTTCCCACCATACCAGCATGTTCTCTTCCGCCTTACAAACAGAACTAGAACAAGAACAAGCCTTACAAAAGGAACAAATATGCTCTTCTCACAGTCTTAACTCATTTCTCTCCTCGACCCAATTACTCTCTCTCTCTCTCTCTTTTTAAGATATTTTATTTACTTGAGAGAAAGAGAGAATGAGAGAGCGACATGGGGGGGGTGTCAGAGGGAGAAGCAGACTCCCCGCTGAGCAGGGAGCCCGACATGGGACTCGATCCTGAGACTCTAGGATCATGACTTGAGCCAAAGGCAGTTGTTTAACCAAATGAGCCACCCAGGTACCCATCTCTCTTCCTTTAAAAGAAAAAAGATCTATTTCTTTTAGAGAGAGGAGAGAATGTGCATGCGTTGGGAGAGGGGCAGGAGGAGAGAATCTTCAAGCAGAATCCCTGCTGAGCGTGTTGTGACATGGGGCTCGATCTCACGAGTCTGAGATCATGAACTGAGAGGAAGCCAAGAGTTGGACACTTAATGAATTGAGCCACCAGGAGTCCATCTCACTTCTATAATATAAAAGTCCACACTTGGCTACTTCCAAATTCTAACTTCCCAACCCTCCTTAACAACCTGACTCCTGCCCTCACTATTCTACAGATCTCCACCCACACACACACAGATACCACCTGCAAATTAGCCAAAAAGGCTTTTTCCCAAGTTTCATACCAGTTAACAGCTCTGCAGCTTGTTCTTGGAACAGCCTCTTTTCTTTGTTTTCATGGCATTACTCTTCCTATATCCTCCCACCTTTCTCACTGTTCTTACCAGGCTCCTCCTCCCACCCTGTCCCAACACACACACACCCTACTGTTTCTTCTTTAACCTTCTTCTCTTGTCCTCTACTCCTTCAATAGATGATTATAACTATACCTTGAAATTTTATCTTTATGCTAATAAACCTTAAATCTGTATCTCATCTCTCAACTTCTCTCCTAAGATAAGATTCACATTTCCAAATGCATGGTACGCATTTCAGGCTAGATGTCCTGCAGGCACTATACATTCACCAGCTTCCAAATTAAAGTCGTTCTTTTCTTCTACCAAATCTGCTTCTCCTTTTACATTTCTTATGTGAATTAATGACATTATCATTCTACTTGTTACACTAATCTCAGAGTCATGTTTGACTCCTTTCCCCTTCTAATATTTATTATATATAAAATACCACTATCCTGCCAATTCTACTTTTAAATGTTTTTTGCATCTATTCCTCTTCTCTGTTCTCACTACTGTTACCCTAATTCACACCCTCATGGAGTCAAGGTTGCATTCTTTACAGTATTCTTGCTGCTCCTTCTCCACAAAGCTGTCCTCCATACTGCTGCAAGAGTTATTTTTCTAGGGGTGCCTGGGTGGCTTAGTGGGTTAAAGCCTCTGCCTTCAGCTCAGGTCATGATCTTGGGGTCCTGGGATCTAGCCCCACATCCGGCTCTCTGCTCAGCGGGGAGTCTGCTTCCCACCCGCCCCCCCCACCTCACCCCGCCTACCTCTCTGCCTACTTGTGATCTCTGTCAAATAAATAAATAAAGTCTTTAAAAAAAAGAGAGTTATTTTTCTAAAACTCAGATCTGACGTCACTTCTCCGCATTAATATTCTCAGTGACTTTCCATTACTTATAAAGTAAAATTCAACTTCCTTAATAAGGAGCCTCTTGGAAAATGATCTCAACCTATTTTTCCAATGTCACATTCCACATATCCTATGCTTTATTCAAATCAGACTGCTCATCACTCTTGAAAATACAGTTTCATGCCTCCAGGATTTTTCATTTCTTTACCAAATGGAATGCCAACAAGATGGAAAGAGAAGTGTAGGAAATGGGCACACATTGTTGGTGAAACCTTATTTACACGTTCGAGGCCAAACTAGTATCATTTTTTCTCTAAAATTTTCTCCAACATAGCTAAATAGATATGATTTATTTTGTTCTTTCATGGTAATTTGTTAATACTATCAAAACCACTCCATGCTATTGTGGTCAATTTCATAGTTATCTGTCCATTTGAATGTGAGCTCTTTATTGAGCTTTGTATCTTGGGCATCTCTGAAAATCCAGTACCTAGAACAGTGCCTAATAAACAGTAGATGCTCAACAAATGATATAAATTGAGTTCCTTTTGTGACCTGTGCTTTCCTCTAAATAATTTCTGAATATCCTCATTTATTGTCTTTTTGTCTATATATGCCCATTAGCTATATAACCAGTCAAATGAAAACAGATACACATTACACTGTTCTTTGTAATATTTCGATGAATTTTAACTATACTGTCTAAAGATATTCACAAAATTTTATTTGTATAATATCTCTTTCACTGTTTTCTGGGAAAATAGCAGTTTGTGTGATTGCATCTTATTTTTATCTGTATCTTTTTAAGTTTTTAAAAACCCATCTTGATCCAATCTTAGTAGCAATACCTTCACTATTTTTCACTCAAGAATGGTGAAAAACTTACATAGTGATAGAAATACAATTAAAGAGCAGATCTAACCTCCCATTCAAGAAAACTCTTAAATAGAACCATAGCTTTTTCTTTAAACAAACAAACAAAAATTATTTATTTGAGAGAAAGCATGTGCATGAGAGGGAGAGCACGAGCAGTGGGGGGAGGGGTAAGGGGAGAGCGAGAAGCAGACTCCCCTTTGAGCAGGAAGCCTGATGCGGGACTCAATTCCAGGACCCCGGGATCAAGACCTGAGCTGAAGGCAGACGCTTGACTGACTGAGCCACCCAGGCGCCCTCAGCTTTTTCTTAACTATGTTTTGTTTAGTACTAAAGCATATGGAAGTGAAATGACTATAGAAGCTAAAAAATCCTATTTCACACAAATTTATAGAAATTTGTATGATACAATTTTATAGACTGAGGCCTCACCAGTGAAACTGAATGGTTATTTTTCTTAATTCAGTGCATTTTTCCTTGTGGGAGGGGCATGGTTATGGCTTCAGGGAAAATGAATGTTTAATTTCTAAGTGCAGCTAATCTCTCTTTTTTTGGCATGGTTCACATGTTTCAGTATATCCTCTTTTCATTTTATAGTTCTCCTTATCCTGACAGTACCATTTCCATGATTTTTAAACATCAGGAATGAGAAGGAAGTGTTAGGATACAATGTGAATTTGCTGAAGTTAGAATGAATATTACTACGCTTGTTGCTTAATAGTGAACTATAGAGAGTAAGCATTTTTCAGTATTCTGATACAGCTAACTATGAAATGCTTTTTGAGATATGGATAAATCTTATTAAATTCATCAGTGAAGACTTGATCTGTCCAAAATACAAATTAAGGGAACATGTTAGCTTGGGAATGAAGTGAAAACTCGAGTTACTTGTGTAATAATTTATATCAAAATTGTCTACAAGAAAATGCTTATCAAACTGGTATTTGGATACATATTAGTATAAAATATATTATTAAGTATTACAAAAATATAGCATAATTAGTATAAAGGTCCAGAATATAATCTTTCTATCCCAAAATACAGTTTTCATAAACTCATAGTGACCTTCTACTGTGTTAATTCTTTTTAAAGATCAAAAAGAAATAAAAATACATATTAAAATAGAATAATCAATTTTGGGGCCTACCAATTTTTAAAGTGAACCTTTATATTTTACAACTTTAATTTATACCATCCATTTCATACTTTTATTATCTACTTTACTAAAATGAAAATTTAGTGTAAAATAAACGGATGTGGTTTAAGGAAACAGCTATGTTTAGAACATATCAGCTCTTCACGATAAAATGTTAATACTACAGAATTCCACTACCGTACACATGTTCTAAACATGGCTTTAATACATCTCAACAAAACTGCTGAGGAAAGCTAAACAGATCAGCTAATAGTGCCTATATAATTATTTTAATCATTTTCTAAAGTACTATGCAGTTGTTTTATGAAAAGGCAAATTAATTTTTCTTTGTCACATATGGGAAGTCATTCAAATTATATATATCAATATTTATATTAGTATAAATATACACACACATATATGTGTGATTTTTCATGCATGAAAGCATTACAGGCAATTATATTAAATTTAGCTTTTCAACAGCATTTACTTTTTGGAAATACAAGTGCAAGAAGAATGTGTGTCTGACTCTACTCCTTTATTATTTTTGCAATATTTTCTTAGCATTTAATAGTTATTTTAAATGTCTACAACTACTTAAAATATTTTAATATTTTACTATTTTATAAACCTACATGCTTTTTCCAAGTTCCCAGTGCTTTCTCATGCTCATTTTGAAGATTAAGGAACTTTTCTTCATTTTCTTTTACCTTCTCCCTTTGCAGCTCATTATCTCTTTCAAGGGTCTGCAATAAAATTAATTATCCAAAAAATAATCAATACCACATTAATGAATTTTGATGTGTTTTATGTTGCTTAGACCTTTGCTTCTAACATGCTGAAAGTGCCATACAGATCAGTGATAATGTGCTATCTCAACAATAATTTTCATAAATTAACAGAAAGGTGCTTATAGTTTAGTTAACAGGAAATAGGGGGAGGTTATGAAAAAGAAATGGCTATAAAAGGGTATAAAAACATTGCCATTATTCAGTTTCACTGCATAAGTTTTAATGTACTGAAAAAGTAATATAAAGTACAGCACTGAAAAATATGAAATGTAGCATAATCCAGCCTAACTCTACTACAAAATTTTAACTACCACAAAACATTTTTTCCGTATCTGTTTATTTTAGAAATTAACTGGCTAGGAAACCCTTAGATATAATTTTAATTTTTTAAATTTCAAATTAACACTTTTTTTAGTACAGGTTCAGTATTTACCATATTAAATTATTACTTCATAAATTAACATAATCACCACTATACAACCCTCTCCCCCCAAAAAACCTTTAAGAGTAAAAATACTATTTTCTAAGACAAGGGTTTTAAAACTCTTAAATTACTGTCACCAATATTATTAGGTTTCTTCAGTGTCTGCTGATAATCCAAGTAAACTTCCATAAAAAGATAAATAGTTAAGAACTCTACCCACATGTCTAATACATCTGGAATTTTTAAAGTTCATTTGTTTATCATTATTAAAGTTATTTACATTCAGAGTAAACATTTCAAGCCACACAAAGGACAGAGAAACAAAGGTAACGTGTCCCTCCATCAGCTCTCCAGTTCTCCTCCTCCAGAGGTAACCACTCTAGCAGTTTTTGCATAGCCTTCCAGAAATTTTCTCTATCTTTTTTAATGCAGATGAGACCATACCATATATATCGTGTTCTTCTGCGATCTGTTTTTTCTTAAAAAAAAAAAAAAGTATTTCTTGCTTACTCTCCATACCATTAAGTATAGATCTATCTCCTTTTAAAGGCCTCATAGTATTCCATCTATTTAAAGTTTTCTATTATATCTAGAATACCAATACATAATGACATAATTACATAAAATTATGGAAAAATCCAATAAAAAGCATTTTATAGTTTTAACATTAAAATTCTCCTCCAGAACATAAAGAACATTATTGTGCTTTGATAGCCTTCAGTGAATACCTATTTTGACTGCCTTTACTTCAAGATAATATAACTCTTTATAGAAGTCATGTGTTTTTAATTTATAGGCAAATAATAGAGCAGTTTCTAAGTATTTACAATGTGTTTATTTAATAGCAGCTTACTATTTTTTTTTAAAGATTTTATTTATTTATTTGACAGACAGAGATCACAAGTAGGCAGAGAGGCAGGCAGAGAGAGAGAGGAGGAAGCAGGCTCCCTGCTGAGCAGAGATCCTGATGTGGGGCTCGATCCCAGGACCCTGGGATCATGACCTGAACCGAAGGCAGAGGCTTTAACCCACTGAGCCATCCAGGCGCCCCAGCAGCTTACTATTTTAACATTCTAACTAATACAGTATCTGTTTATACTGATAACACCATATTTTGGAAGAGATACAAATCAAAGTTTAGAGATGTGAGAAAATATACTACGGCATCTATGTAATAATAATAAATGACCAAGAGCAGTATATTCTTAAAACAGTGTATCAGATATCAGTTGTTTCCTGTCCCGACCCATAGCCTCATCTAAAAGAAACTGCCTATATCAGATACTCTGTTTCCACATTTTGGAGATTTTTCATCCTTCATTACAATTTGGACCTATTGATCTTTCAGTCTGCTACACTGATCGAGTGACCTCTGAGGATTTCCTTCTCTCTTCTGGGGTTGGTCTCTTGGTTCCTAGATCCTATTGTTTCCTCTTTCCTGGTTTATTCCCTTGTCTTGGTAAAGTAAACCTTCCTTTACTTCTTGATAAAGGAGGCACAGGTGGCACATTTCTTGAGGTCCTGCATGTCTGAAAATACCTTTTTTCTACCAACACATAATGATTCATTTGGCCGAATACAGTACAAGTCTGCTTTAGAAATCAATTTCTCATGGGCACCTGGGTGCCTTGGTCCGTTGAGTTTTCAAATCTTGGTTTGGGCTCAGGTCATGATGTCAGGGTCATGAGACTGAGCCCCATGTGAGGCTCCACACTCAGCAGGGAGTAACCTTGTGCCTCTCCCTCTCCCTCTGGTCACCCCCCTTCTCTGTTTCTCAAATAAATAAACAAAATGTTTAAAAAAAAAAAATCAATTTCTCTCCAAGCACTGAAGGCATGGTTCTATTATCTTCTGTCTTCCAGCACTACCCGTGAGAAGCCAGAAGTCATTATGTTGCCGTTCTTATTCTTAATCCTTTGTGTGTGACCTAATTCTTTTTTCCACGGTTTTAGAATCTTCTCTTTCAGTATAAAATTTCATAATGATATACATTGATGTTGAGCAAAACAAACTCAAATTCTTCAGTTCTAGGTTACATTCCCATTATTTCTTTGGTCATCTCTGCATTTTCCCTATTCTCTCTGAAATTCACCAGACCTCTTGGAGTGAATCCCTAATATTCTTTCCCTTCTGTTTTCCATCTTCTTGTCTTTTGGTTCTACCTTCCAGAATATTATCTCAATATTACCCTCCAATTTTTCATTGTACTTTTTATGTCTGCTGAAATATTTATTTTAAAGGTTCTCTTTCATTCTTGAGTGTTTCTTTTTCTAAAGACTCCTAATTCTTGTTTTTGTGGATTAATAAATATATTTCTCTTAATGGAGTGTGTTCTCTTAGAGTCTCTAATTTTTTTTTCATTACCCTGTTAGTTTTATCTGATTTTCCTGGTAGAGATTTTCTTCAAGTGCCCAGTGATCCTTAACTACATGTTCATGTTAAAAATAAGTACTAAAAAGCTGACTAAAAGTTTTGTCAAATGATGGGCTTTGCTGTAGGTTGATCTGGTTGAGCAGTTTCACTGGGAGCACTTAACTGGAACAGCCTGAGCAAGTCCGTTCCCAAAGAAAGGAATCTTCGTTCTCCTGTCTGGAAGCAGTAAGGCTAGCTGTGCTCTAAATCGGGAAACAGAGCAGGGAGGTCTCAAATGTCAATACTTAGATTTCTACCCTGTTTTCAATATAATTCTCTCAGTAACATATATTGGTAAACTGGCTCCAAACTTTCTTTTTACAGCCTTTGCCAATTTCAAACATTCCAGCCACGGGCAATTTCAAGCCACCACTAGTTTCACAACCAGCTCACAAAATGACAACAGCTCTAACAAACAGCTCCCCTGGTATAAGCCGTCTCCATGACACTGAATTTCCCCACCTCAGCTGTCCCTCAAACTCTCCAACACAAATCTCCAATCTCCTGCCAAGTAGAAGACAGGCAGTGCCGTGTGCGCAGGCTAGGGAAGAGACTTTGAGGGAAGCTAGCTTCTCGCTTCTTCCACAGGCCTTCTAGCTCCTGGCTTCAGTCACACATCAGCTTCTGAGGCACACCGTGCTTGCGGGTTCCTGAGCACTCCTGCACCTCTGGCTTGGGTTTCTACTTTCTTTCATTTGCTAAGTGAACTGCTAATTTTCCATTTGGTTCCCACTTAAAACTTAATTTTTATTATTTCTTCTCTTTAGTTGTCCCTGTGGATTTATTAATGTCATTTTATTGCAATTTCAGAAGGAAACAGAAGTTAAGGTGTGGGTTCAATTCAACATGTTTAACCAGAAGCCCAGATCTGGCAACATCTGAACTTAGGAAGATTCTGAATGGATTCATTTTTAATCATTCATTAATTTAATAAAACATAATGAGCTCTGACTGTGTGCCAGATACTCTTTTAGGTTCTTAATGCTACATGCATGAAACTATTAATATTCTCAAGGAATTTAGACTCTAACAGAAAATTATTTGTATCTGCATGAAGAAACCCAAAAAAAATCCTGAAAAAATGGATCTTTCAGCAAGTCAAAATAAAATCCTCTGTTAATGTTTTAATATACCAAAAACTAAGTAATTTACCCTGGTTAATACTATGACTATCAGAGCAAACTAAGTAAATTATTCTTGTTAACACTATGACTACAGCAGCAGAACTACACTTACATTTAGACTAAACTATAATTAAATCTAGTAGAAAATACTCTCTGTCATGGGAATTCAGGTTTCTATTCTTCAAGCTGTACTGTCAAAAAAATGAGACAGATGGCAGCATGATTGCAGAGCACTGAAAAAAAGCAGGCCATTATGAAGAGTAATGATCCCTTTTAATATAGGTGGAATTAGAATGCTCCTCAAGAAAAACACTTGAGATATCTATTCAGCATAATCCTCAGCAACAGTTCAACATTAATATTTGTTATACTATATATCCGTGGTTCTCCAACACCAGTCTGTAAACCAGTACTGACTCACGACAAAATTTCACTACTTAATGGCAAACAAAGTCTATACAAGTCACCAAAGGTCTTTTCTTGTAAAGGACTGTATCTATTCTGAGATTATATCCTTAACATGTGGGGTTAGAATATTCTTTTTTATAAAATAAAAATGATGACAGATGGTGTTGCTCATTTTTAATGTCCTTACTTATCAAAATAAAAAGCTGATAGTTCTATCCTGTTCTTGACATTACTTTGCATGAAATTTCCATTCAAAATTTAGTTTCTCTATGTACTATCGAGGCTCAAATAATAATGGTGCTAGTTAAAGAGGCATCTGGATTGTCTAAGATATTGGCACTTAGAGGTAAAAAACCCTGAGACCATAGTTATAGTCCCTGTTAACTCAAAGAACACATGACTGTTTGTCTCTGTGTCTACTGCACGCTCTGCAGAATTCAACAACACACAAACATGGCATTTAGAGCTCATGAAGAGTAATTTAAAAAGAGGTTTTCGAGTAAGTGATCTAACAAAAGTGGCAGGTCTCACAGATCTAGGAAGAATACATTAACAATGCAGTGTTGTAGAAACAGTGCTAGTGTACAATCAGGTCAAAAATTTAGTTTTGGGTTTGCCACTAATTAGGAAACCTTGAACTATATCGCTTACACTTTTTGGACCTCTAGTTCACCATGAAATGAAATGATGGGATTGGCTGATCACTAATATTTTGTTCGGCCTAAAAAATCTATTTCAACTCCTTTAAATGGACAGTATAACAATCCTGATAACTGCTGCTCATAAAACATTTGGGTAAATTTTATTCTGTGCTTCTTGGGAGAAGGTTCAAAATACTAAAAGTTCCAGTCATCTATCTATAGGGTGGGTAAAAAAGATGGAGGGATACTTGCTTATAACTGGACTTTCAGAGAAATTTCTTTTTACTAGTCTTACTGGAGGAACTGAAGAGTTTAAGAGGAAGGAAGAGTCTGATGCCAGCATACTTCCTCCCTCTCCTAGGTCTAAGTTTTACAGTACTGGGGGCAGGAAAGAGAAATGAAGGCAAAGCTCTCTTTACATGATTAGTCAAAGAACATCAATGGTGAGGAGATAAATCTTGCATTGTTTAGGTTAAGTGTGGTTCCATTCAATGATGATGAAGTCAGCACAATTTGTGGGGCCCAATGCAAAATGAAAAAGGCAGTGAAAACGCACTATTAAAGGCACCAAAGTACAAAACCTCTTCCTTCCTTCAGGGTCACCCCTTTCTTTCTCTCCCTGTCAACTTATCATAGTGTTTTTTATTTTCTATTTAATGACATGGATCCCTGGGCAGGGGGATACTCACAGGGCAAATGCAGATCCTCACAGATGCTTAAGGACCTCACCACACAGCTCAGCACAAGCAAGATCCACCAGCTACGTGCTTCTACCTCCTGCGGGCTACTAGACCCATACACTGTGCCCTGGCTGGAGGTGGGCAAGTCAACCTTTCTGTCCCATAGGACCTCTGCCCCAATCCATGTTAAATGGGTAACCCCCAACCGACGGCAACTGCCAGGCAGGGATATACCTCAGTATCTGGACTGAGGGACTCACTCCCTGCCAAGTCATCTTCCGAATGTGCCAAACACACTGCCAACTGGAGACACCAGATGCTGCAGGGCACATACAATGGACGCAGACCCTCATTGTTATATTTAGGCCTCCACCAAGGGTAAGGAACAACAAAAGAACACAGACCTTTCCCCACCAATGTGACCACAACAGTGGTGGGGCAGAAGCAGACAGGATGAGGACAGGCAGGGCCCAGGATAACAAAGCATGGAAGAGACAGCAGTCAAAAACTGGTCCTAAGAGTCAGTAGGAGACAGAAGAAAGCTTAGGCTCCAAGCCCCTAATGCATGCTCCATTTTCCCATCAGACTTAATTGACAAACATAAATTCAAAGATAAAAACTAATAAAAATTTCAGGAGAGTGAGCCTAGAAGGTTAAACCTGAAACACAAAACCCTTCTGAGTATGGGTCTCTATGCAGCTGCACCGATTACACACCCAGGAAGTTGGCCTTGGCCTCCGCTGACAGTGGTCTTTACATGGGAGGCCACCATAGTTTTGTTTTTTAATTTTATTTTTTCAGTGTTCCAAGATTCATTGTTTATGCACCACACCCAGTGTTCCATGCAATACGTACCCTCCTAAATACCCACCACCAGGCTCACCCATCCTCCCATTCCCCTCCCCTCCAAAACTCTCAGTTTGTTTCTCAGAGTCCAGAGTCTCTCATGCTTTGTCTCCCCCTCCGACTTCCCCCAATTCACTTTTCCTTTCCTTCTCCTAATGTCCTCCATGTTATTCCTTATGCTTCACAAGTAAGTGAAACCATAAGAAATGTTCAGGTTCACCTTCATTACCAAGAATCCCTTCAGAGGAGCACAAATATCTTCCACCGGTCACCCCAGTGAAGCATATTCCCAACTCCTTCTCTTACACTGGACATCCCATCACTTGGCCAGTGGCACACAGGACAGTTTCTGTCCTTCCACTAACCTCCATGTTCCTTCATGCAGAGCCACCAAAATTCTCTCTTCTGCATCTTTCCTGGGCCATATAGTATCAGAACAAGCATACTCCACTTCAAGCCCCATTGGTACATGTCACTCCAAAAACTTTTGTCCTTAAAATCTCTGGACCATATCTGTGTATTTGTCTATATGTTCTTGGTAGAATTCCAAACTTCAAGAAACATATGCCAAGTTCTTCCACATGAACTTATCATATTTTACTCTGGCAACACTAGAGTGGACCTTCGAGTTTCTACAGCATCTCAAGCATCCATCTACAAAAAAAGATGGCACTTTCCCCTTTTTGTACTCCAGTCTTTACATGATTTTCACATAGACTCCTTCACGTAGTTTATCAAGGAAAATATACTCGCAACATCCTTCCCAACCAGGGAGAAAAGCCTCTCTTATTGAACTCTCACTCCTAAGACATCAGTGATGTTAACTTCCTTCCTCCTTCAATCATTTTTTTGGGTCTGCCCTCAATTTCTGGAAGTTCACTAACTGCTCTCTTTTATTTTCAGTTTTGGTTTTGGTCACAATTCTAAGACAAAGAAAAAGAATCCCATCCAATCTGTTATAAAATAAAGTCAGATACTTGATAAAATTGAACATTTAAATAGTAACTTAAATGTTAAAAAAAAGTTCATTACTCTAGACATTGATACCAAGTTGATGAAGAAGGTCATATCTTACCCCTAAAATTCAAAATGATCTTGGTTAAAGTTGGGCAGATAAATGCAACTAGACAGGTAAAGCTCCTTAAATGGAAATATATTTTCTATATCTCTATATACAACCTGATTCTTTTCTTTTAACATCTTCAACTTTGCTTCCAGTTCAGTACTAACTTGAGTTTGATGCTGAAGTAACTGTTGCATACATTGGAAAGAAATGATGATATCCTTTAAAAAAGTACAAATATGGTATATCAGTTGGAAGAATTTTAAGACTGTAGATATGTTTCTAAATTCATTCTTAAACTACATTTTCTAATTTCTTAACTTACCTTTATAGTTTAATTTCAACATCATAATAAATAAGAGTGAAATAAACTAGTAGCACATTTTACTAAATATATACAATTATACTAAATATATAAAATAATTACATTATATGATTGCTATATCCAAGAGTTTTTCAAATAACTAATAGTTTTTTCAAATGGACCATGAATTATGAGACACTACTAGAAAATGTGAAGCATTTAAAACCAAATCTTTTGTTGGCTTGTCTTAAAAACAGTAAATCTATCATTACTGAAATGTCGTATTGCTAATGAGCCAGGATATCACAGTATGTATTCAGAATGAAATGGAGGAAAAACAGAAAAACAGAGGGAAAAAAAAACAGGAGAACTTTTCTTTCACAGACCTTTTTTAAATAGAGGAATTATAAATATCAAATAGATTCAAATGACAGTATAACATTCTATAAATGCATGCTCTAAGCATACATACATTTTAATAATTATCTGGTAGGGTACCAATGGTCTAAATTATCAAGGAAAAAACTGATTTATTACTCTTTTTATTTATTTATCAAATACTTTAATGTAATATTTTTTCCAAATGTATTAAGACATAATTGACAGGGGCGCCTGGGTGACTCAATGGGTTAAGCCTCTGCTTTCGCCTCAGGTCATGGTCTCAGGGGCCTGGAATCAAGCCCCACATTGGGCTCTCTGCTCGGCGGGGAGCCTGCTTCCCCCTCTGTCTGCCTACTTGTGATTTCCCTCTGTCAAATGGATAAAAAAAATATTAAAAAAAAAAAAGACATAATTGACAAATAACATTCTGTAAGCTCAAGTTGTGCAACATGATTTGATAGATACATATAGTGCTAAATGACTACCCTAATAAGATTAATTAACGTCTCTATCATTTCACATAATTACCCTTTTTGTGTGTGTGGTGAGAACATTTATGATCTACTCTCTTTTTTTTTTAATGATCTACTCTCTTAACATTCAAATATATAACACAATTTTGTTAACTAAAACCATCATGCTGTACATTAAACCCCCAGAACTTATTCATCTCATACCTGAAGTTTGTACCCTTGGACAAACCTCTCCTCATTCCTTGGCTTTATTTTTTAGTGGAGCACATGTGAGACCTGGTTAAAAAGGTACATGTGCATCCAATAGGCTCTGAGTGCTTACTATGTGCCAGGAAATTGACCTAAACATGATTCCATTTGTTATTTAACTTAATTTATTTCCCATATTATACTTGGTTTTAAAAAATATTTACTGGCTCCCAAAATATCTTATGATTGCTTGCCTTTTTTGCTTCTTGAATATGTGTGATCTCTTCATTAATCTTCTTATTTAATTCCAACTCCTTTAAAAAATGAGTAATTTTCAAGTTATGATATAAAATTCAGCAAATTCTACATTTAATTCAGTGATCCATACGTTTAGGAGAGTCATGACCCCTTCTTACCCCAGAGTACCAACATTTGTTTGCTGGTGAAGTAATGGCTCCTAGTGAAATAAAGGTGGTATGAGATGTCCAACACAGGCTGCTGTGCAAATTTATAAACATTCATGTCAAAAAATTACAAAATTCTCATCTCCAAAAGCTTTTCTGGAGATGCCACTGTACCATAGATTACCTGACATTATATGAGAGTAGAAATACAATGGTTTACAGACAAATTTTATTGTCTTAAATTCTTGCCGATAATGGCAAAAATTGCCTAATAATGAAAAATAGTTCACGGTATCTTTTTTTTTTTTTACTATGTATGTTAACTTTACCAAGAAGGAACATTTTAATATTATAAACCTGAAATTCTCATTTTACAAAAACACTATATAAACATGAATATATTTGATTAAATACCATGTTGAATCTTTCCTGAAGTTCTTGAAATTTCTGTTCTTTAATTGTTAAATGGATGTTTTCTTCTCCCATCTTATGTTGACATGTGACCTTGGACTTTATCAAGTCTGACGTAACTTTTTCTAGTTCCTTAACATAAGAAATATAAACAGTAAGTTCAGTATAAACATTTTATCAAAGCGAGATATTTTTTGACAGTTTTAAAGTCCATTTTAAACGTATCATTATAATTTATAGTACTTCACATATCAAGATAATACTACTGATCCATAAAGGTCTATTTCCCCTAGTTCCCTTACAAGATAATTAGCCAAGGTGGGAATGCTATAGGGATAGAATGCATGATTTTTTTCCCTAAAAAGAGCATTCTAACCAAAATAACTAACCCACGAGAAGTAGGGTATTTTTATTTATTACTTATTCAAAAAAAATCTACAGAGATAAAAAATAATAAAAGATTATCGATTTCCAAGTTTCTTAGCACCTAATAAGAAAAATTTATGGGGGAATAATCATAATCTAATGTGATGAGGGTTATAGTACAGAAATGTATAGAAGCATAAAAAAGAAAAAGATTGGGGTGCCTGGGTGGTTCAATGGGTTGGGGCCTCTGCCTTGAGTCTTTAAGTCTTTAAATCTAATTGAGCCTTTAAAGATAAACTTGCAAAGAGGACAAAAAAGTAGCCATTCCAGACAAAAAGACTATGCATGCACAAACGTACAGAAACATGAAACAGTATGGCACTTTTCAGGGAAACAGAATAGGTTACAGCTGGAGCTAATATGTAATGGATGAGGGAGCGGAGTAGAGTATTCATGGTTATGTCTAGAAATCTGACAGGATTCAAGTATTTGAAAGGGCTTTATAGGCCAAGATAAAAAGAGCTTTAATTTTATCCTATAGGCAATGAGGAATTAATAATTGAAGGATTTTGAGTAGAAGAAAGACATAAGATTTGTAATTCAGAAAAATAACTCTAGCATCATTACAGATTATTAGAACTGAGGAAGGTACAAAAGAAGTCTTCATTTGTGAAGTTACATGTCCATTGAGCTTAATAGCTATCATCCAAATACATTAAAATTCTGAAATACCAACTTCTGAATTGGTGTGTAATTTATTATTCTGCTGTTCTGTGGATACTGACTATATTAAATATTCAAGAACCCAATTTTCACATTTTTAACTACATAGTATCTGACCTCCCTTTAAATTTTGTAGGAATTCTACATTATGAGTCCACTGTCCACTAGAAGAGCCAGAAATGCCAGATAGCTTTTTAAGCCTGAGGCTAGATTCTGCTAATCAGATGTACCCATCCTGGATATTGGATCAGGAAGCAATATCACAAAGAACAAGAACTGCTACAAATCCTTCTGCTATAGGCTTTGGGGACAATGGTAGTAACATCACATTTCCATGGACAACAATGGTACCACTAAAGCAGAAGCAGCATCCACGATAGTCAACAGTGACAGTACAACCTACAATGTATAATGGTCCGTGTGGAAGTTGGTTTTATGGTGTGTGGTCTTGGATACTGCATAGCTTCCCTTGTTTCTGACCATTTTCTAAGTCTGAGATGACCAACATCCAAATTCCTTTGCTGACAAAAATCATCTTAGAGTTAAGAATCCTGACTAATATACTTTAGTTTTTAAAAGACTGTATATAAGAACTGAATAAATAATAACAACAAACAGCTTTTTTGTAGAAAAAAAAAGTTTAATTCATTAGGGTGGTGAGATTACAAGAAACTGTTATTGTCTTCATTGTACTGATTAGAATTTTCTCTTTTTTTCTAAAGTAAACACATATTTCTTAAAGTATCAGTGTACAGGATATACATATATATAGTGTAGTATGTAACAGTATATAAAACAATGGAAATAAGGGCAATCACTCAGTTATTAGTTAGGAGAGAAGATGGCAAATGACTGTGTCCTAAAGAACTCCAACATGCATGGATTCCAGAAGAAGCTACTATGGAAGGCTGAGAAGTACAGTCAATTGAGGTAGGTGGAAAATCAAGAGTATAATGTTTAGGAAGCTGAAAAGCGAGCAGCAGAAAATAGGGCTGCCAATATGTCCAGAGTTCTACATGTTATAGCTTCAGATTCCACATGAAAACTCACCCATAACTCAATACCTAGTTCACAATCCAGGAGAAAGGATTAATGGTTTTAGTTCACATGTCCCTTTCAGATATGTGCATTGCATAAACGACTGCTAAAGTAACCAGGCATGGGTCAAGAGAGAGGACTTGACTCTTAGAAAAGCAGGCAAATTAGTGGCTGTTACAAAGAGAACAATCAGTAAGTACTGAATAATGAAAGCAGTCTGAACAAAAGAGGTATGCGCTGAAGACTGAGTAGTATACCAGATATCCTCCGTTTGTCTGTCCTGACTCACTCTACACCCTTTCTTCACACTGCTTTGTCCCCTTTGTGTTGATATCTGTGGATATAGCAAACAATTCTACTTGCCCTCTGACTCCTCATTGGCTTCAATCTCTGGAAGGCACCAGCAAATCAGTATGCTGGGAAGACAGAGAGATTGAGGTATTTCCTTGTTTCCTCCCCACATGACCACAAAATGACAATAGCTCTCTACCTTTACCAAAGTTTACACCTCTTTCCAGCTTCCCACTATCTGCTTCTGTCCCTTGCCCCCTCAAGTTTATGTGGTATAATCATTCCCCCACTGCTTCTATCCCTGTGGTGCTTCAGACCACCTTCTGGTTTCCCTGAACTCTGCCCATAACTTTGTAGACAGCTGCTTCATCAAATTTTTCTCTTTTACCCATTCCAAGGTGCCATCTATTTCCTGACTCAATCCTGTTCAATACCAATAAACTGAAAGAAGGGATTTTAAGTGTGGGGAGGGGCTATGGAGGAGAGCAAAGGCAAAAAGGAAGGAATAATGAAGAATTATGACAATTGCAACAAAGATTTTGCATTAAATAGAACAGAAGATGCTTAAGAAGTAGTAGGAAATGATGTTGAAGAATAAAGAATGGGGCCAGACCACGGAAGTTATGAAAAGTCAATTAAAGAAGTATGGGACAGGGGTGCCTGGGTGGCTCAGTGAGTTAAAGCCTCTGCCTTCAGCTCAGGTCATGGTGCCAGGGTCCTGGGATGGAGCCCCGCATCGGACTCTCCGATCAGCGGGGAGCCTACCTCGCTCTTTCTCCGCCTGCCTTTCTGCCTACTTGTGATCTCTGTCAAATAAATAAATAAAATCTTAAAAAAAAAAAAAGAAGTATGGGACGAAATCTTATGTTGTACACCTACACTTACACAATGTTATATGTTAATTATAAGTTAAGCTGGAAAAAAATTTGGGACTTGATTTGGTAGGCAAAAGAGAAGTAGTCAATCTACCATTCCTTTTCTATATACTAAGTATCTAGCGTATCAGGCACATAGAAGCAATGAACTAGTAAAACAGTAATAGTTTGGCAACAAGAATGAATAAAAACCAAGGGTGCATGGGTGCTTCAGTCAGTTAAGCATATGCCTTCAGTTCGGGTCATGATCCCAGGATCGAGACCCACATCAAGCTCCCTGCTCAGCAGGGAATACTGCTTCTCCCTCTTCTCCCTCTCATGCTCATGCATGCTCTCTCTTGCTCACTTTCTCTCTCAAATAAATAAACACCTTAAAAAAAGAATGAATAAAAACCAGATAAAAGAACACTGGCTAGGGGCACCTGGGTGGCTCAGTGGGTTAAAGCCTCTGCCTTCATGATCCCTGGGTCCTGGGATAGAGGCCTGCATCTGGCTCTCTGCTCAGCAGGGAGCCTGATTCCCCCACCCCTCTGCCTTCCTCTCTGCCTGTTTTTGATTTCTGTCTGTCAAACATATAAACAAAATCTTTAAAAAAAAAAAAAAGAACACTGGCTAAGGCACTATTTTATCAATCCAGGCATGAGATGATAAATGTCTGTATTTTAAGAAATGAAGAATGGCAAATATGAGATATTCTAAAGGAAAATATAATTGAATAGACAAAGAGAATGAAGGAAAAAGATTATTCCAGAGTATCTAAATGAAGCTAAAAGAAATGAAAAGAAAAACCATGAAATGTGAAAAAGAAAGCATGACAATGGAAAGGAAATCGGAAGTCTGCTTCACTGAAGAAATAGATGAAAATATATTAAGACAACAAGAAACAGTGATGAACAATGTTCTGCGACTATTAAGAAAGCCGAAAAAGCACAAATCATTATGCCTGAGCCATAGGTTGTTATATTTAAAAATATATTAAATTATATTAATTATATTAAATTATACTTTTTAAAAAGTCCTTCATATTTTTTCAAATTACAGAAGGTGACATGAGATGAATTCCCTCAAAAGAAGTTTCAGTGTTCCAGCAATGGTTCATCTTCACAGTCAGCAAGAGGATTTTCTTTGAAAGGAGAGCTGCATGGATTTGGGGGGATGTGGAGGGAGAAAGGAGGGAGATGGAGAATGAAGACTCAATCCAGTATGTGCTCTGCTGACCCTGAAATTACAGTACGTCATAAAAGGAGATGACCTTCAGGCAGCTGAAAATATAGAACTGAGATAGAGGAAAACGTAAGTCCGCAAATATAAAGTCATCTGCATGAAGTGAATGACTGAATCACAGATATGAGAACTCACTGAAAGAGACCACAGGATAGAACTTCGGAGGAATGAAAGAAAAAAGGTAATCAGGGAGCCAAAGGAATTTGGACCAAAAGACCCTTAAAAAGCAAGCTATCATACAGATGTTATAAAATGAACACATTTTGTACTTTAAACATTTTTTTTTTTTTTTTACAAAACACAATATTATTCTGTAACTAAAAACACCAAGTATCAGTAACAGGATGCTGTGATTACAAGTATCAGAGACCATACAAATAATGACATTTATTCTTCCACATAACAGGGAGTCCAAAGTTGGGTAGGTTCTCCACTTTTTGTTTTTTAAGTTTATTTATTTGACAGAAAGAGATCACAAGTAGGCAAAGAGGCGGTAGGGGTAGGCGGGGAGCAGTCTCCCTGCAGAGAGCCCAATGCCAGTTGGCTTAACCCGGGCCAAAGGTAGAGGCTTAACCCACTGAGCCACCCAGGTGTCCCTGGTTCTCCACTTTTATTCAACATAGTACTAGAAGACCTAGCTCTAGCAATCAGACAACAAAAGAAATAAAAGGCATCCAAATCAGTAAGGAAGAAATAAAACTTTTACTATTTGAAGATGACATAATACTTAGATAGAAACCTGAAAGACATTACCAAAAGACCACTAGAACTGATAAATAAATTCAGAAGTTCACAGGATACAAAATCAATGTAAAGAAATCTGTTACATTCCTATACACTAATAATGAAGCATCAGAAAGTGAAACTAAGAAAAGCAATCCCATTTATTGTTATACCAAAAAAAAATAAAACATCCAGGAATAAACTTAACCAAAGAGGTGAAAGACCTGTACTCTGAAAACTATAAAACACTGATGAAAGTAACTGAAGAGGAAAAAAGAAATGGAAAGACATCCCATGCTCATGGATTGGAAGAACAAATATTGTTAAAATGTTTGTGCTACCCCAAGCAATCTACACATTTAATGCAATCCCTATCCATATGCCAACAGCAGTTTTCACAGAACTAGAACCAACAATTCTAAACTCTGCATGGAACCACAAAAGACCCTGAATCCCTGAAGAGCCAAAGCAACTTGGAAAAAGAAAAGCAAATTGCTGGAGACATCACATTTCTGGACTTCAAGGTATATTACAAAGCTGTAGTAATGAAAACAGTACGGTACTGGTACATAAATAGACGCACAGATCAGTGGAACAGAATAAAAAACCAAGAAATAAACCCAAAACTATAAGGTCAATTAATCTTAACAAAGCAGGAGAGACTATCCAACTGTTGACAGTCTCTTCAACAAATGGTGTTGGGAAAACCGGACCACCTTCTTACACCATACACAAAGACACTCAAAATGGATAAAAATCCTAGAAGACTAAACCACAGGCAATAATGTCTCTGACATGAGCTGTGGCAATACTTTTCTAGGTGTATCTCCCAAGGCAAAGGAAATAAAAGCAAAAATAAACTATTGGGACTACATAAAAGTAAAAAGCTTCTGCACAGCAAAGGAAACAATCAACAAAACTAAAAAGACAGCGTATGGAATAGAAGATGTTTGAAAATAACAAATCCAATAAAGGGTTAGTATCCAAAATATATAAAGAACTTATAAAACTCAACACCCCCAAAACAAATAATCCAATTAAAAAATGGGCAGAAGACATGAAAGACATTTCTCCAAAGATGACATACAGATGGCCAACAGATTCTCCACATGATTGGAGATGCTCCACATGATTCATTATCAGGGAAAGGCCAATCAAAACTACACTGAGATATCACCTCACACCTATTAGAATGGCTAAAATCAAAAAACACAAGAAACAACAAATGTTGGGGAGGATGTGGACAAAAGAGAGCACTCATGCACTGTTGATGAGAACGCAAACTGGACGGTACAGCCACTGTGGAAAACATTATGGAGTTTCCTCAAAAATTAAAAAGAAGTGTATGATCCAGCAATCACACTATTGGGTATTTACCCCCAAAATACAAAAACACTAATTCAAAGGGATATATGCACCCCTGTGTTTATAGCAGCAGTATTTACAATAGCTAAACTATGAAAGCAGCCCATGTTTATCAATAGATAAATGGATAAAGAATATGTGAGAGATATATATATATACACACATATACATATATGTGTGTGTGTATATAAAATCTCAAATATTCCATGTACTATGGAATATTATTCAGCTATAAAAAATAATGAAATCTTGCCACTTGTAATGACATGGATGGAGCTAGGGAATACAATGCTAAGTAAAATGAGCCACAGAAAGACAAATACCACATGATCTCACTCATGT
This sequence comes from Lontra canadensis, assembly GCF_010015895.1. Taxonomy (NCBI): domain Eukaryota; kingdom Metazoa; phylum Chordata; class Mammalia; order Carnivora; family Mustelidae; genus Lontra; species Lontra canadensis. Next base: position 721,679 of record NW_022631112.1, read on the forward strand.
GTGGAATTTAAGAAACAAGCAAGCAAAGACCAAAAAAAAAGAGAGCGAGAGAGATACAGAAAGAGAGACAAACCAAGGTACTGATGATTACCAGAGGAGAGTTTGGTGAGGGGGATGGGTGAAATAGGTGAAAAAGATTAAGAGTACACTTATCATGATGAGCACTGAGTAATGTATAGAATTGTTGAATCACTACATTATACACCTGAGACGAATATAAGACTGTATATTAACTATATCAGAATTAAGAACTTAAAAAAATTAAAATAAAAAAACTAAAAATTTGGGGAGGTTCTTGTGTCGGTTGATTCAGGCACTCAATCAGGATTCAGGAAATTTAATAAAGACTACATATTATCGGGACGCCTGGGTGGCTCAGTTGGTTGAGCAGCTGCCTTCGGCTCGGGTCATGATCCCAGCATCCTGGGATTGAGTCCCACATCGGGCTCCTTGCTCTGCAGGGAGCCTGCTTCTCCCTCTGCCTCTGCCTGCCATTCTGTCTGCCTGTGCTCGCTCTCTCTCCCTCTCTCTCTCTCTCTCATAAATAAAATCTTTAAAAAAAAAAAAGACTACGTATTATCAAAGACTAGGGTATTTTCATTTCTCCACTTTCCATTCTTGGAACCATCCTCTTTCTTCCAATGTTGGGACTACAACAAGGGGCCAATTTAGATACTACATAGCAACAGTCGCTTCCTGGGACTCCTTCTGAAGAGTAAGAAAATTTTTCTTTGAACCACTTTTTTTTTTTTTGAACCACTTTTTATTGGCCAGAACCAGATCACAGGCTCATTCCTGAACCAAACACTGGCATGAAAAATGGAGATTGTATTAACTGCCTTAGAGACAGAATGATCATATAAGGTGGACTGAATATTGGCAGAATTATCACAATGTCTACGCAAGAAAAATTTCAGCTAACATTGTAAAATACACAGGTTGTTTAGAATATTACTGGTTATAAATATTATACAGTATAATAGAAGATAAATGGAGAATATTTTTTACAAGATGATTGACATTGGGTAATTCACCTCGTTTCCTTTTTTTTAAAAGATTTTATTAGTTAGTTAATTAATTAATTTATTTATTTGAGAGCAAGCTAGCGAGAAGGGGCAGACAGAGAGGGAAAAAGAAGCTAAAGCAGACTCTGCACTGAGTGCAGAGCCCAACCCAGGGCTCAATCCTGCGATTGAGAGATCAGACCTGAGCTGAAACCAAGAGTCACTTAAACAACTGAGTCACCCAGGCACCTACTCTCTTTAGGTTTCAGTTCCCTTTACAAAAACAGGAGAGGTTGGATCCAGTTAGTTGTTTTTAAATTGTGCTCTGAGAAGGCCTAGACGGTCTGTGGGCACCATTAATAGCTGCTAATAGAGGAGAAAGAGCCCTTAAGTATAGCTCCAGTGTTCCTCCAAGCTTCCTTTTAAGCAAAAGCAGCTCTACCTTATTTGTTTTAATATGGAGATTCCACATCTTGAACTGAGGGTTCTGCAGCTCAAAGACAAAAACAAGATTAGATGATCCCTATGATTTTAAGAAATTTAAAGATGATCTGAAGAAGATAGTTTGGAGGGAACCGGATATTGTAGAAATAGAAAACAGTTCAAGCATGAAAGGAGAAAGAGCAATTGATGAGTCAGAAGGAGTTTCAGACTTTCCTATCTGATAAAGGAATTTAAAGGTAAATGAGTCTGTGTTTCAACTGTCTTAGAAGACTATACATAGAAACTACTTAACAGTCTGCGGTGCAGAAAAACTGAATCTAACAAAGCTGCCTTAATCCTAATCTTAACCAAATTTCACTTGCAAGTAACAATAATCCCTTAAATTTCTATGGCATGTTTGACTTTCTGAAGTGTTTTCCATGCATTTATTGTCTTATGTTTATTACACATATATAAAACAAGAAAGGTAGGGGTCATTCTACTCATATTAAAAACAAGAAAACGAAAGGGGGATAGGAGAAAAGCAATGCCCGTACAGGTCTGGGTCAAGCACCTCTTTGAGATGACTACAGTTGGAAGGTTTAGTTTGAAAGAGAAAGGTAAAGTGATGAATTAAGACAAACAGAATAAATGAGAAATATTATTCAGGGAATTATAGGTAGGCAGAAGAGACTAAAGGACTGCGTACAGTAGAGGGACTGAAGGACTAGAGGCAGAGAGAACAGATTTGAGAGCACCATGGTATAGACAGAAAAGGATGTTCTGGCTGGAGAAAGAGGACAATGAAAGAGCCCAAAGGAAGTAGTGTTTAATGATAAAGTTTCAAGGTAGGGACACACTAGTCTATAGATCTTGAGAGTCAAAACATAGAAGGAGCTGCTGTTTCAGGAGTATGAACAGTAAACAATACCCCTTTTTGATAAATATATGGTTTCTAATGGGGAATAAGAGAAGAAATGTATGTGGACAAATTGTTTATGCTGCTATCACTATTAGGAAGGTTAAAATTGTGGGTTTGGGAGTCAAAATTTGTCTAGGTTCTAGTCCTGGCTTTATTTTCCTTGTTATGAAACTTTAGGTAACTTATTTAACTTCCTTCTGTGTCGAGTTCCTCATCTGTAAATTAGAAATTTAATTTTTTAAAAACTAACAAATCTTGTGCTGTGTAATGCTCCATGCAAAAAATATTTGTTGAGTATCTACTACATGTCAGGCACTACTACCTGTTATTACCACTAAGTGAATCCAAGGGAATTCTAGGATTATTTTTTCTACTTTCAAAGCAAAGTCTTAATAATTATATAATTAAATATTCTTCTATTTATTTAAAGAATTAAGATTCACTTTTTCATATCTAAAAATAAGAATTTTCCTGTAGACCATGAGCTCCTCAAGGAAAGGTACCATGTTTTATACTCATCCCAAAGCAGCCTAATACATTCAATGAATTTAAAAGGAACTAAACATTATAATGACTATAAGAAGAAAACTGATAAACATGATTATGAAAAAAAATGTGACTTTACCTAATGTAAGAGTTGATGAACACAAAGGTTGACTTATTCAGGATAAAAAAAAGGCAATAAAAATATTTAGTAAGAGCAGTTGACGTGAGCCAGACAGAGTATTATTAATGATACAACAGTTCAGTCAGTTTGTAAGACTAAATAGGAAGTGGTAGGTTTAAGTATAGCGCTGAGGGTTTAATCACTGATTGAACCAACTGGCTTCACTCCATTCAATGTAACAACCACAGTCTGACAGATCACCATGTATATAGACAGATGTTCATGGTTTAAATGTGAACAGACCGCTACAATAATGGAAAAATAAAGCTAGTAGATGGTGAGTCACTAGCATTATATTAACTTTAAAAGAACAGCATATTTTTTGGCTAGAAAATAACCATGACTGTTGTAATCGACAGCCCTAAATTTGTGAATTTAAAATAGGTTAATTCTAGGGGCACCTGGGTGGCTCAGTGGGTTAGCCTCTGCCTTTGGCTGGGGTCATGATCTCAGGGTCCTGGGATCGACCCCTGCATGGGGTCTCTGCTCGACAGGGAGCCTGCTTCCCGCACGCCCACCCCCCCCGCCTCTCTGCCTACTTATGATCTCTGTCTGTCAAATAAATAAATAAATAAATCTTTAAAATAGGTTAATTCTTCATTATAAGTACAGATCCAAGAATATGCTAGAAAACAACAATTACAGAAATAAGACATATAATAAAACATTACACTAGACTAGAGGGTCTTTGACTTAACAAACTTATTGAACAAAAGAACATATTGACCTTGTTATTTTCACCCTGGATAAACATTTGAAAACATGAGATGGTAGTCAAATTGACTACGGACTCTGAAGGATATTAAAAAAAAAAAACAAAAAACTGGTAATTTCAGCAATTAATTTAACTTCTTAAAAATTTAAGAGGTTAATTCAAAGGAAAAATGTCTGTTAGAGGACCTCAAAGTTTTAATCTCAACTCAGATTTATGGGATGTTTGGCTAATTTTTATATTGTTACCCAGTATTTAGTCACATATCATTCAAGTATTAAAAATGATCTTTTGTGCTCGATTGACTCTACTTTTTTAAAAAGCCACCAATAATACTGGACTTAAAATAATGTACATCTTTCTTTATACAATGGTGTTTCAAAAAACTTCTTCCAACTTGCTTTTTTTGTGTACTAAATTGGTAGTTTTAAAATTTGTAACTTTGAACTTTTATTTTTTTATATTGGGTTTTCCTAAAGCAAGATACACCTGTAAGAAATAAATAAACATTCAAACAACTTAGAAATTATTAGATGCCTTTTATACTAGTTTTATACTAGTAATCTATTCTAGATTCAATCCTAAAATACAAAGTTCTACAGATAAAAGTACAATTAAACAGAAGTATATGTTGCTAAAACATATTTCTATCAAGTGGCTTTTAATTCTCTGAATTAATAAAAGAGGATTCATTTTTCCTTTTTTTTTAGATTTTATTATTTGACAGAGAGAGACACATCAAGAAAGGGAACACAAGCAGGGGGAGTGGGAGAGGGAGAAGCAGGCTTCCTGCTGAGGAGGGATCCCAATGATCATGACCTGAGCCAAAGGCAGATGCTTAATGGCTGAGCCACCCAGGCGTCCCGAGGATTCATTTTTCTAAAAGTTATTTTTTCTGTCAAGGTTACAGAGTTCAACAAACTTCTATGGCTTTCTACACTTTTCAACAACTAAAAACATGGAGCTTTGTAATCAGCTAGGTTTTCTAGGAGATACTCTACAAGGCATCAATTTCTATTACAAAAATTGTTATGAAACAACAAGGAAGTGGGAAAGGGGAGGGTAAGCGTGAAAACTCAGTATATGGCTGACAAAAGTAAAAACTAATCATTTCTTATGTCTTTCTTTTTCTCTTATATATTAATTAATCGTAAGAGCATAATAAATTAAAATCAGAGACCTCCATGAAATGATTATCCACTGAAAATATGCTTTTGATTTTATAGCCCTTATAGCTTTTAAATATCCTGAACTTTTAGTACATTGTCTGTTTTCTAACCATTTTATTCAAAGCTGTTAGTGCAGCAAGTAAACAGCACATGCTTTGATCTCATTAAATTACAACTTATAGTTCCTAGAGTCATAAATATTGTGCTCTTTTTTCCTTTACCCCTCCTTTTCTGGTACAAGGTAGTCTGTTAAATATCACTATCTCCTTGAGTGCTCTGACGTTTACTCAGACAAATAGCAGAGGTTATGAATGCTGCTCACAGATAGTATCAGGAATTCTTCATGATTGCCATAATGGTGAACCCAACATTCAGAACTGTAATATCTAGTTTAATCTAACAACTAAGTTTGGTCTGTTTAACTTTGCACACACACACACAAAATCCATCTTATCACAAACCAATAGCTTAACTGTTCTAAACAAAATCATAAAACAGAATAAGAGAAAAATAAAAATCATCTTTGGGAAAATTAAGGATCAAAAGTTTTTAATGAGTGATATAATCAATGTTACTAGAATTAATTAGCTTCTAAAAAAGACAATAAAGAATAAAGAAGTTTTCTTAGAGCTGAAAATTAAAACTACATACAAAATACAATACACTTATACCTAGAATGTCTGGAATATTAAAAATAGCTGTTAAAATATATTTTAAATTTTTCACTCTTTTAGCCACTCAGACTTGGAAATTTCAAGGTAATAAAATTCTATCACTTTACCCTTTTATACACTCTCTCTTCTAAGAACTGTTTGGTAACATAGTCATTAACTGTAATGCTCTCGAGAGAGAGACGCCACCACTGCATAACATATCAGTACATTTAGTTAGCCCTGGCAGGGAAAGGGGTAACTGTGCTCCCAAGCAACACTATTCTACTTGTGCAAAGAAAAAGATATTCTTTTTACTCTAAACGACTAATGATGACTCTCCATGGATTTACATGAGCCTCGTCTCCATCTACAGGTCAGTCTCAAACTAACATTAGAAATACGGTATTATAATGAAACATTTGTCTTTATTTAATGAAAAAAACCACATAACTTAGTACAGAAACTTAGAAGCTATAATCCTTTTATAATAATGCAAAAACAAACTGAATAAAAGCATATGAAAATTTTAATATAACCACTAAATTAATATGATTAATCCATTAAGTCATGGATTAAAAATTTTTCAAAAAAACATATTAAAAAATAAATGAATCAAAGAGACATCACTGAAAATGTGCTTAGTCACAACTCTTCAGTCTCAGTATTTAGTTATTTGTATTTGCATTTGAAGTTTAGATTGATAAAAATGGTCCTTTTAACAACCTTCTGATTTGAAACTACAGGCAAATTTTAAAATTACAGGTTTTCTTTTTAAATTAAAAAAAAGCCATCTTTAATATTCCAGGATGTGACTGAAAATAAATGTTTTCTACATAAAAACTGTCTAGTTTGCTAGATAAAATTAAGACTTTCAAGTGATAGGAACATATGTTTATTAGCCACTCCTATGCTCTTCTTTTCTGATCATCCAAAAAACCAACTTATTTGTTTATAAGACCAAAGAACTAGATAGAATAGTGTTACAAATATTAATGGCCTTTGGACTCTGGCTTAGCATTTAGAAGACACTTCAATCTTTATCCTAAGTAATCCTGCTTTCCTTGAAACAATGCTATTTATCTCACAGCAAAAAACACTTCTGTTCAAAACTTAAATCTATTACTCTAGATTCTTAATAAAATTTTAATTTCATAAAATTAGAGTTAAATATAAAAATAGGGGGATTTATTTCCAGTCTAACAAGTAAGGAGCTTAAAATTTGTCCTGACAGCACTTTATCCTGACAAGAAGTAAAAGCTGAACAAACTGAAAATCAACAACTCCTCTTAGATCTGTCAGAGCAATGAGGTCATAAGGCAAACAGCTACCTCAACAACTGGAGAGACAGACTGGCAAATTACCAGAGCAAAAACCCACAAACAGAAACCTCTGGAGGAAATAGTGCCAGTGTAGGAAAGCCTGAACTGTGACTGACTGACTGCCAGAGGCTCAGTAGAGACAACTCTGACAGTTTAAAAAAAAAAAGCAAAAAACAAAAAAACAGAGGATTGAGTCACAGTGGGAGCCCCCTCCCTGACACATACATACAGTTTTGTGAATTTCACTTCCAAGACCTCTCTCAGTATCAGAAAAAAATTCCCTCCTACTTCCAGGGGAAAGAGAGGAAAAGCAACCATTTTGAAATATGTCAGGACATTCTGTTCTTCTTAACAAAGACTGCTCTCAGAAGAAATTATTGGACCTGACCCTAAACTACCCCAGGAAAGGGTAATATCCAAATCTAGCCCCCTCCAACTATGCTGTACGACCCAAGAGAGAGAAAAAACTGAGGAATACTGTGAAGTTCAGAGTCCAGTGACACAGGCTCACCAAAAGAATGAGACCTAATCATAGGACACCTCGCAACCACCCCCCCAACAACCTGAACCTTACCATTACATTACTAAAGGCTATTTATTGCAAATCCTTTCACATGTATATCATGTCCATCTTTCAACAAAAAATTACAAGGCATACTAAAAGTCAAGAAACACAGTTTGAAGAAACTGAACAAGCATCAGAACCCATGCCAGATATGGCAGAAATATTAGAATTATCAAATGTGGAATTTAAAAAAAACTAATATGATCAATGCTTTAATAGAAAAAGTAGACCAAACATAGGAGAACAAATGGAAAATGTAGGTAGAGAGACAGAAATTTTAAAAAGAAAAGCAGAAAGAAATGCTTTAGCTCAAAAGCACTGCAATGGAAATGAAGAATGCCTCTGATGGACTCAATAGTAATATGGACAAGATTGAGGAATATCAATGAACTCAATATGATGGCAAAATTCAAAAACTCAAAACAGAGAAAGAAAACTAAGGAAAGCAAAAGAGAATATCCACCAACCGTGGGACAGCTACACAAAATGTAACATATGCATAATGGAAATACCAGAAGGAAAAGGAAGAGAACAAGGAAAAAAAGCAGTATTTGAAGCAGTAATGACTGAGAATTTCCCTAAAGTAATGTCAGACACCAAACCACAGATCCAGGAAGTTCAGAGAACACCAAGAAGGATAAGTCACCAAAAAATTTATACCTAGGCAAATCATATTCAAAATTCAGAAAATCAATACTTAAAAAAAATACTGAAGAAGCCAGAGGAGAAAAAACCACCTTACCTACAGAACAAAGGATTACAATCTGACTTCTCACACACCATACAAGCGATGAGGGTTATGTAAAATATTTAAAGTGTTGAGAAAAAAAAACCACTAACCTAGAATTCTGTACACTCTGAAATTATCCTTCAAAAGTGAAGGAGAGGGGCACCTGGGTGGCTCAGTGGGTTAAAGCCTCTGCCTTTGGCTCGGGTCATGGTCCCAGGGTCCTGGAATTGAGACCCGCATCGGGCTCTCTGCTCAGTGGGAAGCCTGCGTCCCCCTCTCTCTGCCTGCCTCTCTGCTTACTTGTGATCTCTGTCAAATAAATAAATAAAATCTTAAAAAAAAAAAAAAAAGTGAAGAAAAGGGATGCCTGGATGGCTCAGTCAATTAAGTGTCTGCTTTTGGCTCAGGTCATGATCCCAAGGCCTGGGATTGAGTCCCACATCAGGCTCCTTGCTCAGTGGGAAGACTGCTTCTCCTTCTGCCTGCCACTCTCCCAGCTGTGCTCACGTTCTCTCTCTCTCTGACAAATAAAAAAATAAATAAAATATTTTTTTAAATCTTTTTTTTAAAAGTGAAGGAGAAATAAAGACTTTTTAAGACAAATATTGAGCAAATTTGTTGCCTGTGGGCCTGCCTTATAAGAAATGTTAAAAAAGGAGGAGGAGGAGTCAAGATGGCGGAGAAGTAGCAGGCTGAGACTACTTCAGGTTGTGGGAGATCGGCTAGATAGCTTATCTAAAGATTGTAAACACCTACAAATCCAACAGGAGACCGAAGAGAAGAACAGCAATTCTAGAAACAGAAAATCAACCACTTTCTGAAAGGTAGGACTGGTGGAGAAGTGAATCCAAAGCGACGGGAAGATAGACTGTGGGGGGAGGGGCCGGCTCCTGGCAAGCGGCGGAGCAACGGAGCACAAAATCGGGACTTTTAAAAGTCTGTTCCGCTGAGGGACATCGCTCCAGAGGCTTAACCGGGGTGAAGCCCACGCGGGGTCAATGTGGCCTCAGGTCCTGCAGGGTTACAGAAGGATCGGGGGTGTCTGAGTGTCGCAAAGCTTGCAGGTATTAGAACGGGGAAGCCGGCTACAGAGACGGAGCCGAGGAGTGACTCTCAGCTCGGGGTTACCTTGAACCGGTCGCAGGCCCGGTCAGCTCGGAGCGCGGCTGGAGGCCAGGGTGACGGGAGTAATTGGGCGCTGTTCTCAGAGGGCACACTGAGGAGTGGGGCCCCGGGCTCTCGGCTTCTCCGGGCCGGAGACCGGGAGGCCGCCATCTTCATTCCCGTCCTCCGGACTCTACGGAAAGCGCTCAGGGAACGAAAGCTCCCGAAAGCAAACCCAAGCAGATTACTCAGCCCGGCCGCTGGTAAGGGTGGTGAAACTCCGCCTGGGGCAAAGACACTTGAGAATCACTACAACAGGCCCCTCCCCCAGAAGATCAACAAGAAACCCAGCCAGGACCAAGTTCACCGACCAAGGAGTGCAGTTTCAATACCAAGAAGAGCAGCGGAATTCCAGAGGAGGAGAAAGCAAAGCACGGAACTCATGGCTTTCTCCCCATGATTCTTTAGCCTTGCAGTTAATTTAATTTTTTTTTCTTTTTCAATTTTTTTTCTCTTCTTCTGCTAAATTTTTTTAACTTTTACCCTTTTCTTTTTTAACGTTTTTAACTAGTTTATCTAATATATATATTTTTTTTTTCCTTTTTATATTTTTTCATTATT
>NW_022631112.1:731667-736408 GCF_010015895.1 Lontra canadensis
TCCCCTTCCCCCCCCCCCCCACGATTTGGGATCTCTTCTGATTTGGCTAAAGCATATTTTCCTGGGGTTGTTGCCACCCTTTTAGTATTTTACTTGTTCCTTCATATACTCTTATCTGGACAAAATGACAAGGCGGAAGAATTCACCACAAAAAAAAGAACAAGAGGCAGTACCAAAGGCTAGGGACCTAATCAATACAGACACTGGTAATATGTCAGATCTAGAGTTCAGAATGAAGATTCTCAAGGTTCTAGCCGGGCTCGAAAAAGGCATGGAAGATATTAGAGAAACCCTCTCGGGAGATATAAAAGCCCTTTCTGGAGAAATAAAAGAACTAAAATCTAATCAAGTTGAATTCAAAAAAGCTATTAATGAGGTGCAATCAAAAATGGAGGTTCTCACTGCTAGGATAAATGAGGCAGAAGAAAGAATTAGTGATATAGAAGACCAAATGACAGAGAATAAAGAAGCTGAGCAAAAGAGGGACAAACAGCTACTGGACCACGAGGGCAGAATTCGAGAGATAAGTGACACCATAAGACGAAACAACATTAGAATAATTGGGATTCCAGAAGAAGAAGAAAGAGAGAGGGGAGCAGAAGGTATATTGGAGAGAATTATTGGAGAGAATTTCCCCAATATGGCAAAGGGAACAAGCATCAAAATCCAGGAGGTTCAGAGAACCCCCCTCAAAATCAATAAGAATAGGTCCACACCCCGTCACCTAATAGTCAAATTTACAAGTCTTAGTGACAAAGAGAAAATCCTGAAAGCAACCCGGGAAAAGAAGTCTGTAACATACAATGGTAAAAATATTAGATTGGCAGCAGACTTATCCACAGAGACCTGGCAGGCCAGAAAGAGCTGGCATGATATATTCAGAGCACTAAACAAGAAAAACATGCAGCCAAGAATACTATATCCAGCTAGGCTATCAGTGAAAATAGAAGGAGAGATTAAAAGCTTCCAGGACAAACAAAAACTGAAAGAATTTGCAAACACCAAGACAGCTCTACAGGAAATATTGAAAGGGGTCCTCTAAGCAAAGAGAGAGCCTAAAAGTAGTAGATCAGAAAGGAACAGAAAAAATATACAATAACAGTCACCTTACAGGCAATACAATGGCACTAAATTCATATCTCTCAATAGTTACCCTGAATGTTAATGGGCTAAATGCCCCAATCAAAAGACACAGGGTATCAGAATGGATAAAAAAACAAAACCCATCTCTATGTTGCCTACAAGAAACTCATTTTAAACCCGAAGACACCTCCAGATTTAAAGTGAGGGGGTGGAAAACAATTTACCATGCTAATGGACATCAGAAGAAAGCAGGGGTGGCAATCCTTATATCAGATCAATTAGATTTTAAGCCAAAGACTATAATAAGAGATGAGGAAGGACACTATATCATACTCAAAGGATCTGTCCAACAAGAAGATCTAACAATTGTAAATATCTATGCCCCTAACGTGGGAGCAGCCAACTATATAAACCAATTAATAACAAAATCAAAGAAATACATCAACAATAATACAATAATAGTAGGGGACTTTAACACTCCCCTCACTGAAATGGACAGATCATCCAAGCAAAAGATCAACAAGGAAATAAAGGCCTTAAATGACACACTGGACCAGATGGATATCACAGATATATTCAGAACATTTCATCCCAAAGCAACAGAATACACATTCTTCTCTAGTGCCCATGGAACATTCTCCAGAATAGATCACATCCTTGGTCCTAAATCAGGTCTCAACAGGTATCAAAAGATTGGGATCATTCCCTGCATATTTTCAGACCACAATGCTCTGAAGCTAGAACTCAATCACAAGAGGAAATTTGGAAAGAACCCAAATATATGGAGACTAAACAGCATCGTTCTAAAGAATGAATGGGACAACCAGGAAATTAAAGAAGAATTGAAAAAACTCATGGAAACAATTGATAATGAAAATACAACGGTTCAAAATCTGTGGGACACAAAAAGGCAGTCCTGAGAGGAAAATATATAGTGGTACAAGCCTTACTCAAGAAACAAGAAAGGTCTCAAATACACAACCTAACCCTACACCTAAAGGAGCTAGAGAAAGAACAAGAAAGAAAGCCTAAACCCAGCAGGAGAAGAGAAATCATAAAGATCAGAGCAGAAATCAATGAAATAGAAACCAAAAAAACAATAGAACAAATCAACGAAACTAGGAGCTGGTTCTTTGAAAGAATTAACAAGATTGATAAACCCCTGGCCAGACTTATCAAAAAGAAAAGAGAAAGGACCCAAATAAATAAAATCATGAATGAAAGAGGAGAGATCACAACTAACACCAAAGAAATACAGACAATTATAAGAACATACTATGAGCAACTCTATGCCAACAAATTTGACAATCTGGAAGAAATGGATGCATTCCTAGAGACATATAAACTACCACAACTGAACCAGGAAGAAATAGAAAGCCTGAACAGACCCATAACCAGTAAGGAGATTGAAACAGTCATCAAAAATCTCCAAACAAACAAAAGCCCAGGGCCAGACGGCTTCCCGGGGGAATTCTACCAAACATTTAAAGAAGAACTAATTCCTATTCTCCTGAAACTGTTCCAAAAATAGAAAATGGAAGGAAAACTTCCAAACTCATTTTATGAGGCCAGCATCGCCTTGATCCCAAAACCAGACAAGGATCCCATCAAAAAAGAGAACTACAGACCAATATCCTTGATGAACACAGATGCAAAAATTCTCACCAAAATACTAGCCAATAGGATTCAACAGTACATTAAAAGGATTATTCACCACGACCAAGTGGGATTTATTCCAGGGCTGCAAGGTTGGTTCAACAACCGCAAATCAATCAACGTGATACAATACATTAATAAAAGAAAGAACAAGAACCATATGATACTCTCAATAGATGCTGAAAAAGCATTTGACAAAGTACAGGATCCCTTCCTGATCAAAACTCTTCACAGCATAGGGATAGAGGGCACATACCTCAAAATTATCAAAGCCATCTATGAAAAACCCACTGCAAATATCATTCTCAATGGAGAAAAACTGAAAGCTTTTCCACTAAGGTCAGGAACACGGCAGGGATGTCCATTATCACCACTGCTATTCAACATAGTACTGGAAGTCCTAGCTTCAGCAATCAGACAAAAAAAGGAAATTAAAGGCATCCAAATCAGCAAAGAAGAAGTCAAACTATCACTCTTCGCAGATGATATCATACTGTATGTGGAAAACCCAAAAGCCTCCACTCCAAAACTGCTCAAACTTGTACAGGAATTCAGTAAAGTGTCAGGATATAAAATCAATGCACAGAAATCAGTTGCATTTCTCTACACCAACAACAAGAAAGAAGAAAGAGAAATTAAGGAGTCAATCCCATTTACAATTGCACCCAAAACTATAAGATACCTAGGAATAAACCTAACCAAAGAGACTAAGAATCTATACACAGAAAACTATAAAGTACTCATGAAAGAAATTGAGGAAGACACAAAGAAATGGAAAAATGTTCCATGCTCCTGGATTGGAAGAATAAATATTGTGAAAATGTCCATGCTACCTAAAGCAATCTACACATTTAATGCAATTCCTATCAAAGTACCATCCATTTTTTTCAAAGAAATGGAACAAATAATCCTAAAATTTATATGGAACCAGAAAAGACCGCAAATAGCCAAAGGAATATTGAAAAAAGAAAGCCAAAGTTGGTGACATCACAATTCCGGACTTCAAGCTCTATTACAAAGCTGTCATCATCAAGACAGCATGGTACTGGCACAAAAACAGACACATAGATCAATGGAACAGAATAGAGAGCCCAGAAATAGACCCTCAACTCTATGGTCAACTAATCTTTGACAAAGCAGGAAAGAATGTCCAATGGAAAAAAGACAGCCTCTTCAATAAATGGTGTTGGGAAAATTGGATAGCCACATGCAGAAAAATGAAATTGGATCATTTCCTTACACCACACACGAAAATAGACTCAAAATGGATGAAGGACCTCAGTGTGAGAAAGGAATCCATCAAAATCCTTGAGGAGAACACAGGCAGCAACCTCTTCGACCTCAGCTGCAGCAACATCTTCCTAGGAACATCGCCAAAGGCAAGGGAAGCAAGGGCAAAAATGAACTATTGGGATTTTATCAAGATCAAAAGCTTTTGCACATCAAAGGAAACAGTTAACAAAACCAAAAGACAACTGACAGAATGGGAGAAGATATTTGCAAACGACATATCAGATAAAGGGCTAGTGTCCAGAATCTATAAAGAACTTAGCAAACTCAACACCCAAAGAACAAATAATCCAATCAAGAAATGGGCAGAAGACATGAACAGGCATTTCTGCAAAGAAGACATCCAGATGGCCAACAGACACATGAAAAAGTGCTCCATATCACTCAGCATCAGGGAAATACAAATCAAAACCACAATGAGATACCACCTCACACCAGTCAGAATGGCTAAAATTAACAAGTCCGGAAATGACAGATGCTGGTGAGGATGTGGAGAAAGGGGAACCCTCCTACACTGTTGGTGGGAATGCAAGCTGGTGCAACCACTCTGGAAAACAGCATGGAGGTTCCTCAAAATGTTGAAAATAGAGCTACCCTATGACCCACCAATTGCACTGCTGGGTATTTACCCTAAAGATACAAACGTAGTGATCCAAAGGGGCACGTGCACCCGAATGTTTATAGCAGCAATGTCTACAATAGCCAAACTATG
>NW_022631112.1:736418-871157 GCF_010015895.1 Lontra canadensis
ACGACGTGGATGGAACTAGAGGGTATCATGCTTAGCGAAATAAGTCAATCGGAGAAAGACAACTATCATATGATCTCCCTGATATGAGGGAGAGGAGATGCAACATGGGGGGTTAAGGGGGTAGGAGAAGAGTAAATGAAGCAAGATGGGATGGGGAGGGAGATAAACCATAAGTGACTCTTAATCTCACAAAACAAACTGAGGGTTGCTTGGGGGGAGGGGGGTTGGGGTTATGGACATTGGGGAGGGTATGTGCTATGGTGAGTGCTGTGAAGTGTGTAAACCTGGCGATTCACAGACCTGTACCCCTGGGGAAAAAAATATATATGTTTATAAAAAATAAAATTTAAAAAAAAATTAAAAAAAAAAATAGAGTAATCAAGTCAATGTGGTACTGGCAAAAGAATGAACAATTAGATCAACAGAACAGAAATGAGAGCCAAGAAAGAGACCCACATAAATACAGTCAACTGATAGTTGACAAACTATCAGCAAAACTAACATTTTCAACAAATGGTCATGGGACAATTGGACATTCACATGGAAAAAATAAAAATGTGGGAGGGGATCTAGACTGAGATCTTAGACTCATCATAAAAATTAACTCAAATGGATCACAGACCTAAATGTAAAATATAAAATAATAAAACTCCTAGAAGATAATACAGGAGAAAATCTAGCTGACTCTGTGAAAGGCAGTGACTTTTTAAGTACAATGCCAAAGTTACAATCCACACACAAAAAAATCTGATAAGCTGCATTTCATTAAAATTAAAAACTTCTGCTCTGCAAAAGACAGTATAAAGAGAATGAGAAGTCAGATCACAGACTGGGAGAAAATATTTTTAAAAGCTCTATCT
Source organism: Lontra canadensis (assembly GCF_010015895.1). Taxonomy (NCBI): domain Eukaryota; kingdom Metazoa; phylum Chordata; class Mammalia; order Carnivora; family Mustelidae; genus Lontra; species Lontra canadensis. The sequence goes on from NW_022631112.1 coordinate 737,279, forward strand.
GATAAAGGACTGTTATCCAAATTACACACAGAATTCTTAAAAGTCAACAACAAGAAAACAAACAACCCAATTAAAAAATGGATAAAAGATCTGGACACCTCACCAAAGAAGATATACAGAGCACAAGTAAACATATGAAAGGATATTCAACATAATACGTCATTAAGAAATTACAAATCAATGGGGCGCCTGGGTGGCTCAGTGGGTTAAAGCCTCTGCCTTCGGCTCAGGTCATGATCCCAGTGTCCTGGGATCGAGCCCCGCAGCATTGGGCTCTCTGCTCAGCAGGGAGCCTGCTTCCCTTCCTCTCTCTTCTGCCTGCCTCTCTGCCTACTTGTAATCTCCGTCTGTCAAATAAATAAAATCTTTAAAAAAAAAAAAGAAATTACAAATCAAAACTGTTAACAGAGAGATACCATACCCACTATTGCGAATGTGCAAAATCCAAAACACCAACAACCCCATACGCGGGTGAGGATATCGAGCAACAAGAACTCTCATTCATAGCTGGTAGGAATGCAAAATGATATAGCCACTTTGGAAGACAGTTTAGCAGTTTCTACAAAACAAAACATACTCTTACCATATAATCCAAACAATCATGCTCCTTGGTATTTATCCAAAAAAGTTGAAAACTTATGTGCACACAAAAACTTGCATATAGCTTTATTCACGACTGCCAAAACATGCAAGCAACCAAAATGTCCTTCGGTAGAATGGATAGTTTGTGGTACATCCAGGCAATGGAATATCACTCAGTATTTAAAAAAAAAAAAAAAAAAAGCAAGCTACCAAGCCATGAAAAGACATTAGACAAAACTTAATGCATATTACTGAAAAAAGCCAATTTGAAAAGGCTATATTCTATATGATTGCAACTCTGCAACCTTTTGGAAAAGTCTCCAAAACTGTGGAAATAGTAGGAGTAGTGGTTTCCAAGGGTTGGGGGAAGGGACAGATGAAAAGGCAGAGCACAGAGGATTTTCAGAGCAATAGAACTATTTTGTATGATACTATAATGGTGGATACATGTCACTAAACATTTGCCCAAACTCAGATAAAGTATATAACCAAGAGTGAATCCTAATGTAAACAATGGAATTTGAATGATACTGATGTGTTAGGGTAGGTTCATTAATTGTAACAAATGCATCACTCTGGTATAGGATGTTGATAAAGTGGGAGAGACTTCTTCTTCCTCTCCTACCACTCTCAACTTGTATCAGTGAAGATATTTTTAGTTGCAAATTATGGAAAATTAAACTGGCCCAAACCAAACTAACACAGATAATAATGAGGATTTACTGACTCACATAACTGAAAAGTGTAGAGGTGGGGGAATGGTAGGGTTGGAGGAACCAGGGATTCAAAAATGTCATCAAAGAACAGGTTTCTTTACTTCACACCAACCTGACATCCACATTGTCAGGTTCCTCCTGTTTGGTTTCTCATGTAGAGAAATGACTGACAACCAGAGGTGGGATTATATTCTTCCTAGTATATAACCACTAAGGCCATTAGTCTACTTCTGAGCCAATGACTGACATGAGAAATAAAATGTTTATGGCCTTCTGCCAATTTAGATCTCAATGTCCAATGGACTCCTTCACTCATGATGCTCCAGTCATACCAGACTTTCTCCAGTCCTTCACATATACCAAACTCTTCTCTATACTTAATCTTAGCTAAAAGTCTGAGAAGTGATTACTAAAATTCTTTCCTGCCTCAAGACTTTTGTACATGCTCTTCTCCTTGCCAGAGTTATTACCTACTCTGTGTGATACCCTTTCTGGGTTCCAGTAACTTACCTTCTTCTTGTTTTTTGGGTCCAGTATGGGGACATCTCTATTGCCTGAAACATTATTCTCTTCCCTCCCTATCCCTTTAACAGTAATAATCCAATGTAATAAATTCACCTATTATGATGTCATCACATCCTTTACTTTTTCTTCATACAATTTTAACAGTTTTAAATTATTTGGTTTGTGGCATTATATATTTTGTGCCTAACTCCTCCATTGGACTATAAACTTCAAAAAAGCAGGAAAATGTTTTATTTTCTTCAGACCTCTATCCTTAGTGCCACGAAGTACCTGGCATATACAGTCCATTCAAGTACTGAATGAATGAAGAATGAATGAATGAATAAATGGTGTTAGACTGACATACAGTAAAGATTAGCCATTCGTGTCACCATAAGGCATATCACTGGTGACAAAGAATATTTTGAATGAGTTAGGATAAATTCATTCATTGCATTTATTGGAATCATAACTCACAGTTTATGAATCTGTATTTAAAACATTTTATTTTTCTTTATACCAAAAAATATACCCAACTTTTTCCAATACTATTTCATAAAACTAATTAGACTATAATTTTACCTAATACTATAAAACTGTATCAACCATACCTTCTTCAAACTGTCTATTTCAGATTCTTGTTTTTTATTTAAAGCTGAAAGTCTTTTGTTTAGCTGTATTGCTTCCTGTACTGCAACATGAAAAACATTTAGAAAAGTATTATATTCAACATCCATTTTAAGCAAAGTATCACCAAGATGGACAGGGAAAATAACCTTAGTGCACTGTATATAATTATTATTGAATTTAACTAATATTAAAATGTCAGTGTTACCAGTAGCAGGTAAGTTCAATTTATTTATTATAAATAAACCCATTTAATTATTCCCTCTTAAATATACAAGTTTAAAAAAGATAGTACCTACCATTTTGTTCTAACTTTTCATGATTCTCTTTCACCAATCCAAATTGACCTGTTATGGTGCCATAATATTTCTCAATTTCATTCAGTTGCTTCTGATGATCTTCTTTAGCCAGAAGATGTAACTGGACTTTTTGTTCCTATTTTGAAGTTATTTAAAATGTTATAAATATATAACACATATAAAACATATACACACACATATATTTAAACATACATAAAAATTCTTTTTAAAAACTTCTGTTACAAAATAGGCCATGAAAAAGTGCTGAGTACACCATAGGGAGGAAATTGTTAAGGAGATATTTCTAAACCTATGTGACACTAAAGCCTTTTTTGTATTATAACAAAGTAGTCATTTAAATTTATACTGCTCTTGTTTATAATTTCTTTTTCAAAAACCAACTAGTTTCAGGGATGCTGGGTGGCTCAGTCAGTTAAGCATCTGCCTTTGGCTCAGGTCAGGATGAGTCTGCATGGCGGGGGGAGCCCACTTCTCCCTCTGCCTGCCTCTCCCCCTGCTTGTACACTCTCTCTCTCTCTGGCAAGTAAATAAATAAAATCTTTTTTAAAAATCAACTAGTTTCATTTATAGAAGAGTTAATTAGTCCATGCCAGCACTAAGCAAAATTATGGGAATATTAAAGCAGTACTCTTGATAATTTAGGAAAGGAATTCTTTTCTTTAAAATTGGGGGCACAATTATGAGTACGTTATTGAAATTCAAGTAATTTTTCTTTTTTTAAAGATTTTTAAAATTATTTAATGGAGAGAGAGACGACAAGAGAGGGAACACAAGCAGGGGCAGTGGGAGAGGGAGAAGCTGGCTTCCCACTGAGCAAGGAGCCTGATGCAGGGCTCAATGAACATGACCTGAGCCAAAGGCAGATGCTTAACAACTGAGCCACCCAGGCACCGCAAACTCAAGTAATTTTTCTGATTTTAATAAGCACAGCACCTTTTCATTGCATTAAAAAATTGAATTATGAGGATAATACCTATCAGAGGTGGTATTACAGTGGCAATACAGTATAGTAGAGGCAATACAGTATAGTAGAAAGTCTACTTAGGTTGAGAAATGTAATTGGTGAAAATTGGACCCAACATATATTTTAATATGGGCCTTCACTGCTTTTGGCTAAAGCAGCTTGTTTTGTCATACTTAGAAATAGGACTTTAAATTTTAAAAAATATTATTAATAAAATCAATATTTTATTTTTTTTATTTTTTCAAATTATGTTAGTCACCATACAGTACATTGTTAGTTTCTGATGTAGTATTCCACGATTCACTGCATAACACCAAGTGCTCCATGCAATAGATGCCCTCCTTAATACCCATCACCAGGCTAACCCATTCCCGCATGCTCCTCCCGCCATGCTCCTCCCCTCTAGAACCCTCAGTTTCTTTCTCAGAGTCCATAGTCTCTCTTGGTTCATCCCCCTTCTGATTCCCCCCTTCATTTTTCCCTTCCTTCTCCTAATGTTCTCCATGCTATTCCTTACATTCACAAATAAGTGAAACCATATGATAATTGTCTTTCTCTGCTTGACTTATTTCACTTAGCATAATCTCCTCCAGTCCCATTCATGCTGATGCAAAAGTTGGGTATTCATCCTTTCTGATGGATGAGTAATATTCCATTGTATATATGGACCACATCTTCTTTATCCATTCGTCTGTTGAAGGGCATCTCAGCTCTTTCCACAGTTTGGCTATTGTGGACATTGCTGTTATGAATACTGGGGTGCATATGGTCCTTCTTTTCACTACTTCTGTATCTTTGGGGTAAATACCTAGTAGTGCAATTGCTGGGCCATAGGGTAACTCTCTTTTTAATTTTTTGAGGAATTTCCACACTGTTTTCCAAAGTGGCTGTACCAACTTGCATTCCCACCAACAGTGTAAGAGGGTTTCCTCCACAACCTCTCCAACATTTGTTGTTTCTTGCCTTGTCAATTTTTGCCATTCTAACTGATGTAAAGTGGTATCTCAGTGTGGTTTTGATATGAATCTCCCTGATGGCTAATGATGATGAACATTTTTTCATGTGTCTGTTAGCCATTTGTATGCCTTCTTTTGAGAAGTATCTGTTCATGTCTTCTGTCCATTTCTTGACTGGATTATTTGGTTTTTGGGTGTTGAGATTGAGAAGTTCTTACAGATCTTGGATATCAGCCCTTTGTTCGTAGTGTCATTTGTGAATATCTTCTCCCATTCCGTGGGTTGCCTCTTTGTTTTGTTGACTATCTCCTTTGCTTTGTAGAAGCTTTTTATCTTAATGAAGTCCCAAAAGTTCATTTTCACTTTTGTTTCCCTTGTCTTTGGAAATATGTCTTGAAAGAAGTTGCTGTGGCCAATGTCAAAGAGGTTACTGCCTATGTTCTCCTCTAGGATTTTGATGGATTCCTGTCTCACAATGAGGTTTTTCATCCATATGGAGTTTATCTTTGTGTATGGTGTAAGAGAATGGTAGAGTTTCATTCTTCTGTATATATTTTCTGTCCAATTTTCCCAGCACCATTTTTGGAAGAGACTATCTTTCTTCCATTGAGTATTTTTTCCTGCTTTCTCAAAGATTATTTGACTATAGAGTTGATGCTCTATATCTGGTCTCTCTCTTCTGTTCCATTGGTCTATATGTCTGGGTTTTTTTGTGTCAGTACTGTGCTATCTTGGTGATCACGGCTTTGTAATATAGCTTGGAATCAAACAACGTATGCCCCAGCTCTGTTTTTCTTTTTCAACATTTCCTTGGTGATTCGGGGTCTTTTCTGGTTCTATACAAATTTTAGGATGGTTTGTTCTAGCACTTTGAAAAGCATTCCTCAATTTCATAAAATTCATCTATGAAAAACCCACAGCAAATAATTCTCAATGGGGAAAAGCTTATGATCAGGAATACAAAAAGGATGCCCACTCTCACCACTATTTTTCAACATAGTACAAGAAGTCCTAGCAACACCAATCGGATGACAAAAAGAAATAAAAGGTATTCAAATGGACAAAGAAGAAGTCGAACTTTCTTTCTTTGTAGATGACATGATACTTTATGTGAAAAACCCAAAAACTCCACCCCCAAACTACTAGAACTCATATAGCAATTCAGTAATATGGCAGGATACAAAATCAATGCACAGAAATCAGTTGCTTTCTTATACACTAACAATTTAACTGTACAAAGAGAAATTAGAGAATTGATTCCATTTACAATAGCACCAAAAATCATAAGATAGGGGCACCTGGGTGGCTCAGTCATTGGCATTTGCCTTCAGCTCAAGTTGTGATCTCAGGATCCTGGGATTGAGCCCCTCATCGGGCTCCCTGCTGAGCAGGGAGCCTTTTTCTCCCTCTCCCACTTCCCCTGCCTGTGTTCCTTCTCTCCCTGTGTCTCTCTTTGTCAAATAAATAATTTTTTTTTCTTTTTTTTTTCAGCATAACAGTATTCCTTGTTTTTTGCACCACACCCAGTGCTCCATGCAATCCGTGCCCTCTCCAATACCCACTACCTGGATCCCCCAACCTCCCACCCCCCCGTCACTTCAAACCCCTCAGATTGTTTTTCAGAGTCCATAGTCTCTCATGGTTCACCTCCCCTTCCAATTTCCCCCAACTCCCTTCTCCTCTCTAATTCCCCTTGTCCTCCATGCTTAAATAAATAAATTTTTAAAAATCTTTTTTAAAAAAATCATAAGATACTTTGGAATAAACCTAACCAAAGAGGTAAAGGACCTATACTCTAGGAACTACAGAACACTCATAAAAAGAAATTGAAGACACAAAAAGATGGAAGAACATTCTACACTCATGGATCAGAAAATAAACATTGTTAAAATCTCTGCATTGCCCAGTGCAATTATATTTTCAATGCCATCTGGATCAAAATACCAATGGGATTTTCCAATGACATTTTTTTAAAGGTTTTGATCTTGACATGACATTGGTAGAATCACTGATTGGTTTCAAAAATTTCATTCATTTTTGCCACATGCTTCAGCACCAGTGATGAGCAGTGATAAAGAACAATAGTGAGTCTACTGGCTGGCACTCAGTAATTGTTTCCTGAATGAATTGTTGTCCTGTGGAGTGGCAGCAGCGTAAATTTGTTAGATTTACCTGGCCTGTATCTGTTTCCCTTATCCAATATTATCACAATTTGAAATATTTATTTGAAGTAGTTCTTCCTCATTACAATCTAGTAGAATTGAAATTCACACGCTTTATTCTCCCTTAGTCAAGTGAAGGGTGTATTACTCAAAATAAATCAACTGATTTCTACCTTTTTGGAATTTGAAACTTGAGCAAAATGACTATAAAACTAAATAAGTTCAGTAGTGGTCCTATCCAGAGTGATGAGACTTTTTTTAAAAAAGACTTAATTTATTTATTTGACAGAGAAAGGGAACATAAGTAGGGGGAGTGGGAGAGGGAAAAGCAGGCTTCCCGTGGAGCAGGGAGCCTGACATAGGGCTCCATTCCAGCACACGGGATCATCACCTAAGCCAAAGGCAGACGCTTAATGACTGAGCCACTCAGGCACCCTGACATTCTTAACTTTTTCAAAGATACTTTTTTTTTTTAATTGTACTTTTAAGGCCTTTTTTTAAAAATTAATTTATTTTTATTTTTTTATAAACATATAATGTATTTTTATCCCCAGGGGTACAGGTCTGTGAATCGCCAGGTTTACACACTTCACAGCACTCACCATAGCACATACCCTCCCCAATGTCCATAATCCCACCCCCCTCTCCTGACCCCCCTCCCCCCAGCAACCCTCAGTTTGTTTTGTGAGATTAAGAGTCCCTTATGGTTTGTCTCCCTCCCGATACCATCTTGTTTCATTTATTCTTCTCCTACCCTCCTAACCCCCCATGTTGCATCTCCACTTCCTCATATCAGGGAGATCATACGATAGTTGTCTTTCTCCAATTGACTTATTTCACTAAGCATGATACCCTCTAGTTCCATCCACATCGTCGCACTGGGTATTTACCCTAAAGATACAAACGTAGTGATCCAAAGGGGCACGTGCACCCGAATGTTTATAGCAGCAATGTCTACAATAGCCAAACTATGGAAAGAACCTAGATGTCCATCAACAGATGACTGGATAAAGAAGATGTGGTATATATATACAGTGGAATACTATGCAGCCATCAAAGATACTTTTTAATGATTTTAAGCAAACTGAAAATATCGTTAGTAATGATCACAATGGATGAATTCAAAGTTTCTCATATACTTCTACGGGCTTTTCAAATTCACTACTTAGTCATTTGAATTAATCATGTAAGTTATAAAAACAAACAAGCTGACAAGTGTACTTACACTGAAGATCTTTTATCTGTCTGGGTAGCCACTATTTTCAATAACAATAAAAAATAAAGAACCATATTCCATTCCTCTAAAATACCACTTAATTCTTTAATCTAGAGGATTATACCTGCTTTCAGCAGAAGTGTAGAAACCTAACACAATTTCACAAAAATTAGTCTAAAAGCATTACTTCAATCAAAGGATTTTTAAGTTTTTATTTTGATTCCAATTAGCTAACATACAGTCTAATACTAGTTTCAGATGTATAATAATATAGTGATTCAACAATTCCACACATCATCTGATGCTCATCATGACAAGTACACTCCTTAATCCTCATCACCTATCTCACTCATCCCCCCATCCATCTTCCCTCTGGTAACCAACACTTCTCCATATTTAAAAGTCTGTTCCTTGGTTTGTCTCTTTTTAAACTTTACTCATTTGTTTTCTTAAATTCCACATATGTGTGAGATGATACAGTATTTGTCTTTCTCTGGTTGACTTATTTTTGTTTAACATTATACCTTCTAGTTCCATCTATGTCATTGCAAATGGCAAGGTTTCATTCTTTTTATGGCTGAATAATTTTCCATAGTATCTGGAATATCTGATATATATCTCACATCTTCTTTATCCATTCATCTATTGATGGACACGGGCTGCTTCCATAGTTTAGCTATTGTAAGTAATCCTGCTGTAAACATAGGGATGCATGTATCCTTTTGAATTAGTGTTTTTGTATTTTGTATTTTGGGGGTAAATACCCAGTGTGATTGTTGGATCATATGCTTCTTTTTAATTTTTGAGGAAACTCCACACTGTTTTCCACAGTGGCTGTACCAGTTTGCATTCTCATCAACAGTGCATGAGTGCTCTCTTTTGTCCACATCCTCCCCAGCATTTGTTGTTTCTTGTGTTTTGATTTTAGCCATTCTAACAGGTGTGAGGTGATATCTCAGTGTAGTTTTGATTGGCCTTTCCCTGATAATGAGTGATGTGGAGCATCTTTTCATGTGTTGGTTGGCCATCTACATGTCATCTTTGGAGAAATGTCTTTCATGTCTTCTGCCCATGGATTATTAATTGGATTGTGTGTTTTGGGGATGTTGAGTTTTATAAGTTCTTCATATGTTTTGGATACTAACCCTTTATTGGATATGTCATTTGCAAATATCTTCTATTCCACAGGTTGTCTTTTAGTTTTGTTGATTGTTTTCTTTGCTGTGCAGAAGCTTTTTATTTTGATGTAGTCCTAATAGTTTATTTTTGCTTTTATTTCCCTTGCCTTGGGGATGTATCTAGAAAAACATTGCCATAGCTCATGTCAGAGACATTACTGCCTGTGGTCTAGTCTAGGATTTTTATGGTTTCAGGTCTCACATTATGTCTTTAATCCATTCTGAGTCTCGTTTTGTGTATGGTATAAGAAAGTGGTCCGGTTTTCTCAATACCATTTGTTGAGGAGACTGTCAACAGTTGGATATTCTCTCCTGCTTTGTTGAAGATTAATTGACCATATAGTTGTGGGTTTATTTCTTGGTCTTTTATTCTGTTCCACTGATCTATGCGTCTATTTATGTGCCAGTACCGTACTGTTTTCATTACTATAGCTTTGTAATATAACTTGAAGTCCAGAATTGTGAGGTCTCCAGCAATTTGCTTTTCCTTTTTCAAAGTTGGTTTGGCTTTTCAGGGATTCAGGGTCTTTTGTGGTTCCGTGCAGATTTTAGAATTGTTGGTTCTAGTTCTGTGAAAACTGCTGTTGGCATATGGATAGGGATTACATTAAATGTGTAGATTGCTTGGGGTAGCACAAACATTTTAACAATATTTGTTCTTCCAATCCATGAGCAGGGGCATGTATTTCTATTTCTTTGTGTCACCTTCAATTTCATTCATCAGTGTTTTATAGTTTTCAGAGTATAAGTCTTTCACCTTTTTGGTTAGGTTTATTCCTAAGCATCTCATTACTTTTTGTGCAATTGTAAATGGGATTGCTTTCTTAATTTCTCTTTCTGCTGCTTCATTATTGGTGCACAGAAATTCAACCAATTCTGTACATTCATTTTTGTGTCCTGTAACTTTACTGAATTAGTTTATCAGTTCTAGTACTTCTTGGTTGAGTCTTTCAGGTTTTCATTACATAGTATTATATCATCTACAAATAATTAAAATAAGAAGTAAAGGAAGAAGTAATTCTTCCTTACCACTTTGGATGCCTTTTATTTCATTTTGTTATCTAACTTCTGTGGCTAGTACTTCCAGTAATACTTTGAGTAAAAGTGGTGAGAGTGGATCTCCTTGTCTAGTTACTGACGTTAGCGGAAAAGCTCTCTGTTTTTCCCCATTGAGGATGATGTTAGCTGTGGGTTTCTCATAGAACACCTTTACTGTATGTTGAGGTATGTTCCCTTTAAGCCTACTTTGTTAAGAGGGCTTTTTTTTTTTTAATCATAAGTGGTTATTGTACTTTGTCAAATGCTTTTTCTGCATCTACTGAAATGACCATATGATCTTTATTCTTCTCTTATTGATGTGATGAATCATGTTGTTCATTGATTTGTAAATACTGAACCATTCTTGCATCCCTGGAATAAATCCCACTTGATTATACTGAACGTTTTTTTCTTTTTTTATTTTTAATATATTGTTGAATTTGGTTCGCTAGTAACTTATTAAGGACATTTTGCATCTATATTCATCAGGGATACTGGCTAGTCATTCTCTTTTTTAGTGGTGTCTTTATCCGGTTTTGATATCAGGATAATTCTGGCCTCACAGAATGAATTTGAAAGTTTTCCTTCCTTTCCTCTTTTTTGTAATAGTTTCAGAAGAATAGGCGTTAACTCTTCTTTAAATGTTTCATAGAATTTGCCTGTGAAGCCAGTTGGTGCTGGACTTTAGTTTTTTGGGAGTTTTTTCATTACTTATTGAATTTCTTTGCTGCTGTTCAGTCTATTCAAATTTTCTATTTCTTCCTGCTTTAGTTTTAGTAGGTTATATGTTTCTAGGAATTTATCCATGTCTTCTCGTTTGTACAATTTGTTGGCATATAGTTTTTCATAATATTCTAATCGTATTTCTGTGGTATTGGTTTTATTTCTCTTCTGTCAATTGTGATTTTATTTGAGACCTTCTGTCTTTTTTTTTCTTGATAAGTCTAGCTAGAGGTGTATCAACTTTATTGATTTTTTTCACAGAATCAGCTCCTGGTTTCATTGACCTACCCTATCATGTGTTTTTTTAGATTCTAGATCATTTATTTCTACTCTCATCTTTATTTTTTTCCTTCACTCTGCTGGTTTTAGGTTTTGTTGTTGTTCTTTTTCTAGCTCCTTTAGGTTTAAGGGTAGGTTGTTAGAGATTTTTCTTAGTAGTCCTACATTGCTAAATACTTCCCTGTTAGAACTGCTTTTGCTGCACCCAAAGCTTTTAGACTGTTGTGTTTTCCTTTTCATTTGTCCCCACATACTTTATTTCTTCTTTTATTTCCTGGTTGATCCATTCATTATTTAGTACCATGGTATTTAACATCCATATATTTGTGGTCTCCAGATTTTTTTCTTGTGGTTGACTTCTAGTTTCATAGCATTGTGGTCAAGGAATTTTTCAATTTTTCAGCTTAGATCAATTTTTAATGTGGCCTTTATGAGAATATTGTCCACTACACATTAATATAAGCTTCCTTAACCTTTCAGTTAAAAAATGGTAAATATAGGGGCACCTGGGTGGCTCAGTGGGTTAAAGCCTCTGCTTTCGGCTCAGGCCATGATTCCAGGGTCCTGGGATCAAGCCCCGCATCGGGCTCTCTGCTCAGCAGGGAGCCTGCTTCCCCCTCTCTCTCTGCCTGCTTATGATCTCTGTCAAATAAATAAATAAAATCTTTTTAAAAAATGGTAAATATAATAGGCTGTCAATGCCTGTAAAGATGAATAATCCTGATAACTAAAACTGCAACAAAGATTAAAGTGATTTAATTGGTTTTCTGTACATACATAGAGCTCTATACAAATTAAAATAATTTGTGATATACTCTATTCCATAATCCTTTGCTTAAAGTCAAAGTTAATTCAATTAAATTGAAGTTATTTGTTTGCATGACATAATTCTGATTTTCAAATACATAAACCTAGTCAATGGCCATGATATTATAAAGACTTTCAAATTACATAGGCACCCATAGCTCATTAGCCCCTACAGGCTCCTATGGGACTGTTTGTATATTAATCTACTTGGCTGCTCTGATTTAGTTCTCATAAAGAGAAGAAGAGGCTAGTTGTCAAGTTTGCTGCTAATTGCATGTCAGCAAATAGCTTAAATTCTTTGGGAAGCAACAAGAAAAACAGATTGGTATCACTTGTCTGAGAAACCCAAGAACATTTTAAATAATAATATAAATAACTTTATGGCATTGTTATTAAAACTTTAACATTACATATTATATCATAGTAAAGAGAATTTTATTAAGATGACTAAAAAATAGCTAAGTACCTTCTGTTTTTGTTCTTTTTACCGCTATGAATTGGTTCAAGCTATTTTCTTCTCTCTTTTTTTTTTAAGATTTTATTTATTTATTTGACAGAGAGAGAGATCACAAGCAGGCAGAGAGGCAGGTAGAGAGAGAAACAGGCTCCCTGCCGAGCAGAGAGCCTGATGTGGGGCTCGATCTCAGGACTCTGAGATCATGACCAGAGCTGAAGGCAGAGGCTTGACCCACTGAGCCACCCAGGTGCCCCGCTATTTTCTTCTTTTACACATTTTACTACTATATGCAAAGACTCTGTCCACAGATAATATCAGGATTCATTGCTTTCCAATGCAAACTTAAATTTTAACAAACATGGGCACCTGGGTGGCTTAGTGGGTTAAAGCCTCTGCCTTGGGCTCAGGTCATGATCCCAGGGTCCAGGGATGGAGCCCCACATCATGATCTCAGGGTCCTGGGATCAAGCCCCGCATCAGGCTCTCTGCTCAGTAGGGACCCTGCTTCCTCCTCTCTCTCTGCCTGCCTCTCTGCCTACTTGTGATCACTGTCTGTCAAATAAATAAATAAAATCTTAAAAAAAAAATTTTTTTAACAATCTATGAAAAACAAGATTAGAGGAAAAGACAGTATCTGCAAAATTAAGATTAAAGTCTACCTGTATATTTGTCTGCATATGTGTGGTCTAAAAGATTATTTTAAAGCTTCGAGACATTTAAAATAGGAATAACTTAAAAATAGTATTTACACACAACTTTTTACAACTACGTTTACTAATAAAAGGCACAGCTGCTCATTTCCCCCTTATTTCCTTATGGATACCAATTTGAAAACCTTTGGGAATAAAATGAATTTCCCTTAAAATAATTCATTAAAGTAAATTTTAGCGAAAAAGATAAAAACTCAAAAAGAAACTTCATACATTCTTCAAATCTATTTTGCAACTTACCTTTAAATTTCTTCAATATGACCCCAAAATAAATCAATGGGGTTATAAAACTCACTTTTTAAGAAACCTATGGCATCTTTCTTAAGGTATTTTCACCTTTTTTAGTCACAAAGATAAGGTACATAATACTTAAACTAACTTAAAGTTACACCAGTATTCTGTGTATATAGATACAAATTATATTTAATAATTATGAAGACTGTTCTCATACATGTCTTTATTCTAAAAAAATTCAATGAAAGGGAAAAATGTGGTAATTTTAAATCATATGAAACCTTCAGTATTCAAACTTTAATTTAATAAAGAAAAATAAATCTCTCTTTTAGGTCTTTTCTTTAGAGGAAAGTGATATATAAAAAAATAAAATATAACTAAGAGATGGTTGATATGCTTTTACTTCATTTAGTCAGTCTTATCAGCTACTCATTATAAAACATAGTCACCTAGTATGGTAACGATAAGAACACAACAGGAAAGATTTTCATCAATCACCAAATCACAATTAATAGTTAATTATTTGATTTTGTTCAAAAGAAAGTTAGAGTACTCTTAGAGATAGGTGAATCCTTTAATTCTTACTGTGTTAATTTATCTAGAGACATATTACCAACTCTACACAAAAATCAGCTTACTGAATTCCCAAAAGAAAGAAATTTACTAGTAATTAAGGGTTCACCTATAGGAGTCATGAACTTCTTTACAATTTTCTTAATACTGTTTTGAAAAATTGGGGGGGTGCTTAACTTTATCAGTTGCTTCCCAAAATCCTGCCTTGACGTAAGTGACCATTTTTTTTTCCTATCTTGCCTATAGAGTTAAGTTACATAAAAGAAAAATGATTTGAATAAAATAACATTAACTAAATTACTGAATACAGTACTTTGAATAAAGGTCATCTGAATTATATAAGAATAATGTAAAAAGAATAATGTAAGAATGTTTAGAAAAAAGATTACTTTTAAATCTTAATTATCTAAAATACATTTAAAATTCAGTCAGAATGGGCATAAAATCTTAATTGTACATATCAATATATAAAATTATTTAATGCAAAAGTTAATGCTCTGAATTGTTAGAAAAAACATTGTCACTATAACCCAAATATCATTTTAGAGGTTCTTAAGAGGTGGTCATTCACATTAACAAAATACTCAGAAGTGACTAAAAACTTTTTCCATTTTTTCTAAGACTGTAAGTATCTGTTTCATGAAATTTTGAAGTAGAATAAAATAAAGCACATTTTATGTTGCCTTTGATCTTTAACTTGTAGCCTTATCTCCCAGGTCAGAGGGCACATTATTCAATTTCACTATATTTTGTGTAAAACCACTGTAGCGTTGAAGATGACTCTTAGTACAAATGTCATGGTACTTAAAGCTAAACCAGAATCTAGTTTTTCAGCTTCTTAATTAAAATCACAGTTTAAAACAGTCTGACAATATTATCTTTATTCTTTCCAGTTGAATAGTGACAGAATTTTCACATCTTATATTCAATCAAGCTTAGCGATCTTTTTAAGGCCCTTTTATTTTCTAAAACATCAAAAACAATTTCACGAAGCAAAACAGTTACTTTATTTTTCTGTATTTAATAAAAAGTGATCTCTCCTTTCTTACTCCCCATACCTACAATATATAAACTTCACTCAAAAATTACTTTTACTTCTCTTACAGTCTGCTCCAAAGAAGGAAGATTGAAATAGTCTAAGTCCACCCAAAAAGCCCTCAGAAGATTTAAGTGGATATGGGAGAATTTTGCTCAATCAAAAATACAGGGAAATAAATCCTTCTGAATCAAATAGGGATAGGAAGAGAAGATCAAAATAAATAATCCATAAAATACTATGCTGTAAAAATTTAAATATTAAATTTTAATATACCATAGAAGAGGAAGGCACAAGAAATACTTGTTGAATGATAAAGAATGAGTACCCTATCCCAAGTATCATATTCAAATGTCACTTCATTTTATTTTCATTTTTTAGGCAATCACTAATAACTGCATGCTTGCATAAATACCTAGAAAAGATAATAAAATAATAGGTTTTGTTGTTATTTCCTTGTTCTTTGATATTAAAATAAGATATCAATAATCTGGGAACTAGGTTAAATTTATTTTATAAGATGTAAAAACTATGTAATCCAGAAATAAATTTGTGAAGTAAATTCATTTAAGCTATATTTAACATTGTAACATTGTAATTCAGTCCTTCAAAGGGAATATTAATGCCCAGTTTCAATTTTTTTTTCAAGATTTTATTTATTTATTTGACAGAGAGAGATCACAAGTAGGCAGAGAGGCAGGCAGAAAGAGAGAGAGAGGAGGAGGAAGCAGGCTCCCTGCCGAGCAGAGAGCCCATATCCCAGGACCCTGAGATCATGACCTGAGCCGAAAGCAGAGGCTTAACCAACTGAGCCACCCAGGCGCCCCTCAACTTTTTTAAATATAAATGCCACATTTATATTGACAAAGATACTACACACATTACATTATGTGCTAATCTGGGAAGTGAGTGTCTATTTTGTGATCACCTTACCATTTCACTTACTTTCTTCTGTAAAGAATATTTAGAAACCTTGAAAAAAAAAAGAGAAAATTCATTATAATTCTGCACTTATCTGTTACAAATTCCTCCTGATATTAAAATTGTATGCTATACAATGTGGTATTTATTTCCTACGCACGATTTTTTCCTTGGGGCATTTTTTTCAAGATGTTATTTACCATAACTTTTTTCTATATAACAAAACAATATATTCATCAATTATTCAAGATATATTTATGGAGCACCTCCTATATACCAGTCACTTTCCTTAGGACTCGGATACAGCACTGAACTAAGCAAATCCCTGCCCTCTAGTGGCTTTCTGTCTAGTGGAGGCAGTATAATTACTCATTTCAGCAGAATAAGTTCCAAGAAATAGAATTCCTCTTAATTGTTCCTTTTCGTAGACTTTTAACAATTCTTACATAGTCCTCTAGAGTTGCTGACCAACTGAAACTCAACAAGCTGTGGATGAGTGTTCACTGTTTATGTTTGTTAAATTTTAAGCACAAATAGTTACTTCACATTTCCTATGCAATCAATCTAGCATACTGGCTTGAATAAACTGATAATTTTATTTCACTTTTGTGAAATAGGTCTTTCGTGATTTATTTCTTCAACAAATAATGAATACATACTATAAGTAAAGCACTAACATACACATTGAGGGTATAGTACTGAGCCAAAAAAAAAAAAAAATCCTGTCCAGATTAAATTCTGGGGATTGTAGAAAATAAGCAACATAAATAAGTTAAGATAGATAGAGTATTAAATATTAGTAAGCACTAAAGAAAAATAAATCAAGGAAGGAGATTATATAAGATGCCCAAGAAAATCCTTTCTGAGATGGCATCTTTTGAGTCAAGACTCTACAGGAGTGAGGAAGAGAATTTCAGCAACTGGAAAGGCCCCAAGGTGAGAGAACATCTGGGTGTTCAAAGAACAACAACAAAGAGTAACTGGAGCTTCTTGCAGACGTGTGCCTCCCCTTGTTCCGTGGGCTATCCTCACAGCATGACCCCCAAACACTAGTCTTTGATCCTGCCTCAAACCAAGAAACTGAGATTGCCTCCTGCCCCCAAGCCAGAGGAGACATCGCCCCTCTCCACTTGCCGAAGGGAGACACAGAACAGCAAGAAGCACCTGAACATACTGAAGAAGTACAAGATGAAACAGACTTGCTGAACAAGCCAGTGAGGAAATTCTGAGTAGAACAGAAATATAAGAAACTCCAAGCATTTTTTCAAAGGCACTGAAATTGATTGCCAAAATCCCAAATTTGGGGGTAACAACGTCTGTCAATGATCCACAAATGTCTCTACTGCTTGGGGAGGAAGAGGCGTTGCATTATTTGACAAGAGTCGAAGTGACATAATTCAAAGATATAAAATCAGATTACAGAACAGATTTTTATTTTGATGAAAACCCTTACTTTGAAGATAAAATTCTCTCCAAAGACTTTCATCTACATGAGCGTGGTGATCCATCTTCAAAGTCCACTGAAATCAAACTGAAATCCAGAAAGGATCTGACAAAATGTTCAAGTCAAACACAGAATAAAGCCAGCAGAAAGACACAGCCTGAGGAACCAGAGAGATTCTTCATCTGATCTACTGACCATTCTGAAGCAGGTGCACATGAGTTTGGAGACATCATCAAAGATACTTGGCCAAATCCATTACAGTACTACTGGGTTCCTGATATGGATAATAAAGAAGGGGAAGGAGGAGACAGTAGGACTGGAAGATATTGATAAAGAAAGTAAAGAAGATGAAGATGATGATGTGGGGGGAGGGAGAAGACGACGATAAAGGAGAGGACTAATGAAACTATGATGGAGTCCAACCTTCTTTTCTGAATTTTCTCAGTCCCTAGGAGCAAGCTATAGTATCCCCCACCCACCTCCTCTTGTGATTATTTGCCCTGTTTTTTGAAGCCTCTTTCCTCTCCCTTTATAAAATGGTTCTCAACTTATTAGGGGTGGGGGGGGTACCTTGAGCAGAATACACTGGGAAAAGAATCTCTCCCCCTTTCTGTTCCAAATTCATTTTTATTCCTCCCTGTCACAGCAAAAATTTTACGGAATCAACATCCCTGTGCTCTATGGGAAAAAAGAAAAATCTTCTCCTCTTTTAGGTCTGCTGGAACCTGGAGGGTGCTAGGCCCCTGTGTAGTAGTGCATAGAATTACAGCTTTTTGTCTTCCTTTCTCTGTATATTGGACTCAGAGATTACATTGTGTCTCTACGTGAATAGGACGGTTAGCACTTATCAACATGTATCTGTCTGTTTTGTTTAAAAAAAAAAAAAAACTTTTAAAAATGGAGTAATAGAATGTCAGCAAAAGGGAGGTTTAAGATGTTTAGGCATGTTAAGAGGGCATTTTGTCAACATGTCTTCTCCTTTGGAATGTTTAATTGTGATGTTTAACGACATCCTGCAGTTTAAGTTGACACTTTGAAAAAAAAATTGAAATAAGTCAAGCAGAGAAAGACAATTATCATATGGTTTCACTTATTTGTGGAACATAAGGAATAGCATGGAGGACAGAAGAAGAAAGGGAAAAATGAAGGGGAGAGTTAACAGAGGAGGAGATAATTATGAGAGACTATGGATTCTGAGAAACAAACTCGGGGTTTTAGAGGGGATGGGAATGAGGGAATGGGTTAGCCCAGTGATGAGTAGTAAGGAGGGCACATATTGCATGGAGCACGGGGTGTGAATGAATTATGGAACACTACATCAAAAACTAACGATGTACTGTATGGTGACTAACATAACATAATAAAAAAATAGAATAATAGATAAGATAAAATAAAATAAAATTATCTCCTAATGATGATTTGAGTCCTACCACTTGATGGGAGAATCAGCAGAACCTGTAGGATTTTATTTGGGATTGACATTCTCTACTATAATTTTGTTCCTGTTTATTTTTAAATTTCTTTTTGTTTCACTGGAATGGAAAGATGAAGCTCAGTTTTAACTGTTAAAAGTGTACAAGTTGCTCTGTTACAATAAAATTAAATGTGTACACACACACAAAAGAACAACAAGAAAGCCAATGCACTGGAAGGGAACAAGCAAGGGGAAGAACAGCAATAGAGGAATTTAGAGAAAAGAGGAGGCAAGGTGGGCAAATCATTGTCGGTCTTATAATGCATGATGATACAGAGTTAGGTTTTTACACTCACTGAGACAGGAAGACTTTGAAAAGTTCCAAGCACAAGTGTAACGTAGCCTGACTTGCTTTTTTAAAAGGTCACTCTGTTAACACTAACAAAGAACACAGGTGGAAGCAGGAAAACCACTTAGTAAGCTACTGTCCTGATCCAGATGAAAGAGGACAATGGTTTTAATAATGAATGTAGTGAGATGTCATCTGATTCTGGATATTGTCTGAGGAGAATGCTGAAAAAAACTGCAAAATGAAAAAAGGAAGCCATAACTATTGAGGCAAGAAAAAACAAAGAAGTTTTCAGGAGGCGGATATTTTTTAAAGCAAAAAAAATTGTGTTCCTGGTTTTGAATATATCAAATTTCATGTAAATCCAGGCAGGATTTGGGGCTGGAGATACATATTTGAAAGTCCTTTGCACATAGATCCCATCTGAAAGACATGAGATGGTATGAGATCAGGGTATTTTTCAAAGCATACAGACAAAAAAAAAGTAAAAGAGCAGATGTCATCTAGAAAAATAAGAGGAAAACAAACTTCAGAACACTTTCACTCTAATCCTAAATTTATTATTTGCTCCTATAATATTTAATTTTATGTGGCAACTTGACTGGAACAAAAGATGCCCAGATTAAACAGTATTTCTCGGTGTGTCTGTGAGAGTGTTTCTGGATGACATCAGCATTTGTGGCAGCGGAATGAGTAAAGTAGAATGTGCATCTGCATTCATTGCAGAACCTTCACTAACATAGCTACCATTTGCCAAAGGTAAAACTAATACATCTAAAGCAAATTTAAAAAATTCTTTCAAGTCACTGTTTGTTCTCCAAACGTTAACACCTCTGCATTTAATTATTTCTGAATCATGATTCACAGCTACATTTTACCAGCATCTCTAGAACATTTCTCAACTTAAAAAGCTACCACGTAGTGACATTCCTATGAAACATAAGTAGAATGTCAAAGTAATACAACTAGACTGACATGAAATCTTTTTATGGAGGCTATTATACCTAATGATTTTTTTTCATTCTAAAATTACACAGAAGTAGGTTATAGTATAAAATACAGACATCTCTCTGACATAGGAAAAAAAAAACTATACTGGCACTAATTAATTTATTAAGTATAGAAGACAATTTCAAAGAAAAAGTACAAATATCTTCCTATTATAGCATCCCTTACTTTGTGAAATATTTTATAAAAAGCAGACTATGAAATGCATTTCTTTACAACAAACCGTATTTTCCCATTAATTTTCTATTAACTGATTTTGTTGTTTGGGAATAAAGTCTATCAAAACTATGTTTAAAAATATTTAACCTTTTCCCCTTCCTGAACAATTCAGTCCTAACTCCACAGGCCAGAGTAGGTAAGGTAGGTGTCCATGGGGAAGGGTGGAAAGGGTCATGGTGGCAGCATTCCAGAACAGGGTATCAGGCCTGAATGAGGAAAAGAGGATCCCAATGAGAAGGAGGGAAATCTACTGTGGGAGTGAGAAGCTGAGAAAGGTACTATTGAAGATAATATGGTATTAAACCTGAGGGGCCAGAAAACTCTTGATCTCAGGGTCTCAAGTTCGAGCCCCATGTTGGGTGTAAAGATTACTAAAGAAAAGAAAAAGAAAACCTAAAAGACTCCACCAAAAACTACTAAAACTGATAAATGGAGTCAATAAAGTTGCAGGATACAAAATCAATGTGCAAAGATCTGTTGCATTCCTATACACCCATAATGAAATAGCAGAAAGAGAAACTAGAAAACAATCCCACTTAAAATTGCACAAAAAATAAGACACCAAGGAACAAACCTAACCAAAAAGATGAAAGACTTATACTCTGAAAACTATAAAACACTGATGAGGGATGCCTGGGTGGCTCAGTCAGTTAAGCGGCTGCCTTCAGCTCAGGTCATGATCCTAGGGTCCTGGGATTGAGTTCCGCATCTAGCTCCTTTCTCAGCGGAGACCCTGCTTCTCTCTCTGCTTCTGACTGCCTCTCAGCCTACTTGTGATCTCTCTCTCTCTCTCTGACAAATAAATAATCTTTAAAAAAAAAAAAAAACACTGATGAATGGAATTGAAGGTGACACAAAGAAAAAGACCTGCCCTGCACATGGATCAGAAGAACAAATATTGTTAAAATGTCTGTGCTACCCCAAGCAATCTACACATTTAATGCTATCCCTATCCATATGCCAACAGCAGTTTTCACAGAACTAGAACCAACAATTCTAAACTCTGCATGGAACCACAAAAGACCCTGAATCCCTGAAAAGCCAAACCAACTTTGAAAAAGGAAAAGCAAATTGCTGGAGACCTCACAATTCTGGACTTCAAGTTATATTACAAAGCTATAGTAATGAAAACAGTATGGTACTGGCACATAAATAGACGCATAGATCAGTGGAACAGAATAAAAAACCAAGAAATAAACCCACAACTATATGGTCAATTAATCTTCAACAAAGCAGGAGAGAATATCCGACTGTTGAAAGTCTCTTCAACAAATGGTATTGAGAAAACCGGACCACTTTCTTACACCATATACAAAAAGAGACTCAGAATGGATTAAAGACATAATGTGAGACCTGAAACCATAAAATCCTAGACTAGACCACAGGCAGTAATGTCTCTGACATGAGCTGTGGCAGTATTTTTCTAGATATGTCCCCCAAGGCAAGGGAAATAAAAGCAAAAATAAACTATTAGGACTACATCAAAATAAAAAGCTTCTGCACAGCAAAGGAAATAATCAACAAAACTAAAAAGCAGCCTATGGAATAGAAGAAGATATTTGTAAATGACATAGGCAATAAAGGGTTAGTATCCAAAATATATAAAGAACTTATAAAACTCAACACCCCCAAAACAAATAATCCAATTTTAAAAAGGGCAGAAGACATGAAAGACATTTCTCCAAAGATGACATATAGACGGCCAACAGATACATGAAAAGATGTTCCACATCACTCATTGTCGGGGAAAGGCCAATCAAAACTACACTGAAGATATCACCTTACACTTGTTAGAATGTCTGAAATCAAAAACACAAGAAACAACAAATGTTGGGGAAGGACAAAAGAGAGCACTCATGCACTGTTGATGAGAATGCAAACTGGTACTGCCACTGTGGAAAACAGTATGGAGTTTCCTCATAAATTAAAAAGAAGTGTATGATCCAGCAATCACACTACTGGGCATTTACCCTCAAAATACAAAAACACTAATTCAGAAGGATACATGCATCCCTATGTTTATAGCAGCAGTATTTACAATAACCAAACTATGGAAGCAGCCCATGCCCATCAATAGATGAATGGATAAAGAAGATGTGAGATAGATAGATAGATAGATCTATAGATAGACAGAGAGATAGATAGATCTCAAATATTCCACATACTATGGAATATTTTTCCGCTATAAAAAAGAATGAAATCTTGCCATTTGCAATGACATAGTTGGAGCTAGAGTGTATAATGCTAAGCAGAATAAGTCAGTCAGGGAAAGACAAATACTATATCATCTCACTTAATATGTGAAATTTAAGAAACAAAACAAATGAGCAAAGTTTAAAAAGAGAAAGAGAGAGGAAGGCAAACCATGAAACAGACTCTTAACTATAGAGAATAAATAGATGGTTACTGGACGGAAGGTGGATGGGGAGCTGGGTGAAGTAGGTGATAGTGATTATGGAGAACATCTGTCATAAAGAGCACTGAGCGATGTATGTAATTGCTGAATCACACTGTACACCTGAAACTAATATAACACTGTTTGTTAACTATACCAGAATTTAAAAAAAATTTTAAAAAGAAGTGGAGTAAGGTGAGGAGGCAACCCTGAAAAAGGGCAACCCAATTCATGGTATCAGAGTCCAAGCTGGGAAAAGAGGGCATCCATATTAGGAAGGAAGTCATGGCAAATTGATAAACTGGTTGTATACAGGATAATTTATCATAGAAGTAAATATATTAAGGATAAAGAATGTCACATTTCTCACTGTAAGAGGAAAGAAATGTATAAACAGAAAGGAAATAAACTAAAATGAATAACCTCATGGTTTCATATTAAAATTGGAGGTAGGGGTGCATGGATGGCTCAGACACTAAACATCTGCCTTTGGCTTGGGTCATGATCCCAGGGTCCTGGGATCGAGCCCTGCATCAGGCTCCTGCTCGACAGAGCAGGAGCCTGCTTCTCCCTCTCCTGCTCCCCCTGCTTGTGTTCCCTCTCTCGCTGTCTCCCTCTCTGTCAAATAAATAAATAAATAGTCTTAAAAAAAAAATTGGAGGTAATGTGATTTCATGGTTTTTTATATAAATAGGTTGTTAGAAATAAACATTATAAATTATAACATAAATATAAATTATATTTCTGTGTATGTAAATACATACATAGATCTCTGTCCACCAAGAAAGTCTGAGAGCAGTGATGTATCAATAGCAATGAGTACAACAGTGCCCAGATCTTTGCTTCTATATACCATTTTCCACTAAAAGGAACCAGGGCAACATGGTGAAATGATCCATTCCAGTGCAAGGTCAGGTAAATTACAAAATGATCCTGGCATATTTTGCTATCCTCTAAAAGCAGGAAAATGCTGAAAGAATTAAAACATATCCAAAGGACTCAGTAATCAACTTTATGGACTCTCACTAGCCAAATCAAGGATAATTTGAGCAAAATAAGCGATAGTCACAGATTTTAATCCATTTAAAAAAAAACTATGAATCTATACTGATAAAAACAAATAAATGAATATAGGAAAAGTTCGGTGAGAAACAGAATATTTACATAATTTCAAAGTATCTCCTTACAAAATACTCTGATTACAAGGGGAAAGAGTACCTTTTTAATGGAGAAATTTTTTGAAAGAACAACAACAAAAAAGAATGTAGAGATGAAGAATGCAGTGAATGCACTGAAAAAATGCAAGAGAGAGCCTTAAGGCCACACTGAATTGAATAGAAGAACCAGTGAACTCAAAGACAGATCATTTGAAATTATTCAATCAGAGAAGAAAAACAAGTGAAAGAGGGTGAAGAAAGTCTAAAAAATTTATAAAATAGCATCAAAGAAATCAATATAAGCATTATGAGAGTCCCAGAAGGAGAAAAATAAAAGAGACAGAAGAAAGCTTACTCAAAGAAATAACGGCTGAA
This sequence comes from Lontra canadensis, assembly GCF_010015895.1. NCBI lineage: Eukaryota > Metazoa > Chordata > Mammalia > Carnivora > Mustelidae > Lontra > Lontra canadensis. Next base: position 761,643 of record NW_022631112.1, read on the forward strand.
AACTTCCCTAATCTTGGGATGGAAATGGACATCCAGATTCATGAGACTCAGAGGACCACAAACAGAATGAACCAAAAGAAGAATACACCAAGACACATTATAATCAAGTTGTCAAATCAAGGGGAAAAAAGAGACTTCTGACAGTAGCAAGAGAAATGCAATTCACCAAATTTAAAGAAACTCCATTAAGATTATCTGTGGACTTCTCAGCAGAAAGCCGCAAGCCAGAAGAGAGTGGGACAATATTCCAAGTATCAAAAGAAAAATCTGCCAACCAAGAATACCATACCTAACAAAATTATCATTTAAAAAATGAAGGAGGGGGCGCCTGGGTGGCTCAGTGGGTTGAGGCCTCTGCCTTTGGCTTGGGTCATGATCCCAGGGTCCTGGTATCGAGCCCCGCATCGGGCTCTCTGCACGGCAGGGAGCCTGCTTCCTCCTCTCTCTCTCTGCCTGCCTCTCTGCCTACTTGTGATCTCTGTCTGTAAAATAAATAAATAAATAATCTTTAAAAAACAAATGAAGGAGAAAGTCTTTCCCAAACAAAAACTAACAGAATCAGTTATTACCACTTGACTTGTCTTATAAAAAATAATTAAGGTTCAGTTCTTCAAATTGAAACAAAAACATGCCAAACAGCAATGAAAAAAGCATATGAAAATATAATTCTCATTTGTAAAGTATATACACAAATATAGAGAAATTCAAGACTGAATCAGTAGTACATAAATTCCTTTTAACCCTTATATAAAAGTAGGAAATAAAAATGTATTAAAGAATACACAATATAAAAAGATGCAAACACTGTGCATAAGAACACAAAGTTGAGGGGGCAAAATATAGTGCTTTTGTATGCAATTAAAGCTGCTGTCAACTTTAAACTATTAGAACTACAAGATATTTTATGCAAGACTTCAGATAACCCTAAAGATAAAAACCCATAATACATATACAAAAGCTAAAGAGAAAAAAATCAAGAAAATCACTACAAAAACATCAAATAACAAAGGCAGACAAGCGATGCACAAAATTACCCCAAAACAGAAAACAATTTACAAAATGACAACAGTAATTCTACACCTACCAATAACTACTTTACGTATAAATGTATTAAACTTTCCAACCAAAAGACATAGTGACAGGATTAAGAAAAAAAAAATATGAAGTGATATACAGCTGTTCCTGCTTATTTGTAGTTTCACTTTCCATGATTTCAATTACCCATGGCCAAATGCAATTCAGAAGCAAATGATTCTCCTTCTGATGTATCTAACACCACATCATTCACCTCACTTTATCTCATTACATACACATTTTATCATCTCACACCATCACAAGAAGAAGGGTGAGTTTTATTTTTTAAAAAATATTTATTTGAGAGAGAAAGAGAACAGGGGAGAGGGAGAGAGAGAATCTTTAAGCAGACTCCCTTCTGAATGCAGAGCCTGATGTGGGGCTCGATCTCACGACCCTGAGATCATGACCTGAGCCAAAATCAAAAGTCGGATGCTTAGCTGACTAAGCCACCCAGGTAACCTGAAGGTTGAGTTTAGTATAATAAAATATTTGAAGAAAGAGAGAAAAAAAAGAAAGAAAAAGATCACATTCACATAACATTTATTACAATATATTGTTTATAATTGTTTTATTTTATTATTAGTTATTATTGTTAATCTCTTACTGTACTCAATTTACTTTACCATAGATATTTATGTATAGGGAAAAAACAGTGTATTTAGGGTTCAGTATGATCCATGGTTTCAGGCATCCACTGGGGATCTTGAAACATATTCCCCATTGATAAAGGGGGACTATTATTATCTACAAGAGACTCACTTTAGATTTAAGGACACAAATGGGCTGAAAGTACAGAGATGAAAGAGATATACCAGATAGTAACTAAAAATAAAGCACAAGTGACTATACTTATATGAGACAAAATAGACTGCAGGTCAAAAATCTGCCTGTGGAGACAAAAAAAAAAAGATCATGACATAATGCAAAGGAGTCAGTTCAACAGGAAGCTATAACAGCTGTATATGCACCTAAATATTTATAGCAAATATCAAGAGATCTGAAGAAAGAAATTGGCAGAAATACAGTAATAGTAGGAGACATTAATGCCTCACTTATCAATAATGTACAAAACATCCAGACAGAAAACCTATCAAGCAACAGCTGACTTAAACCTCACTATGGTTCAAATGGACCTAACAGATAAACACAGAACTCTTCACCCTACATCAGAAAAATACACATGAAACATTCTCCAGGATGGATCATGTTAGGTCACAAAACAAGTCATAACAAATTTAAAAAGATCAAAATCATTCCAAGTATCTTTTCTGCCTACAGTGGAATGAAACAAGGATCAATAACAATAAGAAAACAGGAAAATTCACAAGTATTTGGAAATTAAACACCACTCTTGAACAATCACTGTGTCCAAAAAGAGGGAATTTTAAAAGTATCTCTAGACACATAAAAACAATAACACAAGGTAACAAAACTTCTGGGATGCAGCAAAAGCAGTTTTATTACTGATGGGTAATTTTATAATGATTAATGCCTACATTTAAAAAAGACATATTGCAAATAGACAATCTAATCTTACATCTCAAAGAAGGAGGAAAAAAGAGAACAAGCTAACCCAAAAACCAGCAAAAGGAAATAATAAAGATAGAACAGAAATAAATTAAATAATAAACAGAAAAACAATAGGAAAAAAATCAATAAAACTAAGAGTTATTTTTTGAAAGAATAAATGAAATCTACTAACCCTTAACTAGACTACCAAAGAGAGAGAAGATTCAAATCAGTAATGTAGAAATGGAAGGAGACATTACAGTGGATGCCTCAGAAATAAAAAGAAAAACTATACACCAAAAAATTGGTTAACCTGGTAGAAATGGACAAATTCTTAGAAACATATAACCTGCCAAAGTGGAAGAAAGATGAAATGGAAAGTCTGAACCTACCCATCACAAAAAGGAAATTGAATCAATAATTAAAAGCCTCCCAAGGAAGACAATCCCCAAACCAGACAGCTTTATAAATTCTACTAAACATCTGAAGAATTAATATCCCAATCCTTAAATTCTTCCAAAATACAAAAAAGGAAGAAACACTTCCAAACTCATTTTATGAGGTCAGCATCATTCTGATATCAAAGTCAGAAAAAGACAATAAAAGAAAAGAAAATTACAAGTCAATATCCCTGATGAACATAGATGTGAAAGTCTTCAATAAAATTTTAGCAAAATCAACAGCATGTTAAAAGTTCATACATGGTGACCAAATGGGATTTATCCCTGGGCTGCAAGATGGTTTGGTATATAGAAATCAATCAATGTCCTACATTATATTAACATAATTTTAAATACCATATGTTCATCTCAATAGATGTAGAAAGTGCATTGGTCAAAATTTAACATCCATCCATAATAAAAACACTCAACAAAAGAGGTGCACAAGGTAAACGACCCCAACACAATAAAGGCCTTATATAAAAAGCCCACAGTAAACATCACCATCAATTCAGTAGAAGGCATGGATATTCATTCTTACCACTTTCTTCAACACAGTGCTGAAAGTCCTAGCCAGAGCAATTAGACAAGAAAAAGAAATAAAAGGTTTCCAAATCAGAAAGAAGTAAAATTTTCTGTTGGAGAGGACATGATCAGATATTTGCAAAACCCTAAAGACTCAACAAAAACATTGTCAGAACTAATAAATGAATACAGTGAAGTTGCAGATACAAAACAAACATACAAAAATCAGCCATATTTCTATACACAAACAATAAAGCATCCAAAAAAGAAATTAAGAAAACAATGCATTCACAACAACTAAAAAAAATATTTAGGAATAAATTTAACCAAAGAGGTAAAATATTTGTATGCTGAATATTATAAAGCACTGATGAAGGAAATTTTAAAGACAGATAAGTGGAAAGACATCCTATGTTCATGGATATAAGAATATTGTGAAAATGTTCATATTATCCAAAGTGATCTACCAATTCAATGCAATCTATCAAAATCACAATATTAATCTCTACAGAAATAGAAAAAAATCCTAAAATTCACACAAAACCACAAAAGCCCCTAAATAATAAAATAATAGCTAAAGCAAAATAATAGCTAAAGCACTCTTGAGCAAGGTAGACAACGCTAGAGGCATCATGCTTCCTGATTTCAAAATATATTTCAAAGTTACAGTGATCAAAACAGTACATTACCAGTATAAAAACAGACATACTGGTTAATGGATCAGAATAGAGACCAGAAACCCATGCAACTACTGCTAACTGATCTTTAACAAGGGCACCAAGAATACACAATGGGGAAAACATAATCTTCAATAAATGGTGTTCAAAAAACTCGATATCCACATGCAGAAGACAAATCAGACCCTTATCTCACACCAGAAACAAAATCTCATCCTATGTACAAAAATCAACTCAAAATGGATTAAAGACTTAAATATAAGACCCGAAGCCTTAAAACTACCAGAAGAAAAAACACAGGGGAAAAGTCCTTGACATTAGTACAATTAGGGATTTTTTTGGATATGACACCAAGAGCACAGGCAATACAAGCAAAAATAGTCTACTGGAACTATGTACATAAAACTAAAAAGCTTCTGCAAATAAAAGAAATAACCAACAGAGTGAAAAGGCAACCTATAATGGGAGAAACACTTGCAAACCATGTATCTGATTGGGGTTAATACCCAGAATATATCAGAAACGCATACACTCCACAACAACAAAACAAAACCAATATAAAAAATGGGCTGGGGAACCTGGGTGGCTCAGTGGGTTAAAGTCTCTGCTTTCGGCTGAGGTCATGATACCAGAGTCCTGGGATCGAGCCCCGCATCGGGCGCTCTGCTCAGCAGGGAGCCTGCTTCCTCCTCTCTCTCTATCTGCCTGCCTCTCTGCCTACTTGTGATCTCTGCCTGTCAAATAAATAAGTAAAATCTTAAAAAAAAAAAAATGGGCTGAGGACCAGAATAGACTTTTCTAGAAAGACATACAAATGGCCAACAAATATATGAACAGGTGCTCAATATCACTAATCATCGGGGAAATGCAAGCAAACCCAAAGAGGTATCACCTTACACCTATTAGAATGGCTATGACCAAAAAGACAAGAGATAACAAGATTGGTGAGAATATGAAGAAAAGAGAAGCTTCTTACTATCTCAATCAACTAAAGAAAGAAAGTTTATCATATGCTTAAACAAATCCGCATTATGACGTGAATTACCAGATTAAGGCAGTGACCATCAGGATCCCTCCACTGTAAAAACATATTTTGGTCTTTGTAATTAAGGTTATCTACAGAGTGGTAACTTCAAAATCATATATCTTCTCCCCTAACAATATTTATTTTACTTTGTACCTCATTTTATTGCTTTTCTTCCCCCACCTTGAATGGAAGCTCCATAAAAATAAAGATTTTTGTCCTTTTCATTCATTGCTGTATCTCCAGCACTTAGAACAGTGCTTGGCACAATGCAGACCTTTAGTAAATATACTTAACGAATCATCATTAGCTCTACACCTCTGTATTCTATATGAAACTGTGAACAACCTAAAGGCAAATGTAATGTTTTTGTCATCTCTGTATTTGCAGAAAATAAGCAACAGTACTTAACAAATAATGACTGGCTTAATGCTATTTTATTTTTACTTTTAAGGACCACAGGTAATCAGTTATATAGGCCTGACTTGGTTTTTTCATTTATAAAGTATTAAAAATAACGTATTTATTTAATTGTATTACAGTAAGAAATAATGAAGCTATTTTAACATTTCTTTTTAAAATAAAAGATGAGACAGTAAACAAGTGTTGGAGAGGATGTGGAGAAAGGGGAACCCTCTTACACTGTTGCTGCGAGTGCAAGTTGGTGCAGCCACTTCGGAAAATAGTGTAGAGAGTCCTTAAGAAATTAAAAATAGAGCTTCCCTATGACCCTGCAATTGCATTACTGGGTATTTAACCCAAAGATACAGATGTAGTGAAAAGAGGGGCCATCTGAACCCAATGTTCATAGCAGCAGTGGCCACAGTCACCAAACTGTGGAAAGAGCCAAGATGCCCTTCAACAGATGAATGAATAAAGAAGATATGGTCCATATATACAATGAAGTATTATGCCTCCATCAGAAAGAATGAATACCCAACTTTTGTGTCAACATGGACAAGACTGGAGGAGACTATACTGAGTGAAATAAGTCAAGAGAAAGTCAATTATCACATGGTTTCACTTATTTGTGGTGCATAATAAGGCATAACACGGGGGACATTGGGAGATGGAGAGGAGAAGTGAGTTGGGGGAAATCGGAAGGGGAGATAAACCATGAGAGACTGTGGACTCTGAGAAACAAACTGAGGGTTCTGGAGGGGATGATGGTAGGGGGCTGGATGAGCCTAGTGGTGGGTATTAAGGAGGGCACATATTGCATGGAGCACTGAGTATGGTGCATGAACAATGAATCTTGGAACACTGAAAAAATAAAATAAAATAAAACTTAAATAAATTAATAAACAAACAAATAAATAAAATAAAATAAGAGGAAAAATCCTAATTTGAAATTCAAGGCTTTCAGGAAAAAATTACAAAGTTACGTGATATATGAATGCTTGTCAACTTTGTTTTGCTAACTTACATGTTTAGTGGACAGTTTACTAATACAATGCTAAAATGCCAAATTACTTTTTTAAGCAATACTAAGTTACTTTACCTGTAATGCTTTTAGTGTTTCCTTCAATCCTTCTATTTCTTTTTCTTTTATTTCTGTAGCAAGTTGATATTTTCCCTTTAAGTAAAAAAAACTATACTTCAATACTTTCCAATGTAAATGATATTATCAATAGGGAAAATACAAAACCTCAAAAACCAAAACCTCTACTTTAAAACTAACACTTCACAACTTTAAACATGGATCTGCACAACTTACATTACTGATTACTTCAAAATATGAACTTACAGTAAGGCCTTTATAAGATGACACATACCATGAAATGAAAATTGTAACAAATCATTTTATCACTATAATATTATAACAAAGATTTATGGAGGCTTCAGTGCATGATAATATTTAAAAAGGCTTCACTGAACGATAATCATTTTATCAACAGAGCATTCCTGAGAGTTTATGGACACTATATAATTATCTAATTATCTAATTCACATAGCTAGAATAAATATATTCTAACTAATAAGTTACAAGTATATTTGTCTTATAAAGATATGAAAGAATTATTTAAAAGGCCTTTGTAAATAGTACATTCATTAATACAATAAAAACATGTATTAATTATTAAATAATTAGAGAAAATATTTACTACTAGGTGAATTTCTAGTTCAGAGTTGTATCTTCTTTTCCAACTGGTCTGCATCCAGATGCAAGTCATTTAATGTTTATTTAAACAGGTAGTTATACTGAAAAAGCACTAAAAATATACTCAATAGAAACTTTACAGTAGAATAGAAAAAACATCAATTTGGGGGCTGAAGAGATCTGGGTTCTAGTCCCAAATTTGCCATTTTAGAATGAGAGCTTCAGCTTCAGCAAGTCATTTTTAATCTTGTTAGGCTTCAGTATTACCCACTATAAAATGACAGGGGTAACATGATTTCCTTGGTTCTTTTTAATTTCTAAGGTTTTAAGGAATTAACAGTCTCCATTAATCTAGTGCTAATCCTCCTTTTCATTGTGAACAATTAGTAATTAAATGCACTTAACTATGCTTTAACTTATTAAAAAATTAATAAATACCTTTTCTTCTTCCAAGGCACACATCTTCATTTGCAACTAGTAAACAATTTTAAAAATTAAAATACAGGTCAGTAAACTGTTAGCAGTGATTTACACTGGTCAGTGACCCTATAAAAACATTTTACATGTCTGTACTACTTGAACTTAATACAATGTGAATGTGCTACCTTTATATTGAGAAAATAAAATAACAAAAGGTATGAAAGGGGGCAAAAAAGCCAGTCACCAAAAGAAATGAATGATTTAATCATATGATTAGGGATACCAATCATCCTTGAAAATTTAGTTTTTCCTTCCATGAGTTTTTTTTCTTAAATGTTTCAATATTTTGCCAACTACTCTTTAATAACACATAACGTTTTCTGAAGGCACACTTTTATGCAATTAGTATCATTTGTATTAGCATTGACAGTATTTTCTGAAATTTTTTTAAAAGATACATGTAGCTGACTCATAAATAAACAGTGATATTTTAAGACAGTAACTAGGGTCAACATGCCCAAGAAAACTAATAAAAGGGTCTAAGAAACACAAGGATACTGGGTAAAATTGTCAAGAAGTCAAATTTCTCTTTGGAACTTCTCACCACATCCCTAATTCACATTCAACAATCAGGAAAAGGAGAAGAGTGGGGAGGGGAGGGGAGGAAAGGAAACAAACCAAGGGGGGGAAAAAAGAGCCCAAGAGCACTTTCTCCATTACCCTTCGGATACCCAGATATTCTTGTTTTGCCCAAAGTCCCTTGTGACAAGAGAGACATGGACTTGCCCTCTCCTAGAGAATACTATATGGAATATTTGGCTTCTGCTTCCTTAGTGTTCAATTAAAACTCCCATAATTTTGAGGTCTGAGGGTAATCTCAGATTAAAAGGAAGAAAGTTTATCATCTGCTTAAGTAAATCCACACTATAGTGTGAACTACAAATAACTTCAACCAACTAGTGATTAACCTTATACAGGTGCATTTCTTTTTATGCATTTCTCTTTCTTTCTTTTTTTTTTTTTTAAGATTTTACTTACTTATTTGACACACAGAGAGAGAAATCACAAGTAGGCAGCGAGGCAAGCAGAGAGAGAGGGGGAAGCAGGCTCTCCACTGAGCAGAGTCCAATGCGGGACTTGATTCCAGGACCCTGAGATCATGACCTGAGCCGAAGGCAGAGGCTTAACCCACTGAGCCACCCAGGCGCCCTATGCATTTCTCTTTCTAAACATACACACTTGTATGGAGAAAAAGACAAAAGAGAGGGAAAGAAAAGGAAAAAAAAGGGTGATGCTGGAATGACTATAAGGAAAAAATTTCTTGAGAATATTTTCCATGAGCAGATTTCTTACACATATTTTCTAACGAGGGACTGAAGAGAAATTTGAGGTACTAAAGAAGAGCTATAGAACTCAAAATAACTGAAAGAGTTATTATTCATTTTTTTAATCATATATACACATACGTGTATATGTGTGTGTGTGTGTGTGTGTGTGTGTGTTTTCTCTGCTCTTAGTTGCTCATAGTATTTATGAAGGCCTCAGCGCATGACAATCACATTTCCTCATCCTTCACATCTCCCTCCTTTCATCTCAGCTTTTCATCAGTGTTCTATTTCTGGCTTGGGTACAGGAGGAAAGCAGAAAAGACAGGATCTTAGGATACTCTAATCAAAGAGAGAAAGGGGAGAAGGGAGAGAAAGAACAAGAGGGCACACATCAATAACCTAATTTATTTAGAACAGATGGAAATACATCTCCAAGAAAACAGTTTTCCCAATTTCTCCCCTTAACTAACTCATTCTACTACATGTTATTTGTGATTCAAAATAACTTTATCGGGGCGCCTGGGTGGCTCAGTGGGTTAAAGCCTCTGCCTTCGGCTCGGGTCATGATCCCAGGGGCCTGGGATCGAGCCCCGAGTCGGGCTCTCTGCTCGGCGGGGAGCCTGCTTCTTCCTCTCTCTCTCTCTGCTTGCCTCTCTGCCTACCTGTGGTCTCTGTCTGTCAAATAAACAAATAAAATCTTAAAAAAAAAAAAAAACTTTATCTCCTGCTTCGATTAACACTCTTTTTGTCTTCAGTGAGTATGCCTAATATTCAAATGGGGGGGGTAAATATTTGAAACTGTAGTATTTGTCTATCTTTATAAAATTACCTGCTTTTTAAAAGCTGCCATTGCTTCTTTGTGTTGCTTTGCTAATGTTTCCTTTTGATTCTGAAGAGTTTCCTATTTTAAAAATTATGAAAATTTAATTAGAACAAATTTGAGTACCTTTCAGTTTTAACTTTTAATTAGGTTCATAATTTAAATAAAAGTCAAACATTTATTGCATACGTTATTGAATGCTCTTGAAATGCAACTTTAAACCAATTCTATGATTTGTTTTTTCCACCTATCATGGATCAGCGTACAATAATTATTCTTTCAGTTGCTTCTTCATGATAAAACACATGTCTTAAAATTTTAAACTCTAAACATGGCTCAGGGTGCCGGGGTGGCTCAGTCATTTGTCCAACTATTTTTTTTTAAGATTTATTAATTTATTTATTTGAGAGAGAGAGAGAGAGGGACAGCAAGAGAGGGAGCACAAGCAGGGGGAGTGGGAGTGGGAGAAGCAGGCTTCCCGCTGAGGGAGCCTGATGTGGGGCTCAAAACCAGGACCATGGAATCATGATCTGAGCCAAACGCAGATGCTTAACAACTGAACCACCCAGGGACCTTGTGTCCAACTCTTGATAGCGGGCTCAGGTCATGATATCAGAGTCATGGGATCAAACCCCACTCAGGGCTCACCCATGCTGAGTCTGCTTGAAATTCTCTCTGCCTCTCCCCTCACCCTGCTTGCACACACTCTCATTCTCTTAAATAAATAAATTTTTAAAACACACACACACACACACACACACACACACACACTGACCGTGGCTAAGTCCAAAGATTTCTTCAAGAAAATATTTCATCAAAAGTTATCAAAATTAGTAGTCTTAGTATACAAGACGCCTACAATCTTTTAGAGTTTCCAAAGAAACCCATTTTATTATCTCAGCACAAATGTTCAGAGGACACAATTCTTTAAATTCATCGAATTTTTTTATAAAATCAAAACCACCATAAGGCATTTTTTAAAATCCACATATATGATTCCATTTTTTTTTCTTCTCTTCTCCCCTTTTTTAATAGAAGCTGTGTGTTCTGTTCTTCAGATTCAAGATGACTTCAAACTTTTTTTCCTATGTTTAGTGAATAAATCTCACAATGAAACAGAAATTAGATCTAAAAGTGGGAACCGCTTTGAATGTTTCTGTTATTTGACTCCAGGTTTCTAAATATATGTGATTTACCAACTTAAAAATTTTATCTGACTTCTATTATGATAGTTGGAGTTTGGCTTTCTTGTAAAACCTAACATCTGCTCCCACTATTCTTCCAAAAGAGTTACATAAAAACTGTGACTTAAATCAATCTTCAGTATTTATACTATCATGACTATGCAATGTTTATTCACTGCTCACCCATATAATATATTGTAATTACATTTCTACCTAACAGAGCTTATTTTTCCTGAAGTTAGCAATTATTTTAAAATATTTTAATTCTTGGGGTGCCTGGCTGGCTCAGTCTGAACAGCATGGGATTCTTGGACTCCAGGGTGTGAGTTTAAGCCCTGTGCTGGGCATAGAGAATACTAAAAATACAAAATAAACTTTAAAAGAATTTTAATTCTTATAATTTATTTTTAAAAGTAGTACTACCAATTCCCAGATCTGAACCAATGGTTCATAATCTCAAATGAAAAAAAAAAAAAATGAATAGAAAAAGCAAAGTGAAAAGATCCCAGGAATGACAGGAAATGACAAAATGCACAGGAAGGCAGACAGGTTTAGAAAAGCTGTAGATGTTGGATAAAATCTTTCAGAACCTATGTTCCAGTTTTCTGTGAAAATAAATTAGACTCTAATCCACTCCTGTAAGCAAGGAAAGAATTTATTGAAGACCTCAGGGATAGGTTCTCTGAGGAGTACATTCTCAAGTAAATGTGACCTCTAGCTTTCTCCTTACTTTTTGTGACCAGCCTTAAACCTGGAAATAGGAGATTTAATATGCAACAAAAACTGGAATGGGAAATAGCCCCATTATGAGATCTCAAATCCAGATGTTCAAAAAGCCTTTGAACAAAAGCAGAATAAACTGGAGGCCTTACAGATAAAACAACTTAATGCTCCCACTCTAGTCATCAAGCACTAAAGTAGTGAGCCTCTTGGTAGAGACACTTGTAGATATTTATTATTAAAAGGGGGGGGCCACTGGGGAAAAACTTTTCTGAACTAGCTAAGAAAAATGAAGGGGAAAAAAATCAAGTGGGCAAATCAATGATACTGCTGAAGGCAAATCATGCCCCCAAGTTCTCATTTTATCCTCAAACTTGCAAAGAGAAATTTCTCTAAATATTAAAAGAAACTTTGCAAATACTTTACTTATACCATAAATCCTGCCATCATCACATAACCTCTTCCTCAGAGTCACTGAGCTACTCAGATAGTGAATGTCTCTAATAATCCAGAGATACTCCCCACTGTTTCAGCCTCCAACTGTTATCCTTGGATCCTCAAGTGAGACATATTATTTTCTCCTTTTTGACACCGCACCCATTAGCATAAGAGAAAGGAATCTACTATGTAAACAGAACTGCAAAATTAAATTCTTCCCTGATTTTTTTAGATCCCTGAGGATTTTTCTTTTGTAATCAGATCACAGCTAATTTAGTTACTGACTTACTGGTACCTTTGCGTATGACCAAATTAAGATCTCTTTGAAGTAGCATTCTTTGTTGGCAAAATGTCTTACTGATATTAGCAGCAAACCTCTACCTAACTTCATATAATATCTCTAAAACCAGAATTTAAGAACTAGAGCCAATAGTCTAAAAGCCTAATAGAGAAAGGATCAATCACATTTTATACCAGTCTTCGAATACTGTTGTTTCCCAGTCAAGAAACCCAATGGGTAAAGATAAAGATCTGTTTAAGAAAAATATAAAATAACCATGGCCCCAATTCTTTGTAGTACTATGCCCAAATACTGTTTTATCTTTACGTATTTTACCACTGTAAATATACCTTCTGTTTCCCATAATGTCCCTTTAGATCAAAATGGTGTGACCCGTTTTGTCCTAGGAAAGTCAACAATTTACCTGGATAGCTCTATGCCTCAGGGGTTTACTGAGGAACCTTAAGGAACTTGAATTTCTCTGTAACTGCACTCTTAATACTATACATGGGCAAGTTTTTATTGTTCTAAAGATGAGGAGAGCTCTAACACTGATTCCATTTAACTACTTACTGCTTTAGCTCAAAAGGACATAAAAATTCCAAAAAAAGTTTGGAATATTGTCAGAATAAAAAAATGCCACCTTTATCATTTACTAATTTATATTATGATTTGGATCTATTTCTAGACTCTATTATGTTCTGAGGAATACCTATCCATGTATGCTACACCAAGCTACCTTAATTACTACAGTTCATAAGAATATATTTCAAAACTAGCATAATGGGGCACCTGGGTGGCTCAGTGGGTTAAAGCCTCTGCCTTTGGCTCAGGTCATGATCCCAGGGTCCTGGGATCGAGCCCCCATTGGGCTCTCTGCTCAGCAGGGAGCCTGCTTCCACCTCTCTCTCTGCCTGCCTCGCTGCCTACTTGTGTTCTCTCTCTGTCAAATAAATAAATAAAATCATTAAATAAATAAAAATTTTTTAAAATAAAAAACTAGCGTAACTATTTTGTTCTTTTTCAAAAATTTCCCAGACACTCTTACACGTTTATTTCCACATAAACCTTAGAACAGCTTAAGTACAGCAAAACACACTCCTGGTATTGGATTGTATTAAACACACTGATTAATTTAAGGATATGGATAACTTTATACCGTTGACTCTATCCAAAAATAAGATATGACTTCATACTTTGAAATTTGCTTGGAGTTTCAGTTTGTACTTGGTGTTTATCTGCTTTTTCTTTCTGCAGAGAAGTTCGAGACCTGTGCCTCATAAAATCCAACTCTAGTTTATTCCTTTTGTACCTGTCTGGTCTCAAAATTCCCATCATTTCTAGTTTGAGCTATCCTCTGTCTCTTGAATTCTGATTCTGATATGTTACCTCCAACTTCCTATTTCAATACTGCCAAATAGTTAAAAGAAGGGGGGCCATCATCATTAAGATTTCAATTTTTAACTATTAAAATTATTTGGTGGAAAGACAGGAGAAGCACATCAAAAACACTTCTATATAAATAAGGCTAGAAAGAGAATCAGATATGATGATACTCGTGGTTGTTTTTTGTTTTTAGCAGTCTCCACGTGCAGCATGGAGCTTGAACCATGACTCCGGGATCAAGAGTCACAGGCTTTACTGACAAAGCCAACCAGGTGTCCCTCTGATACTGGGTGGTTGTTGTTGTTGTTGTTTTTAAATATTTGGTTACAGTATGTAATAAGAGCCTGGGAAAATAAAGAGGTTTCACTTCTTGGAAAATATTTTGACTCCTTTTTATAATACACAATGTGTTTCCCAGGCATTAAATAGATCATAGTCGTTTTCAGCATTATCAGAAATCTTGGGGAAAAAATTTCATTCTTAGTGTTCTGGAGGCCCAAATGTTATTAAAACAATTTTAGTCAGAATTCTCTTGAGACTTTGTTGAAAATGATGCATAATCCCCAAACATGTTTAGGAAATTTTAAAATTCAAACTGCAATTAAGGATTAGAATACCTCTTTAAATAGATGTTAAAAAGACTAATCTGAAATAAAAATTTAAAATACTCGCTTTTGGGGTACCTGGGTGGTTCCGTTCATTAAGCATCCAACTCTTGATTTAGGCTTAGGTCCTGATCTCAGGATGGGGAGACTGAGCCCCACATCAGCTCCACGGTCAGAGGAGTCTGCTTGAGGTTCTCACCCCTCTACTCCTCCCCCACCACTCACGTGCACTCCAGGGTGTGCTCACTCTCTCTGGGGTAAATCTTAAAAAAAAATAAAATAAAAACACTCACTTTTTGCCATTTAAGTTCTTGTGTCTCCATGATAATTTTCCCAATCTGCTCTTCATATTGAGTTTCTGCTTCCTAAATAAAAAAGAAAAATGCTAGAAAAATTAGGACTTTAAAACTTTACATTTCTTCTCTTTCTAGAGAGATAAAAAGAGCATCCTCTCATGCTTACAACAAGAAAAAATCTGGAAAAATTGCAAATTAAATAGACAAACCCATCAGAGAACTGAGGTCCTAGATAATTCAATTCTGGATAATTCTCTCCTGCAGGGAAAAGAGAACCACAGCATTTGCTTACCCGCGACATAAACGGCTGAGTACCGGTAAGAAAACTCAGCTGAAAGTACTTAATAAATTGCTAAAGGCAGAACGTGGACTAGAGTAAGAATGTGAATTCCCAGGAGCCCCAGAAACAAGGAGGTTTTATACTTTTTACCAGTTGTTTTCCTCCAGGAAGCCCACCAAGTGCTTATTGGGAAGGATGAGAAGAATCCAACAACCTGAGTTCTCCCCTGTAGAACTGGCTGGGGAAGAGGAGAGCATCACAACCCATTTTACCTATTTTCCCTACAGACCAAGAATCTTAATCTGTAAGGGAAAGGGCAACAAAAATGATCCTTAAGAACACTAGTGGAAACTTTCCACAACTGAGAAAGGGACCATGATACCTAGACGGACCAGTCTTCTTCATCTCCCCTAAGGAACAAAAGCCTAATCTACAGGGGGAGGGGCAATAAAAACTACAGCGTGAGAGCTCCTGTGGAAAGCCACTGCAGCTGGAAGCAGGCTAGGAAAATAAAATAACAGCTCATGGGGGGGTGGGGGCACACAGAAAAACAGCAGGAATACAGTAGGCCCAGCATTAAAAACAAAAGAAGGAACAGAACTCTTATGAGGACCTCAACCTTAGACAGAGTTTCAACTAAGAATTGAAGCTTAATAAAGTCAGAGAATACCCGAATTCCCCCACCCCACAGCCACAACCAGACAAGCAAGCATCAAATAAAAAGAACAGGAAGATCACCTGGGAAGGCTGCAAAGGCACAAAGGGAAGACCCAAAGTCAAGAAAAAAGGTCCAAAGCCAAGCAGGCAGGAGTTATTTACAAAAATCCTATGATTTTGTTTAAAATCATATAACACTCCTAAAATAGCCAACACCATAAATACAAGGTATCACTAGAAAAATCTGAAATTTCTGTTAAAAAATTCAACAGACTAAGAAACAAACAGAGGGTTTTGGAGGGGAGGCGGGGTGGGGGCGTGGGGTGAGCCTGCTGCTGGGTATTAAGGAGATCATGTATTGCATGGAGCACTGGGTGTGGTGCATAAACAATGATTCTTGGAACACTGAAAAAATAAAATTAAATTTAAAAAAAATTCAACAGGAAGACTTGAAAAGTACCTATATACAGTGTTGAAGGTATGCCCCAACAAACATATAGAGAGCCCCTCTGCAAAACCTGGGAGTTGCTTTTTTTTTCTCTTGGCTCCTGGTATTTAAGGAAATCTCTGCCAAACAAAGCACTAGCTGATCATTAAATTAAGAGCACAATGACTTCGGTGGCCACACATGACAGAAACAGCAGACTTCACAAAATTTTTTCAGAAAAGTCACTAAACAATGACAACAAACAACAACACTGAGGAGGGAGACTATCTGATTTCCAGAGTTGCCACATATTCAAAATGTCCATGTCCAGTTCTCAACAAAAAATACCAAGCATACAAAGAAAAAAAGTGTGATCATACACAGCCCACCCCCCCACTCCGTAAAAAAAAAGTTAAAAAGAACTGCCTTGAGCAAGTGCAGACAAGGCACTTACTAGACAAAGACTTTACATCAACAATTTAAATACGCTCTAAGAGCTATAAGAAACAATGTACAAAGATACTACAACCATTAAAAAGTTAATAAGGGAATGCTACAAACAATTTTATGCTTATAAATTTGACAACTTACAGAAATGGACTAATTCTTCAAAACCCCAAACTACCAAACCTCACCCAAGGTTATACAGACAATGTAAATAGCCCTATAACCACTAGTTAAAAAGCTCCCAAAAAATAAATGTCCAGGCCCACATGGTTTCACCTTTAGAGAATTCTACCAAACATATAAAGACTAACACCAACCAAACATATAAAGACTAACACCATTTTACACAGTCTTTTCCAGAAAAATAAGAGGAAGGAACACATCCTAACTCATAAGGCCTGTGTACTATGACACCAAAACTAGACAAAGACAGTACCAAAAAAAAAAAAAAAAAAGAAAAAAGAAAGAAAGAAAGAAAGAAAACTAAGACCAATACCTCTCACAAGTTTTGATGGAAAAATCTCCAACAACATATCAGCTAGGAATCCAACAATGTATAAAATGTTATACACCATCACCAAGTAGAATTTATTCCAGATATATAAGGCTGATTCAACAATATTAAGTTGATATATCTCACATCAATATGCTAAAGAAAAATCACATGACCATCATAATTAACACAGAAAAGACAACTGACAAAACCCAACACTCATTCATAATAAAAACTCTCAGACAGTTTGGAGAGAGAATTACCTCAATTTCATAAAATGTCCTCATAAAAACACTATACTTAACATCATATTTAATGATAAAAGACTGGATGGATGGAAAGGCAAAGAAAGGAAAAAAGGAAAGAGAGAGAAAGAGAGGAGAGGAAAAAAGGAGGAAGGAAACAAATCAGACAGAAATAAACTGTCTCTATTTGTACATGACATGGTCGTATGGAAAACCCCAAAGAATCTATAAAAAATCTACCAGAACTAATAACTGAGTTCAACAAGGTCTCAGGATACAAGATCAATACCCAAACTATCCTGGTTCTATACAGTAACAATAAAAATGCAGAAAACAAAATTAAAAACACAATAAAATTTATAATCACCCCAGAGAAAATGAAATATATAGATGTACACTTAATCTGTATGCTGATAGATACAACAACATGGATGAATTTAAAACATCATGCTGAGTGAAAGAAGCCTTACCTAAAAGAGTACATATGTATGATTCCATTTATATGAAATGTCAGAAAAAACAATACTAATCGTGGAAAATAATCAAAAGTGGGTTGCCTCCTGGGGAGGAAGTAAGGGTAGAACTGGCCTGGGTAGACAGAAACACTTTATATCTTGATAAGGGTTATATTTCACAGATGTATGCATCTTATCAAATCCCAAAACAGCTGGATTGAAAATGTGCAAGATACTGCTTTCTTTACATGGGCCTGGTTATATACTTCTCATTTAAATGAGTTCTGTGATCTTACTGTGATTTAGATATTCTAAGCACTTTTTATGTATTAATTCAATCATAGGTATAATTTTTCAAGGTAAGTACTCTTAATATCATCATTTTATAAATGAGGAAACTAGGTTAGCAAGAGAACAAGTAATTCGCCTAAATACACACAGCAGCTAACCAGCAGAGCTAGTATTTGAATCTAGATGATCTGTCTCCAGAGCCTCTTAAACATGCCATTTTATTACCTTTAAGATTCTGTGTGCCGTAGGACAGTATGGATTTTTATGATACACTCCTTTCCTTCAAAAACCTCAAAATTTAATCTTCATATCCCACAGAAGATAGACATTCAAAATCAAATTACCTAGTTTAAATATACAAATACATTCTGATATTCTGTAGAATATTTCAAAATAACAACTAGAAATATTTGTTGTATAGAAAAACAAAAGCATTAAGAATTGCTACAAATGTTCTTAGAATATTATTCTATTTCAGAAATCTTTATAATAGACTAAGTTGAGTAATATGAAAACAGTAGCTTTAATACCAATTAGGAAAAGGGTTCTTTAAAATATGAACTTTTAGGCTATTCCATGCATATTAGTGATATTTATCTTGAATACTTTGTAGCTAATCAAACTAAGAAACTATCTAAAAGAATGATTAGTATTTTATTAGACAACGTAAGAAACTGAATTGCGCAATTTCGTAGGAGGTAGATTATGAGTTTGAAAAGGAGAATAGAAGTACCCAGTTATAGTTTTGGCTGCTTGGACATGTGCCTACTCTATGTACTATGTCCCTGAATCTGTTCAGGGTCAAGAATTGAGGAGGCCTGACCAATACACAGCACATCTTGTAAAACTACAGCCTGAAGCAAGCATTTTTTAAAAAAGCATGACACTTTCTAAAGGTTATAAAGAGTAAATAAACCATCAAATTACTCTTCTTTTATTGTTTTTATAAAAACACTTAAATCCTTGTAGTCCTAAGGCAGATAATAAAAAATAAACACTTCTAAGATTCTATATTCTTAGATACTTTATTGAAGTTACAGATGGGATTTTCTTACCAAATTTAATAGATTTTTCTCATTGACAGTAAGGATTTTTATTAATAAGTTTTGAAAGCTGCTTAAAGAGCTAATGAAAGATAAAAATGAAAAGTTCCAATAAAAAGATAATAATGTTTAATATAAAACATGTAGTAAAATTAAAATCCTAATATAGTAAAAGTGTATTATACTGTCACCTTTCAGCATTGTAGGTAACACCCATTTTATCAGTTTTCCATGTGGTATACAGATATATATTCTATAAATCATTAGAATTATAAAGGGGTATGATTCTACTCATAGCATAACCAATTTTATGGGGCACTGAAATGTTGCTTAATGTTATTTACCACATATTATACCATTAATTATACCCAGTTTTCCTTCACAATTTCCTTAGCAAATCATTCCTATTTTGGAATACTCAAATTTCCCTGGCTTTAATTTATTGCTAATTTGAAATTCTAAGATTTCCTTCTGTTCATATATTTAATAAATCTAATGCATCCTTTCTCTGAACTCCCATACTACTTTCTCCATAATTCTATTATCATACATAATATATACTATGTGGGAATATAGTAATTTATTTGCATGGTTAATTAGGTGATCATTAAATTTCAAATTCTCTTAGGGCAAGATTGAGTAATGGTTTTTCAAAGGTTACCAAATGAATGCATATTTTAAAAGTGAAAGTTCTATGGTAGAGCTCTTTTATCCCCACTGTATAGATGATTTGCCTGAGAAATATAATTTGTTTAAAAACTTTCAACCCACTTTCTACTTTTACAATCTAATAGATTTCATATTAAAGTCTGGATTTCTAGTTTCTCTTCAGTAACTGGAAGAACTGATAATACAGAGCCCATTATTCTATATGGCAACACGTTTTCGGAGCTGAATGGCAAATACAAGTTTAACTGAAGACAAAGGCTCTCCAGTTCAACACAATTCCTACCCTATCCATATCACATGCAAACTACCCGAATCCTGAAAGAAACTGAATTTGTGACCCCTCTGCCACTGGTTCATCTCATACCCTAGTAGTTTAGATGAAAGGCCAAGGAGCTAACTCATCAGTTATTATGTAATCTGATAAGGAAATCAACAGAAATGTTGTTTAACTTCTAAAAAACATACATTATTGATTCAATGTAAACTAATCTGTTGACTCAAGATTGTTTATGTAAAGATTGATTTAAAACATTCAAATTTTTTCTAAAATATCATCACCAATTTAGGTCGATATGGAAAAAAATGAGTAACTGTTAATGACAGCATAGTTAGGTACTTAAATACAGTTTAGTGGAGTAAGAAAGTCTCTTTCTTTGACTTTTATTATCTTTTGTATTTCGCTTCTTTAAAGAAACTTTACTATCTAACCCTTTACAATCTGGCCCAATTTTATGTTGAATGCATTAGTCCAGTTAATTTATTATATATATTAATGGAAGAGATTTAGACAAGGAGTAGAAAGATCAGAGTACTAGTCTCTTAAAAGCTCTGGGTTTTGGGTTGGATTACAAGTTATCTCAAGTCACTTCCACCTCTAAAATTCTATAATCTCATGATCCTGAAAAAAAGACTGATCACCGCAAGATGAAACCAGAGAGGGAGACAAACCATAAATAAGACTCTTAATCTTAGGAAACAAACTGAAGGTGGCTGGAGGGGAGGGGTGGATGGGTGATGGACCCGGGGGAAGGTATGTGCTATGGTAAGTGCTGTGAATTGTGTAAGACTGATAAATCACAGACTTGTAACCTGAAACAAATAATACATTATATGTTAATTTTAAAAAATACATCTCTGGAGCACCTGGGTGGCTCAGTTTGTTAAGTGTCTCACTTTGGCTCAGGTCATGATCTCAGGGTTATGGGATCAAGCCCTGCATCAGGGTCTGTGCTCTGTGGGGGTCTGCTTGTCCCTTTGCTTCCCCCAACTCAGGCTCTCTCTCCCCCCCAAAATAAATAAATAAAAATCTTTTAAAAAAAAAAAAATCTCCAAGATCATTAACAGAAGGAAGAACAGAAAGATGATCCTGACAATCACCATTTCTCAGATCATTTGAGGCTGCGAAATTGAGGCAGATCCACCAGCAGTCTTATGGGGGTTGGTATTCAGGATACACCAAGAAGGAGAGATTCTGGAAAATAATACCCTAGGATTGTAGATGAAAGGCCAAGGAGCTGTACTCTTAGAGTAGATAGGGATGAAAATGGACTAGCCCTCACAAGGAAACTCAGCCTCCAATAAGCTCAATCTCTGATGGATAAGATGATCTGCCCCATCCAAACTTCCAAAAGCAAAAATGAAATTCTCTAGAAGAAGATAACATCATCTAAAGCCTCAAATGCTCTTTGCAACTTTTCATACACAAATGCAGTCATTTAAACAAAATTTACCCTACATCCTGGGAGGTAAGTTAAATGACCAAAACCAAGATGATAAAAAGAGACAATAGAAATGGATCCTTAAGAGGTCCAGATATTGGAGTGTCTACAGACTCTCAAATATATAAAACTAATTATGCTCAATAAATTATGTGACAAAATTAATTTCAACAGAGGACTGAAAATTATAAAAGAAAACACAAATGAAAATTTCACAACTGAAAAATACAAGACGTGAAATTAAGAACTTAATAGATGGACTTTATCAGCAGATTAAATAAATTAAGGAAATTAACAAATTGACAGAGGAAAATAACCAGACTAAAACATGGGCAGAAAAAGAAAAAGGAAAGTATAGACAAAAAACTCAATAATGATATAGGAGATTTGAACAAGATTGACAAAGTTGCCCAAATTCAAATTCATAGAATACTGCATGCAAGAAATAAAGAATATGTATTTTTTTTCAAGTTCATTTATGTTGGTATATTTACCAAAATTGATTATATGCTTGGCTATAAACCAAAACTCCACAAATATTAAATTATTGAAATTATATAAAGAATGTATTATCAATATAATAAAATTGTGCTTAATATCCATTATTTAAAGTTAACAAAAAGTAAAATTTTTTAAAAGAAGTAATACACTTCTAAATAACTCATGAATCAAAGAAGAAATTACAGTGAAATTTAGAAAATACTTGAACTGAATGATCATGAAGATAAAATACATAAAAATTAACTGAATATCTACCTCTAAAAGCTCAAAATTTAAAAAACAGCAAATTTAAAAAGGAAATAAAGAGCAGATATTAATATAAACAAATATGCAATATAGAGGATCAGCAATGCCAACATTTAATTCTTTAAAAAAACAACTGATAGGGGCACCTGGGTGGCTCAGTGGGTTAACCCTCCGCCTTCGGCTCAGGTCATGATCCCAGGTTCCTGGGATCGAGCTCCGCATCAGGCTCTCTGCTCGGAGGGGAGCCTGCTTCTTCCTCTCTCTCTGCCTGCCTCTCTGCCTACTTGTGATCTCTGTCTGTCAAATAAATAGGTAAAATCTTAAAAAAAAAAAACAAAAAAACAAAAACTGATAAACCCTTAAAGACTGACCCGAAATTCCTATTCATTCATAATGTCTCTGTATGAGTTACTCCTTCCATAAAGCTTTCCTCACTACCCCTAGTAAAGCGAGCCATGTCCTTATCCATACTCTCATAATATATTTTACTCTCTTTTGTTATAAAGTATTATAATCTCTAAACCTGGCATAGCAAATATACATTAAATGTTAATGACCAATCACAGTCTTCCATGCCTACTATATCTAAAAATAAAAAAGAATCTATTTATACTATAGTATTCCTTGAGTCCTAATTTTTTAATAACTTTTTATTTTGAAATAATTTTAGCTTTGCAGAAGACTTGCAAAGATACTCAACTTCCCTAACACTAAAATCTTACATAAGTATATTTACCAAAGTTAAGAAAATAACTCTACTACAATACCATTAATTGGACTACAGAGTTTATTCAGATTTCACTAGTTTTTCCACCAATATTAGTTCCAGGATCCAATCTGGGAGACCATGTTATATTTTGTCATCATGTCTTCTTAGGCCTCTCTTATCTATGATAGTTTCTCAGTCTTCTTCTTCTTTTTTTTTTTTTTTTTTTGAGAGAGAAGGACAGAGACAGAGTGAGAAGGAGGGAGAAAATTCCAAGCAGGGCCATGCCCAGGGTGGAGCCCAACACAGGGCTTGATCTCACAATCCTGAGATTACAACCTGATCCAAAATCAAGAGTCAGATGCTTAACCAACTGAACCACGCAGGTGCGCCCAAAATAGACTTTAAAACAAAGACTGTAGCAAGAGATAAAGAAAGGCACTATGTACTGATAAAGGAAACAATCCAACAAGAAGAAATAACAGTTGTAAATATCTATGCACCCAACATAGGAGCACTTAACCATATAAAGCAATTATTAACAGATATAAAAGAAAAAAATGACAGTAATACAATAATAGTAGGGGACATTAACATCTCATTTACATCAATGGATAGATCATCCAGACAGAAAATCAGCAAGGAAATAGTAGCTCTAAATGACACATTAGACCACATGCAACTAACAGATATATCCAGAACGTTCTCTCTGAAAACAGCAGAACACACATTCTTTGTTTTATTAACATATAATGTATTATTTGCTTCAGGGGTACAGGTCTGTGAATCATCAGTTTTACACAATTCACAGCACTTACCATAGCACATACCTTCCCCAATGTCCATAACCCAGCCACCCTATCCCTTCCCCCCAACCCCCCAGCAGCCCTCAGTTTGTTTCCTGAGATTAAGAGTCTCTTATGGTTTGTCTCCCACCCCAGTCCCATCTTGTTTCATTTCCCTGATGCCAAGTGATGTTGAGCACTTTTTCAGAACATACATTCTTTTCAATTGCACATAGAACATCCTCTAAGATAGGGCACATACTATGCCACAAAACAAGTCTTAATTTTAAGAAGACTGAAATTGTATCAAGTATCTTTTCTTAGTACAACACTATGAAACCAGAAATCAATTATAAGAAAAAATCTTGAAAGAACACAAATACATGGAAGCTAAACAACATGCTACTAAATAATGAATGGGTCCACCACAAACAAAACAAAACAAAACAAAACAAAAATCAAAAAATACTTGGAGACAAATGAAAATGAAAACACAATGGTCCAATATCTTTGAGATGCAGCAGACAGTTCTAAGAGGAAACTTATAGAAATACAGGCATACCTCAAGAAACAAGAAAATCTCAAATAAACAACCTAACCTTACTATCAAAGGAGCTAGAAAAAGAACAAAATCCAAAGCTAGTAAAAGGAAGGAAATAATAAAGATTAGAGCAGAAATCAATGAAAAGAGACTTAAGAAAATAGAAAAGATTAATGAAACCAGAAGTTGATTTGAAAAGACAGAATTAATAAACATTTAACCAGACATATCAAGAAAAAAAGATGATTCAAATAAAATCAGAAATGGAGGAGGAGAAATAACAAAGAAATATAAAAGATTATAGGAGAATATTTTGAAAAAATATATGCCAACAAATTGGACAACCTAGAAGAAATAGGTAAATTCCCAAAAACATAATCTTCCAAAACTGAATCAAGAAGACAGAAAATTTGAACAGATGGATTACTACTAATATATTTGAATCAGTAATCAAAAAACTTCAAGCAAGTAAAAGTTGAAGACCACATGGACAGGACAAGTGAATTCTACCAAATGTATTTTAAAAAGCTAATACCAGGGCACCTAAGTGGTACAGGCAGGGGGAGCATCTGGCTTTTGGTTTCAGCTCAGGTGGTCATCTAGGGGTTGTGAGATGGAACCCTACACTGGGCTCCATGCTTGGCATAGAGTCTGCTTGAGATTCTCTCTTCCTCCCCCTTTCCTCCCTCCCCTTCTCAGCTCTCTCTCTAAAATAAATAAACCTTTTAAAAAAATAGTTAATACCAATTTTTCTCTAACTTTTCTGAATAGAAGAGGAGGGAAACCTACTAAATTCATACTACAAGGTCAGCATTACTCTGATACCAAAGCTAGACAAAACACTATAAAAAAGAGGCCAATATCTCTGATGAACATAGATGCAAAAAATTCTCAATAAGATACTAACAAACCAAATCCAACAACACATTTAAAAAAATCATTCACCATGAGCAAGTGGGATTTATTCCAGAGATGCAAAGGTGGTTCAATATTCCAAATCAATCAATGTGATACATCGCATTAACAAGAGAAAGGATAAAAACCATGATCATCTCAACAGATAAAAACAAAGCATGTGAACAACATACAACATACTTTCTTTTTTTTTCCACTGCAACTTTATTTTTTAAGCATTTTTTAAATTTTTTTTTATTTTTATTTCTTTTCAGTGTAACAGTATTCATTGTTTTTGCACCACACCCAGTGCTCCATGCAATATGTGCCCTCCCCAATACCCACCACCTGGTTCCCCCAACCTCCCACCCACCACCCCTTCAAAACACTCAGGTTGTTTTTCAGTGTCCATAGTCTCTCATGGTTCTCCTCCCCTTCCAATTTCCCTCAACTCCCTTCTCTCCATCTCCCCATGTCCTCCATGTTATTCGTTATGCTCCACAAATAAGTGAAACAATATGATAATTGGCTCTCTCTGCTTAACTTATTTCACTCAGCATAATCTCTTCCAGTCCCATCCATGTTGCTACAGAAGTTGGGTATTCATCCTTTCTGTTGGAGGCATAATACTCCATAGTGTATATGGACCACATCTTCCTTATCCATTCATCTGTTGAAGGGCATCTTGGTTCTTTCCACAGTTTGGCGACCGTGGCCATTGCTGTTATGAACATTGGGGTACAGATGGCCCTTCTTTTCACTACATCTGTATCTTTGGGGTAAATACCCAGTAATGCAATTGCAGGGTCATAGGGAAGCTCTATTTTTAATTTCTTGAGGAATCTCCACACTGTTCTCCAAAGTGGCTACACCAGCTTGCATTCCCACCAACAGTGTAAGAGGGTTCCCCTTTCTCCACATCCTCGCCAACACATGTTGTTTCCTGTCTTGATAACTTTGGCCATTCTAACTGGTGTAAGGTGGTATCTCAATGTGGTTTTAATTTTAATCTCCCTGATGGCTAGTGATGATGAACATTTTTTCATGTGTCTGATAGCCATTTGTATGTCTTCATTGGAGAAGTGTCTGTTCATATCTTCTGCCCATTTTTTGATATGATTATCAGTTTTGTGTGTGTTGAGTTTGAGAAGTTCTTTATAGATCCTGGATATCAACCTTTAGTCTGTACTGTCATTTGCAAATATCTTCTCCCATTCCGTGGGTTGCCTCTTGGTTTTGTTGACTGTTTTCTTTGCTGTGCAGAAGGTTTTGATCTTGATGAAGTCCCAAAAGTTCATTTTTGCTTTTGTTTCCTTTGCCTTTGGAGACATATCTTGAAAGAAGTTGCTGTGGCTGATATCGAAGAGGTTACTGCCTATGTTCTCCTCTAGGATTCTGATGGATTCCTGTCTCATATTGAGGTCTTTTATCCATTTTGAGTTTATCTTTGTGTATGGGGCAATAGAATGGTCGAGTTTCATTCTTCTACATATAGCTGTCTAATTTTCCCAGCACCATTTATTGAAGAGACTTTTTCCACTGTATATTTTTTCCTGCTTTGTCAAAGATTATTTGACCATAGAGTTGAGGGTCCCTATCTGGGCTCTCTACTCTGTTCCACTGGTCTAGGTGTCTGTTTTTATGCCAGTACCATGCTGTCTTGGTGATCACAGTTTTGTAGTAAAGCTTGAAATCAGGTAATGTGATGCCTCCAGTTTTATTTTTGTTTTTCAACATTTCCTTAGTGATTTGGGGTCTCTTCTGATTCCATACAAATTTTAGGATTATTTGCTCCAGCTCTTTGAAAATTACCGGTGGAATTTTGATCGGAATGGCATTAAAAGTATATATTGCTCTAGGCAGTATAGACATTTTAACAATGTTTATTCTCCGATCCAAGAGCATGGAATGGTCTTCCATCTTTTTGTGTCTTCTTCAATTTCTTTCATGAGTGTTCTGTAGTTCCTCGAGTACAGATCCTTTACCTCTTTGGTAAGGTTTATTCCCAGGTATCTTATGGTTCTTGGTGCTATAGTAAATTGAATCGATTCTCTAATTTCCCTTTCTGTATTTTCATTGTTAGTGTATAAGAAAGCCACTGATTTCTGTACATTGACTTTGTATCCTGACACATTACTGAATTGCTGTATGAGTTCTAGTAGTTTGGGGGTGGAGTCTTTTGGGTTTTCCATATAAAAAATCATGTCATCTGTGAAGAAAGAGAGTTTGACTTCTTCACTGCCAATTTGGATACCTTTCATTTCTCTTTGTTGTCTGATTGCTGTTGCTAGGACTTCTAATACTATGTTGAACAAGAGTGGTGAGAGTGGGCATCCTTGTCGTGTTCCTGATCTCAGTGGGAAGGCTGCGAGCGTTTTCCCATTGAGGATGATATTTGCTGTGGGTCTTTCATAGGTAGATTTTATGAAGTTCAGGAATGTTCCCTCTATCCCTATAATTTGAAGCATTTTAATCAGGAACGGATGCTAGATTTTGTCAAATGCTTTTTCTGCATCAATTGAGAGGACCATATGGTTCTTCTCTCTTCTCTTACTGATTTGTTCTATCACATTGATTGATTTGCGAATGTTGAACCACACTTGTAACCCAGGGATGAATCCCACCTGGTCATGGTGGATAATCTTTTTCATGTGCTGTTGGATCCTGTTTGCTAGGATCTTGTTGAGTATCTTAGCATCCACATTCATCAGTGATATTGGTCTGAAATTCTCCTTTTTGGCAGGGTCTTTGCCTGGTTTGGGGATCAGGGTAATGCTGGTTTCATAAAAAGAGTCTGGAAGTTTTCCTTCTGCTTCAATTTTTTAAAACAGCTTCAGGAGAATAGGTGTTATTTCTTCTTTGAAAGTTTGGTAGAATTCCCCAGGGAATCTGTCAGGTCCTGGGCTCTTGTTTTTTGGGAGGTTTTTGATCACTGCTTCAATCTCGTTACCAGATATCAGTCTATTCAGGTTGTCAATTTCTTCCTGTTTCAATTTTGGGAGTTTATATAGTTTTCCAGGAATGCATCCATTTCATCTAGGTTGCTTAGCTCATTGGCATATAACTGTTGATAATAACTTCTGCTGATTGTTTCTACTTCCTTGGTGTTAGTTGTGATCTCTCCCTTTTCATTCATAATTTTATTAATTTGAGCTTTCTATCTTTTCTTTTGGATTAGTGTGGCCAATGGTTTATCGATCTTATTGATTCTTTCAAAAAACCAGCTTCTAGTTTCATTGATACGTTCTACTGTATCTCTAGTTTCTACCTCACTGATCTCTGCTCTAATCTTGATTATTTCCCTTCTTATACGTGGAGTTGGTTTGATTTGTTGTTGATTCTCCAGTTCTTTAAGGTGTAGAGACATCTGGTGTATTCTGGATTTTTCAAATATTTTGAGGGAGGCTTGGATGGCTACATATTTCCCCCTTAGGACCGCCTTTGCTGTATCCCATAGGTTTTGGACCGAAGTGTCTTCATTCTCATTGGTTTCCATGAATTGTTTCAGTTCTTCTTTGATCTCCTGGTTGATCCAAGCATTCTTAAGCAAGGTGGTCTGTAGCTTCCAGGTGTTTGAGTTCCTTCCAAACTTTTCCTTGTGATTGAGCTCCAGTTTCAAAGTATTGTGATCTGAGAATATACAGAGAATAATCTCAGTCTTTTGGTATTGGTTGAGTCCTGATTTGGGACCCAGTATTTGGTCTATTCTTGAGAAGGTTCCATGTGCACTTGAGAAGAATGAGTATTCTGTTGTTTTAGGGTGGAATGTTCTGTATATATCTATGAGGTCCATCTGGTCCAATGTGTCATTCAATGCTCTTGTTTCTTTATTGATTTTCTGCTTCGATGATCTATTACTGAGAGAGGCATGCTAAGATCTCCTACTATTAATGTATTAATATCAATAGGACTCTTTATCTTAATAGTTTTCTTGTGTAATTGGCTGCTCCCATATTGGGGGTGTAGACATTTACAATTGTTAGATCATCTTGGTGGATAGTCCCTTTAAGAATTATGTAGTGTCCTTCTGTATCTCTGACTACAGTCTTTAGTTTAAAATCTAATTTATCTGATATCAGAATCACTACCCTGGCCTTCTTTTGAGGTCCATTGGCATGAAAGATGCTTCTCCATCCCTTCACTTTCAGTCTGGGTGTATCCTTAGGTTCGAAATGGGTCTCTTGTAGACAACATATGGATGGGTCCTGTCGTTTTATCCAATCTGCAACCCTTTGTCATTTATGGGCACATTTATGCCATTCACATTGAGAGTGATTATTGATAGGTATGTTTTTATTGACATCATGTTACCTTTGAAGTCTTTCTTTCTGTAGATTATCTCTATATTTCTGTTCAATGTTATTCTTAGGAATTTTCCTCTTTTATAGATCCCCCCTTAATATTTCCTGCAGTGTCGGCTTGGTGGTCGCATACTCTTTTAAGCTTTGCCAGTCTTGGAAACTCTTTATCTCTCCATCTACTTTGAATGTCAGTCTTGCTGGATAAAGTATTCTTGGCTGCATGTTCTTTTCATTTAGTACCCTGAATTTATCTTGCCAACCCTTTCTGACTTGCCAGGTTTCTGTGGACAGGTCTGACGTTATTCTGATGGGCTTTCCTCTGTACTTAAGGAGCCTCTTTGTCCTAGCGGCTTTCAAGAGATTGTATCTACAATTATGATTTCTCAATTTTACTATCAGGTGCTTTGATGTTTTTTTGGAATCTATAATCTTGGGGGGAGACCGTTCTGCCTCTAGTACATGAACGCTGGTTCCATTTGCGAGATTGGGAAAATTTTCATGAATAACTTGTTCCACTATATCTTCTGGACTTCTTTCATTCTCCTCCCAATCAGGGATTCCAATAATTCTGACATTGGAACGTTTCATGGCATTATTTATTTCCCTGATTCTGTTTTCGTGGCTTCTAAGCTGTTTGTTCCAGGCTTTCTCCTGATCCTTTCTATCTGTTTGTCCTCCAGATCACTAATTCTATCTTCTGTCTCAGTTACCCTAACTTTTAGAGAATTTAGATTAGATTGGAACTCATTGAGAGCATTGTGAACATCATCCCTGGTGGCTTTCAGTTCTGCCCTAACATTGTGAACATCATCCCTGGTGGCTTTCAGTTCTGCCCTAATCAATTCTGTTTGGTCATCCATGGCTTTCTCCAGCCTAGCTATTGCCTGGGTAATTGTTAGCCTGAATTCTCTTTCTGACATATTGTCTATGTTGATAGCCATTAGCTCTGTTGCAGAAGGCCCATCCTCTGTATTTTTCTTCTGTTGGGCATTCCTCCTCCTAGTCATTTTGGTGAGAGATGGCTGAACGGATGTAGGGGGATGTATCTACCATGGTGCAGTCAAGGTGCACCCTGGAACGCTTCTGAGCAGGATTCCCCACCCAAACGAGAGAAAAAAGAAAAGAAAAAGAAAAAAAGAGAGAGAGAGACAGGAAAAAAAGGGAAGATAAAAGAGAAGTCTCAGCCCAAATGGGCCCCAAGGTAAGATTTATGAAGTATACAAACAAAAACAGACAAAGAAAAAGACTGATAAAAGTATATGACAAGAAAAAAAAAATTATATATATATAAACAAAAAAAAAAAAAGAAGAAGAACCTCGTCAAAAAGAACCCCAAGTATAAGATTTATATACTATCAGGACAAACACAAATACACAGAAACACTGGTGGAAGAAAAAGATGGGAGAGTGGTTATAAATTCTCAGGGTGGGTGAGGAAAGTTATTTTGATTCTTCCTGGATGTATCTTGATATCTTTGTTAAAGGACTCAACTTTCCTAAGATAAAGGGGGATTAAAAATTGGTTTACCTATAGGGGTAGCATTGGTTGGGGAAAGGGGATTACCTTGAAGTTTAACTCCATATGAATATTAAAAAATAAAAATAAAAAAAAAAATAAACTAAAATTTAAAAAAAATAGAAAAGCAAAAGAAAAACACGGGTATATGTATCAAAAAGTTCAGGTTAAAAGGTTATTATGGAATTTGATGTACTGGACATCTCACTGTGATGGTAAGTAGGTTAAAAAATTATCTATATAAAAAAAACAATGAACCAGAATAATGGGAACAAATCAAAAACAAAAGTTGTATCTATGAAGTAGTGGTGGTTGTTCTCTTATCATTTGTTCCCCCCCCCCCTTTTTTTTTCCTGGTTGGTTCTCTAGGGAAGGGGCCCACCCTGTGGGTTTTCAGACAATGTTCCCTGAGTTAAGTCCTCCCAAACCCCTCAAGAGGGTGGGCTCTGAAGAAACCGGTTTTTCAGGCTTTTGTTCTCTGGAGGTTTTCATGTTTTTTCGTTTCTTTTCTCTCGCCTTGACAGCTTTTGATGGTTTTTGGAGATTTAGAGGAAAGCAAACTGTACCCCGACCTCCCTCTCAGAGAGAAGCCTCAGTCTGTTCCCCTCTGGGTCCCCAGAGCACATTAAGTTCCCCCTCCACCGCTGGCAGAGCAGGTTCTGAGTCGCGGTCCCGGGGGACACAGGAACTCCTGCTTGTACCCAAAACCAGGACAGTGGTGGCTGTCTGGGCAGCTCCAGACCGCCAGAGAGGTTCCAAGCAGCGATCGCATGCTGAGATTTTCCCACTGGCCCGGGCTGGGAGTGCCTGGTCTTTCTGGGTCTAAGAGCGCCCGGCTTGCGCGCACCTCTCTCAGGGGAGGGTGAGGGGCGTGCGTGTCTCAGGCTCTGATAATACAGTGTGGCGTTCTGCCGGTTGGCGAGGGTCCCAGCCCCTCACGGGAACCGGACCACATGCATTCTCAGGCACACTGGTGGCTCAGGAACCAAGACCTAGTTTCTCCGCAGCATTCTCTCTGGCTCAGCGCCAGGGGTGGCTGTCCTGGGTCCAGGGACTAAAGCCCCTGGCCCTAACCGCCCCAATTCCCACAATTTCCCCCCGCGATCCTTTGCTCTTTTTGGGTGCTTTCAAACAGACTCCAAGTTAATGCTGGTCCCCAGACGCAGGGCACTCTCATATTACTTTCCAATGGATTGCCTCTGGTGGCTCCCTCCCCCTTTTTTTTATTTTCTGATATCAGTCCAATGTTCCCACTCCACTTTACCTGCCCACTGGTGTCTTCTGCCCCCATAGAGATCCAGATGTGTATAATTCTGATCTGAGGCTGATTTCATGGGTGATCGGAGTTCTTTAGTAGGTAATCAGCTCACTTTAGGGTACAGGTTGAAACGGCGCCTCCTCCTACTTCCCCGCCATCTTGTCTCCCCCCCACAACATACATTCTTAATAAAAATTTTCAACAAAGTGAGTTTAGAAGGAACATACCTCAACATAATAAAGGCCATATTTGAAAAACCCACAGATAACATCATATTCAATGGTGAAAAACTGAGAGCTTTTCCTCTAAGACTGGGAATAAGACAAAGATGTCCACTCTCATCACTTTTATTCTACATAGTACTGGAAGTCTTAGCAACAGCAATCAGACATGAAAAAGGAAGAAAATTCATCAAAACTGGTAAGGAAGAAGTAAAACACTCATTATTTGCAGATACCAAGATACTATTTACAGAAAACCTGAAAGACTCCATCAAAAAACTACTAGAACTGTTATATGAATTCAGTAAAATCAAAAGATACAAAATCAGTCTCTGTATACCAATAATGAAACAGCAGAAAGAGAAATTAAGAAAAAAATCCCATTTACAATTACACCAAAAATCATAAAATACCTTAAAATAAATTTAGCCAGAAACTAGAAAACATTAATGAAAAAAATTGAAGACAACAAAAGCAAATGGAAAGATACTCAGTGCTCATGGATTGAAAGAATTAAAATTATTAAAATGTCCATACTACTCAAAGGAATAACTAGAAAACATTCATAAAATAACTTAAGACAACAAAAACACATGGAAAGATACTCAGTGCTCATGGATTGAAAGAATTAAAATTGTTAAACTGTCCATACTACTCAAAGGAATCTACAGATCCAGTGCAATCCCTATCAAAATACCAACAGCATTTTTCACAGAACTAGAACAAACAACACTAAAATTTTTATGGAACCACAAAAGACCCTGAATAGCCAAAGCAATCTTGAGAAAAAACAAAGCTGGAGGTATCACAATCCCAGATTTCAAGATATACTACAATGCTATAGGAATCAAAATAGTATGGTACTGGCACAAAAACAGTTGCATAGTCCAACAGAACCAAACAGAAAGCCTAGGGCACTTGGATGGCTCAGTCAGTTAAGTATCTGCCTTCAGCTCAGGTCATGATCCCAAGGTCCTGAGATTGAGTCGATACTGGGCTCCCTGTTCAGCAGGGAGTCTGCTTCTCCCTCTACCCTTCCCCCAACCCTGCACGTGATCTCTCTCTCTCTCAGAAAAAAAAAAAAAAAAAAAAGAGAGTACCTAGAAATAAACCCATCAATATATGGTCAATTAATCTACAGCAGGGTGGGGCAAGAATATACAATGAGGAAAAGATAGTCTCCTCAATAGTGTTGGGAAAACTGGACAGCTACATGCAAAAGAATGAAACTGGACCACTTTCTAATACCATATATGAAAATAAACTCAAACTGGATTAAAGACCTAACCCTGAGACTTGAAACCATAAAAGTCCTAGAAGAAAACATATGTAATTGGCCTTGGATTTTGGGCTTAGCAACATTTTTCTAGACACGTCTCCTCAGGCAAAGGGAAAAAAGTAAACTATTGGGACTACAATAAAATAAAAAGCTTCTGTATAGGGAAGAAAAGCATCAACAATACTAAAAGGCAACCTACTGAATAAGAGAAGGTATCTGCAAATGATATATCTGAAAAAGGGTTAATATCCAAAATATAAAGAACTTACACAGTATTATATGATGACAGATGGCAGCTACACTTGTGGTGAGCACAACTTGTCAAATCACTATGTTGTACACCTGAAACTAATGAAACACTGTGTGTCAACTATGCTTCAATTAAAAAAAAGAATACATACAACTCAATGCCAAAAAAATAATTAAACTGAAGATGGGCAGAAGACCTGAACATTTTTCCAAAAAAGACATGGAAATGACCAACAGACACATGAAAAGATGTTCAACATTATTAATCAACAGAGAAATGCAAACCAAAACCACAATGAGATATCACCTTACACTTGTCAGAACACCTAGAATCAAAAAGATAAGAAATGACAAGTGTTGGTGAGGATGTAGAGGAAAAGGAACTCTTGCGCACTATTGATGGGAAGGTAAACTGGTGCGGCTGCTACAGGAAACAGTAAGGAGATACCTCAAAAAATTAAAAATTGTAGGGGCGCCTGGGTGGCTCAGTGGGTTAAAGCCTCTGCCTTCAGCTCAGGTTGTGATCCCAGGGTCCTGGGATCAAGCCTCACAACAGGCTCTCTGCTCAGCAGGGAGGCTGCTTCTTCCTCTCTCTCTGCCTGCCTCTCTGCCTACTTGTGATCTTTGTCTGTCAAATAAATAAATAAAATCTTTTAAAAAATTAAAAATTGTAATACTGTAAGATCCTGTAATTCCATTACTGGGTATTTGCCTAAAGAAAACAAAAACACTAATTCAAAAAGACAGATACACCATGATGTTTACTACAGCATTATTCACAATAGCCAAATCATAGAAGCAACCCAAGTTCCCACTAATAGGTGGATAATGAAAATGTGGTATGTATTTACAATGGAATATTATTCAGCCAAAAACAAGAATGAGATCTTGCTATTTGGGACAACATGGATGGGCTTAAGGGTACTATGCTAAGTGAAATAATTCAGATAAAGAAAGACAAGTGCCATAGAATTCCATGTACATGTGGGGTCTAAAAACAAAACAAATGAACAAAGAAACAAACAGACTCTTAAATACAAGAACAAACTGGTGTTTGCTAGAGAAGTGGGTGGACAGATGGGTGAAATAGATAAAGGAAATTAAGAAGTATTAAACTTCCAGCTATAAAATAAGTCATGCACATGAAAATTACAGCATGAGGAAGATAGTCAATAATATTGTAGTAACATAGTATGGTGACAAATGGGAACTACCTTGATTTGTGAGCACTGAGTAATATATAAGATTGTTGAATCAATATGTTGTATACTTGAAACTAATATAACACTGTATGTTAATTATATTTCAATTTTTTTAAATTTATAGTAACTTACCAAATAATTTGGGGAAGATACTGCTATGCAACTATTCTGTTTCACCTATGAGTTTCACCCACTAATATTAGCATTCATTAGTGGATCTTGCCTGTAGCAATTATTACTATAATGTTTTAAGAGCAATTTTCTATTTCTCTCTTTCCTTCTACATTTATTAATTGGAATTTCCTGCAAAGAAGATTTGTTCTGTCTCCCCCATTTATTTATTCAATCATATATTTTTATCAGTAGGAAATAATGGATATTTACTCTATTCTTTGGGTTATTATCCAATACTATCATTACTTATTTTGTTGCTCAAATTGTTCCAGCTTTGTTCATGAGAAGCTCTTTCAAGTTGGCTTCTATATTCTTTTGAGGTGTTCCTTACTTTGCAGCACTACAAGATATCCAGCCCTGGAATAAGCCATTTCTCCAAGAGTCCTGGTTTCTTTTATTAGATAATGATATTTAGAACCAAGATCTGGGCCCTTTTTATGGTTGCTGATACTGGGGTATCACTATTTCTAGGCTTTTTCAGCAGAGTTAGAATATACTAATTCATGTACATACATCCGTCTATATTTCTGTATCTTTTTATCTGCATACAATGAAATCGTGAGTTTATGCTGGTATCTCCAACTCTAATCTAGCACCATAGAGCTTAGTCTAGCTTATCTGTAACTTCTTTCTTCAACAGAGAAAAACATTCTACCTACTTCTCATTATCTACAATTTTTGCTTATTTGTTCAACCCTGGCATACCTGTAGTTTCAGTCTTACTCCCATGAGAAACAAATTAACCAACTAGAGAGAGTGTTTATATAACTGTTTTCCAAAATTACTTAAGTCAGGGTCTCTTCCCACCAATTTCTTTCACTAAAGCGATGTCATTTGGTTAGTGAAACAGCTACAGGTATTTTCACAGTCTGCATTCCATCTTGGAATGCTCCTGAATCCTGACTGAATTTTCACATACTGTATAGTTCAGTTTGTGGTGTAATTTTATGGGTTTTGACATACAGAGTAATGCTTCCACTACTACTTTACCATACAGAATAGTCTACCACTCCCCAAAATTCTTTAATGCATTCCATTTACAGTCAATGCCTATCAACACTTGTCAATCACAGATTTGTTTTCCATCCCTATAGTTTTGTATCTTCCAGAAAGTCCTATAAATGCATTGGATATTGCACAGCCTCTTAGATCTGGCTTCTTTCTTAGAAAGATTCACTCAAAATTTAATTAGCTTGAGATTCACACTTTAATTTTTGAAGATATTTTAGGAGAAGAGATTTCTAGGTTGGTAGTTATTCTTTTAGTACTTTAAAGCGTCACTGCATTGTCTTTGGGGCTGAATAATTATTACTGAGAAGTCCACTGCCAATTGTATTACTGTGCCTTTGAAAATAATGACCCTTTTTTTACTTCTGGCTTCCTTTAAGATTTTCCATTTGATTATAGTCCTCCTATGATGCATCCAAGTGTGATTTTCTTTGTATTCATCACACTTGGGTCTTGCAGATTTGTAGGATTTTGATTTGTATGAATGTTTTATAAATAAGATATTTATCCTTTCTCCCATTTTACAGGAGGCAAATATTTTCTCTCAGCCACTGGTTTTTAGACTTTGTTTATGGCAGCTTTTATCCCATAGAAGCTAATAGTTTGTATGTCACCATAAATAGCAATCTTTTCTTTTAGGTAGGGTAATCTCTATTACTGAGACTATAAAAATTAAGTCTCATATTTTCTAATATATATACGTTTTTCCTTTGCATTTGATTTTTTCTAAAATTTATTTTTGTATATGAAGTATTGTGAATTTATTGACTAAAGTCATTTATTGACTATCTATCATTATTTTCCCCACTGGACTCATTTATTCTTTTACTGGTTTGCTTATTCCTACAACAGTGTCACATTTTTAATTATTATAAGATAAGGGCATGTTTTAATATCTGATAAAGCATGTAGCACTTCATTCTTATCTTTTGAAAAGCTTCTTGTCTATACTCACTTTTTTTCCAATTTTGCTGAGATAAAATTGACACATAATAATGTATTATTATTATAATGTATTATTATAATGTATTAGCTTAAGGTATACGACATAATAATTTGATATATGTATATATTCATACATTTTCTTATAGATAAAACTTCAGAATCATCCTGCCAAATTCTGAAAAAATCCCCCCAAGTTTTGATTGACATTAAATTTTTAGATGCTGTCTTAACCTGTTCAGTGTTCTATAACAAAATACCACTGACTAAGTGCTTAAAAGCAACAGAAATTAATTTCTCACAGTTGTGGAGGCTGGAAATCTAAGATTGGGATGCCACATGGCCAGATTCTTTTTCTGGTGACAGATGATCTCCAGTTCATAACCTCAAATTGTATATGGGGCTAGGGAGCTCTGTTAGAGTACTAATCCCATCTATCAGGGTTCTATCCCTCATACCTTAATCACCTCCCAAAGATCCTACTGACTAATACTATCACACTGGACATTACGTTACAACATTTGAATTTTGGAGGGACACAAATATCCAGACCATAGCAGATTCTTTGAAGGAACACAGAAATGAAAAACATAATCACTGAAATATAAAACTCTAAGCAAGTAAAAACATCCGAAGAGACAATTAGGAAACAACAAAACAAAACACGCAGAATGCAGTAGAGAGGTAAATACATGAAAAATATGAAAGAGTTAAGAATCATAAAAGATAAAATGACATGGTCCAACATATGATCTAACGGGAGTTCCAGAAGAAAGTAACAGAAGAAATAAGGAAGAGGCAATTCTCAAAAAGATCATGGCTGAAAATTTTCCTAAGGTTCAGGAACCAAAATGAGTCCCAAGAAATGTAAATAAATTCCCACACAGAGTCATAAAAACTGCAGATCATTAAAGATTTAAAAAAAAAAAAAAAAAAAAAGCTCCACAGAGCAAAAAAAAAGTGATGGATTACCTACAGAGAGATAATTAAATGAACATCAAGTTCTCAAATGCAACAAAAGAATTCAACAAAATCTCTTCAAAATACTAACAGAACATAAATGGCAATTTACAAATCTATGGCAAAAAAAGACATTTTCTGGCAAGGACAGGGGAGGGGAGAAAGAAAAGAGAAAAGAAAGCCTTTAGTTTTCCATTAACAGACCTTACAGTATTAAAACTAATCAGAAAAAAAAATGTAGATTAGCTGGGCCAGTTTCTGGAATATATAGAAGACAGCATCAATATTTTTAACCAGAATAAAGCTTCAGAGACCGCTAAAACCTAAAATTACTCTTTCTTTACAGCTATTTCCAACATCAAATCAAAGATAACTTACCATGATTGCATGTTTTCTCTCTACTATTTAGGAAGATACAAACCCTATTCATTTGCTGATTAATCTGAAATTTTTAATATGTCTTCATAACTAAACGAAGTCTATAGTTGGTCAATATCTTACCTCCTGAACAATATAAGGACCTAAGAATCAATTCCACTGGGATGCCCGGGTGGCTCCATGGGTTAAGCCTCTGCCTTCAGCTCAGATCATGATCTCAGGGTCCTGGGATCAAGCCCCACATCGGGCTCACCCCGCCCCCTGCCTGCCTCTCTGCCTACTTATCATCTCTGTCTGTCAAATAAATAAATAAAATCTTTTTTTAAAAAAAGAAAAAGAATCAATTCCACCCAAATATATCAATAACTGTAGTTCAGTATTTTAGTTCTACATTTTTTAGCTTTACAAATTAAACATAGTTATTACTTTTGATTGGATCTCATTCTTTTTTTGTTTTCTTTTTAAAATGCTAAATAAAAATAGCTCTTCACAGACTACCAAGGGGAAATATTAAAATTGTTCAGTGAAGACTCAGGAGAGCAGGGAGGGCGTATGAGGTAAACGACACCTCATAAATAGGACCCAAATAAGGTATTTTCTTGCTTAGCAGTGTCATACATGCCTGCCCAACATTTTGTACAAAAATATTCAGGTAGCTTTATTCATAAGAGCCACCAACTAAACACCACCCAGGCGTCTACCAACAGATAGACAAATTGTGTTATATTTATATAATAGAATAGTAGTTGGGGCACCTGGGTGGCTCAGTGGGTTAAGCCTCTGCCTTCGGCTCAGGTCATGATCTCAGGGTTCTGGGATCGAACCCCACATCAGGCTTTCTGCTCAGCGGGGAGCCTGCTTCGCCCTCCCCCTCTGTCTACCTCTCTACCTACTTGTGACTTCTCTCTCTGTCAAATAAATAAATAAAATATTTTTTTAAAAAAAACAACAGAATAGTAGTCAACTATAAAAAGGAAAAAAACTACTGATGTTCTATTTTTAATTTCTTAATGAATCTCCACACTGTTTTCCAAAGTGGCTGCACCAACTTGCATTCCCACCAACAATGTAAGAGGGTTCCCCTTTTTCCACATCCTCTCTAACACTTGTTTACTGTCTTGTTGATTTTGGCCATTCTAACTGGTGTAAGGTGGTATCTCACTGTGGTTTTGACTTGAATCTCCCTGATGGCTAATGATGGTGAACATCTTTTCATGTGTCTGTCTACTGGGTATTTACACCAAAGATAGAGATATAGTGAAAAGAAGGACCATCTGTACTCCAATGTCCATAGCAGTAGTGGCCGCAGTCGCCAAACTGTGGAAAGAGCCAAGATGCCCTTCAATGGATGAATAGATAAAGATGTGGTCCACATATACAATGGAGTACTACTCAGCCATAAGAAAGGATGAATACCCAACTTTTGTATCAACATGGACAGGACTGAAGGAGATTATGCTGAGGGAAATAAGTCAAGCAGAGAGAGTCAACTGTCATATGGTCTCACTTACTTGTGGAACATAAGGCATAACATGGAGGACATTGGGAGATGGAGAGGAGAAGAGAGTTGGGGGAAATCAGAGGGGGAGATAAATCATGAGAGACTGTGGACACTGAGAAACAAATTGAGGATTTTGGAGGGGGGGAGGGGGCTGGGTGAGCCTAGTGGTGGGTATTAAGGAGGACATGTATTGCATGGAGCACTGGATGTGGTACATAAACAATGAATCTTGGAATACTGAAAAATAAAAATTAAAAAAAAAAACTACTGATGTTTAAAATAGCAAATTAATGTGCCATGGTGAGTGCTGTGACGTGTGTAAACCTGGTGATTCACAGAACTGTCCCCCTGGGGCTAATAATACATTATATGTTAATTTAAAAAATTAAATTAAAAATAAATAAATAATAAAAATTAAAATAAAATAAAATAGCAAATTAATCTCAAAAATATCATGGCGAGTAAAATAAACTAATCCCTGATGGGAAAAAATGGAACAATGGTTTCTGGATAGGTATGGATGAGAAATAAGTTAAAAATGACATGGAGGAACTCTCTGGGAAAATTAGTAATGATTTGTATCTTGACAAGGATTTGGATGACACAGTTATGAGCATTTGTTAAAACTCAAGAACTGGTGCACTTAAGAACTATATATTTAATTGTACAGTTGACCTTTGAACAACTACTGTATTTTTGAAATTTTCCCTAATAAAATATGGGAGGAAAAATTAAATTCCACAATAGGAATAAAGTGCTAACATCATGGTAAATGTGAAAAACAATACATCTCTTTTTCCAATAAAGGGGAAAATTTTTTCCCCTTCGTAAGAATAAAGTTCTTCTTTCAGTGAAGAATATTAAAAGTAGCATATACTGGGGCGCCAAGGTATCTCAGTGGTTTAAAGCCTCTGCCATCAGCTCGGGTCATGATCCCAGGGTCCTAGGATCGAGCCCCACATCGGGGTCTCTGCTCAACAGGGAGACTGCTTCCCTTCCTCTCTCTCTGCCTGACTCTCTGCCTGCTTGTGATCTCTGTCTGTCAAATAAATAAATAAAATCTTTAAAAAATATATTAAAAAATTAAAGTAGCATATACTTCTGCACCTAGTTATTAAAAACTCAATTCCTGTTGCTACACTGAAACTCTCAAAAGACTTTTAGAACAAGCTTATTTTTAAGTTAGAAATATAAACAGACTAAATATAATGCTTGAATCACAGTAAAATTGAATATGAAGTTCTTAATAGTTAACTAAAGTTGCTTTAACTTAGAAAAGATACCACTTTAAGTTATTCTTACAAAAATCATTTTTTACTGTGTAACCAACATATCCATTTTTAGCAGGATTTGTTTATTGAATAGGTTTTAATTATACAGATAATAAGTATCTTTATATAGGACAAACATTATGGTAATTAAATTTTCTTATTATGATAACAAGTTTCAATATTTTTAAATCCTAGAACAAGAATCACATAATAAAAATGTTATTTCAGACCTTTTTTTTCCAGAGCTCATTTTCAGGAAAACCCCAATTCTACTGATTCTCCTTCCTGTCTCTCTCTCTTTTTTTTTTTTTAAAGATTTTATTCATTTATTTGAGAGAGAGAGCACAAGCAGGCAGAGCAGCAGGCCGAGGGAGAGGGAGAAGCATGTTCCCCACTGAGCAGAGAGCCTGATAGGCCTTTAAATCCCAGGACCGTGGAATCTTGACCTGAACCCAAGGCAGACACTTAACCAACTGAGCCACCCAGGCACGCTCCTGTCTCTTCTGTCCTATTTTCAGAGTTATATATAAATCCTAATGACTCCATCCCTCGTTCATTATTACAGTAGTTTTATAGTCTATTTTTTTTTCACTCCATAATCTTAACAACTCCTATCCCATCTTATAGAAAACTGAAAACACACGCTTCAAATTTAGATCCACGGAGTCTCAGAAATGAAGGGCTTTTAAGGGGTTTTGAACAATACAGATCTGCTGAATCAAACAACTTTTACAATTTTATATAGGGGCACCTGGGTGGCTCAATTGGTTAAGCATCTGACTCTTGATTTCAGCACAGGTCATGATCTCAGGGTTGTGGGATGAAGCCCCATGTCTGGCTCCCAGCTTGGCCCTCTCTCTCCCTCTGTTCCTCCCTGCTCACTTACTCTCTCTCTCTCTCCTTCTTCTCTTTCTCTCTCTGGTAAATAAATTTTAAATAAATTTAAAATAGTAAATAAATTTTAAATTTATTTTAAATTTAAATTTTAATTTTAAATAAATTTAAATAGTAAATAAATTTTAAAAAATCTTTAAAAACCCAATTTTATGGGTTTTTATTTCCCTTCTAAACAAATACCTCATGAGCTACACTTTAAAAAATAAGGACATTTTGGGGGCACCTGAGTGGCTTAGTGGGTTAAGCCTCTGCCTTCAGCTCAGGTCATGATCCCAGGGTTCGGGGATCAAGTTCCGCATCCGGCTCTCTGCTCGGCAGGGAGCCTGCTTCCCAGCGCCCCCCCACCTCTGTCTGTCTCTCTGCCTACTCGTGATCTGTCAGATAAAGAAATAAAATCTTCAAAAAAAAAAAAGGACATTTTATTCTTTGAATCAGAATACTTACTACATACATTTATTTTATCACTTAAAAACATATTGCCCTTGGGGCGCCTGGGTGGCTCAGTGGATTAAGCCGCTGTCTTCGGCTCAGGTCATGATCTCAGTGTCCTGGGATCAAGCCCCGCATCAGGCTCTTTGCTCAGCAGGGAGCCTGCTTCTCTCTCTCTCTCTGCCTACTTGTGATCTCTCTCTCTGTCAAATAAATAAATAAAATCTTTTTTAAAAAAAATGTATTGCCCTGTTTCATTACCTAATCACTCATAGGCACCTATCTCATAGCCTTTAACAAAAATGTAATCTCCGGAAAAGCAACTCTTTTTTTTATCAGCCATAGTGTCTAACTATGTGCTACCTATGCACTCCAAGGCACTCGGTAAATACTAGCTGGATAATTAAGTGTTTAACAACCTGAAAATCCTTTTTACTTTTTGCTTTGTAAATTATTTTTCCTTCTGTGATATCAACTAGGTCTGTCTTTTTCTCTTTTACTTCATTATCCGGACTGTATTTCTTCTTTTAAAATAAGAAGTTATTTTGTTAGGCCTTTTTTTCTCCTTAAGCCAAATGGCTGGACAAAATTAAGTTTCCGGATTACAAAAAGCATTTTAAAAATGAACTTACCCTT
Source organism: Lontra canadensis (assembly GCF_010015895.1). Taxonomy (NCBI): domain Eukaryota; kingdom Metazoa; phylum Chordata; class Mammalia; order Carnivora; family Mustelidae; genus Lontra; species Lontra canadensis. The sequence continues at coordinate 805,093 of NW_022631112.1, forward strand.
CTCATCCGTAACTCTTCTAATGCTTCCAGTAAGCTTGTTTTGAAATCTAATAGTTGAATTGAAAACATTGTCTCTGAAGAACTTGGAAAAGCAAAGGTAGATGATGACGAATCAGTCTTAAAATCATTCTCCATGTTAACATTTATTTCCTGTAATATAAAAAGGTTTTAACTGAAAAAAAATCATTTATTTAAGTTTTTAAAGTACAAGCAGAGTTACCATAAAAATATAACAACCAGTATCCTATAATCCTCTAGGTTTAACACTAAGTAACAGTTTTGTCATCACTGTTCTGATCTTGATACATAAAACACTGAGCAAGGATGATCCCCCCACAGTTCCTCTGTGGCTGAGGCTTTTTCTGTTACTTTAGTATCTGTAGGGACTAAATTTTCTGCATGTCCCTACACACCACATCCTAAAAGCTAGATTCCTAAAGTTCAGTAATTGCTTCGTATCGAGGCTGCCAGACACTATGCTTCCTAACTTTGCCTTGATATACAGCATTCTATAAGGATGGTATGAATACTAATAGTAAGGCAGTCTTTAAACCCTACAAAGTTGAAAGAGGAAGAACGGAATAACTATCTTTTATTAAAAACCAAGACACTTATGTATCTTTCTTGACCCAGATAATGTATGGATTGGACTGCAAGAAACTTCTCAACTTTTCATAGTAACAATTATCAATTCATGGATAGTTGGAAAGAAACGTACAGGGAATTCTATACACCATTCACCCAGCCTCTCTCAATGTTAATAGCATGCAGAATAATAGTCCACTATAAAAACTGCATATCTGACATTGGTACTATCCACATAATTTATAATAATTCTACCAGTTATACATCCACTCATGTGTGTGTTTAATTTTTTGCAAGTTTATTATATCTATAGCTTCATGTAACTACTGCTGCAGTCAAAAGATAGAACTGTACCATCAACCATGGTTCCCTCATGCAGCTTCTTAGTTTCTATACCCACTACTACACTAATCTGTTCTCTATTTCTATAATCATTATTGCAACAGTTTTAAATAAATGGAAATATACATCATGTGACCTATTAACTGGATTTTTTCATGGGCACCTGGCTGGCTCAGTCAGTAGGACATGTAAGTCTTGATCTCAGGGTTGTGAATTTGAGCCCCACGCTAGGTACAGAGATCACTTAATTAATTAGCTAATCTCCCTAATAAAAAAGGATTGGATTTTTTTTCACTCATAATAATCACCTTGAAGTTCATCTAAGCTGTTGTATCAACAGTTCATTCCTTTCTATCACTGAGTAATAGTCCATGATATGGACATACTATGGTTTGTTTACCATGCACTTACTCACTGAGGGATATCTGAGCTGTTTTCAGTTCTGAGTCTTATGAAAAAGGCTTCCATGAATGAATATTCATATACAAGTTTCTATATGACATTAAGTTTTCATTTCTTAGAGATAAATGTCCAAAAGTACAATTGCTGGGCTGAATGAAGAGAGTCCACTTTTGGTTGTTAAAGAAACTGCCAAACTGTTTTCCAGAATGGTAATACCATTTCCCATTCTCACTGGCAATGTATGAGTGATTAAACTTCTCCAAATCCCTACGAGCATTCGATGTTAACACTAATTTTTATTCTAGCCATTCTGATAGGTATTGTTTCAGAAAGCATTACCAGCATTACTGAGAGAAACAGAGCCAATAGGATGTGTATGTATAGAGAGAGATACATTTATTTTAAGGAAATGACTCATGTGATTGGGAGTCTGGCAAACCTGAAATGTTCAGGGCAGGCCAGCAGGCTAAACACTCAGTGAAGAGCTCATACTGCAACTTGGCCAAAGGCAATCCAGAAGCAGAATTCCTTATTTCTTGGGGAACTTGAGTCTTTTCCTCTTAAGGCATTCAACTGTTTGGATGAAGACCACCCACATTATGGAGCATAATCTGCTTTATTTAAAGTCTACTGGTTTAAATGTTACTCTCACCTAAAAATCACCTTCACAGCAGTATCTAGATGGGTATTTGGCCAAATACATTTGGTCAATATATTTTTTTAATATTTTTTAAAATGAGTTTACCTTTCATAGCCTAGCCAACTTGACCATAAAATTAACCATTACAGGTGTGTACATAAGAAACTTTCTTAAAGGAAAACTTCCACTCCTGAAAATAATGGGTTAGGTTATCTGGATGAACCCTCCAACTAAAAACAAATAATAATTTTGAATAAAATGTTTTTAAACTTTTTTAAAAGTATCAAAGACCTAGCAAGATAATTTAAAAAATCATGAAGCCAAATTCTAAATTCCAAAAAGACCATGAACCAAGAAATAAAATAAACACAAAAAGCCATCTTTACCCTGCATGCATTTGCCAAATCAAATAAAATTAAATAACAGCATTGATGACCTCTGGTTTGAGAGACAGGGAATCCAAACCTAGGGCCTGCCAAAGTAGGAAGTCAAATAAGAAACCTATTATATTAAGTAGAATTCAGAAGCATTAAACTCAGGAAACGTTGAAGAAAAATAAACTACCTTCTATATGATAATTGCCTAGGTGTCAAGCAGATGAAACATAAAAAAGAAGAAAGGGAACAAGAGACAAGGAGGGAGAAAATAAAAAATGTCACATCCCAGAAAGTTGTAAACAACTTAATTTCAGAAGAGTTTGTTAGCAAAGATTCTTTCATAGGATGGTGAAAGAAACTTCAACTTATGAATAGGATTTCAAATGTTTCTAGACTGGTAGTGCCCATAAGAACCAGGCAGAACCAAATAAAAATTCTTTCCAGAGAAACATAACTGTATTGTAGGTACTCAAAAAATCTTCAAAAATATTTTTCAAAGACAATAAGTAAAACATAAAGATAATCGGGCATACAACACAACAGTGCATTATGAGATCAAGCAGAAAAAAAAATAGATAATAGAAACAAGCATGCATCTACGGATTTTGCCATTATCACAAAAAAAATTAAAGATTTATCCTTACTATGTTTAAAAAAAATAAAATCAAGGTTGAAACTATCCACAAAGGGGATTTTTAAAAGACCCCAGTATAATTTCTAGATAGGAAGAGTATATAATCAACTGATAACTTAATATTTCTGACAAAGACTAGGCATAGCTGAAGGGAGATTTAGTGTAACAAGAAACAGATTAGGTACAATATCAAGGATGCAGCAAGGAAATATAAAAATGGAAAGTACAAGAGATTAGATTCAGTTCTTAACCAAAGTGAGAGGCTATACCAATTCCATAAAGAAGAAAGAAATAAAGAGACATAAACTATTTTCTGAAGAAATAACAGCTGAGAATTTTCTAGAACTGAAGAAAACACTAAGATTCAGATTAAGAAGTCCAGTGAATCCAAAAATACTGCATTTGATTTAATTCTGACTGAAAAGAAAGAAGCATGTGGGTTGCATTAAGAAACTGAAGAGAAAGGAGTCGATTTTTTGTTTTGATTTCATGTTGAATTAATTGTATTTAGTTCATGGCTTACAAACATCTTTGGTCCATGTAGTCTATACATTTTAATACTGTTTTATCCTTTTTAGTACTTGTTTTCTAGTTCCATTCCCAATCTTTACAGACTACCCCTAATACTGTTCATATACCTTCTTGAATCTGTAGTATTCCTCTTCCATACATAGTATTATGGGTATGGACATTTAATGCACAGAAATTCTATTATGCTATACAGAAAAAAAAAAAAAAAAAAGAATTGCAGGGTGACTGGTTGTTTCAGGTGGTTAAGTGTCCAACTCTTGGGTTCAGTTCAGTCATGATCTCAGGACTGTGAGCTAGAGCCCTGACTCAGGCTATGCATTCAGTGGGGCATCTGCTTGAGTTTCCCTCTCCCTCTGCCCCTTTCATATGCATGCACATGCTCTCTACCTCCCTCTAAAATAAATAAATAATAAAATAAAAAGAATCACAGTGAATCCAAAATGGATTTTAAAAATCCATATCTATATATTTCTTTTTAATTTCTTTTTTCCCCCTTTTTTCTCCCCCCCAGTTTTGGCTCTCTTCTGATTTGGTTAGTGTACATTTCTCAGAGGTCTTTGCCACCCTTTTAGTATTTTATTCTCTCATTCATATATTCTTATCTTATATATATATAAGAATATATATTCATATATTCTTATCTGTGGAAAAACTCACCACAAAAAAAAAAAAAAGAATAAGAGGCAGTACTGATGGCTAGGGACCTAATCAATATAGATATTGGTAATATGTCAGAACTAGAGTTCAGAATGATAATTCTCAAGGTGCAGACTGGGCTCAAAAAAGGCATGGAAGATAGTAGAGAAACACTTTCTGGAGAAATAAAATCCCTTTCTGGAGAAATAAAAGAACTAAAATCTAACCAAGCTGAAATCAATGAAACTATTAATGAGGTGCAATCAAAAAATGGAAGCTTTTACTGCTAGGATAAATGAGGTAGAAGAGAGAATTAGTGATATAGAAGACCAAATGATGGAGAATAAAGAAGCTGAGCAAAAGAGACAAACAACTACTGGACCACAAGGGGAGAATTCGAGACATAAGTGATATCATAAGATGAAACAATATTAGAATAATTGGGATTCCAGAAGAAGAGGGAGGGGGCAAAAGGTATACTGGACTGAATTATAGTAGAGAATTTCCCTAATATGGCAAAGGGAACAAGCATCAAAATCAATAAAAATAGGTCCACACCCTGTCATCTAATAGTAACACTTACAAGTCTTAGTGACAAAGAGAAAATCCTGAAGCAGCTCAGGACAAGAAGGCATAGGTATGGCAGAAATCTAATGTTTTTACCACACAATGGTAGAAACATTAGATTGGCAGCAGACTTATTCACAGAGACCTGGCAGGCCAGAAAGAACTGGCATGATATATTCAGAGCACTAAATGAGAGAAAACAGGCAGCCAAAAATACTATATCCAGCTAGGATATCATTGAAAATAGAAGAAAAGATAAAAAGCTTCCAGAACAAACCAAAACTAAAAGAATTTGCAAACACCAAACCAGCCCTACATAAAATACTGAAAGGTGTCCTCTAAGCAAAGAGAGAGCCTAAAAGTAGTAGATCAAAAGAGAACAGAGACAATATACAATAACAGTACCTTACAGGCAATACAATGGCACTAAATTCATATCTCTCAATAGTTACCCTGAATGTAAATGGGCTAAATGCCCCACTCAAAAGACACAGGGTATCAGAATGGATAACAAAACAAAACCCATCAATATGCTGTCTACAAGAAACTCATTATAGACCCAAAGACACCTCCAGATTTAAAGTGAGGGGGCGGGAAAAAATTTACCATGCTAATGGACATCAAAAGAAAGCTGGGTTGGATATCCTTTTATCAGATAAATTAGATTTTAGGCAAAGACTATAATAAGAGATGAGGAAGGACACTGTATCATACTTAAAGAGTTTGTCCAACAAGAAGATCTAACAATTTTAAATATCTATGCCCCTAACATGGGAGCAGCCAATTATATAAACCATTTAATAACAAAATCAAAGAAACACATCAATAATAATATAATAATAGTAGGGGATTTTAACACCCCCCCTCACTGAAAGGGGCAGATTATCTAAGCAATCAACAAGGAAATAAAGCCCTTAAACAACACACTGGACCAGATGGGCATCACAGATATATTCAGAACATTCCATCCCGAAGCAAGAGAATACACATTCTTCTCCAGTGCACATGGAACATTCTCCAGAATAGATCACATCCTGGGTCACAAATCAGGTCTCAACCATACCAAAAGATTGGGATCATTCCCTATATATTTTTAGATCACAATGCTCTGAGGCTAGGACTCAACCACAAGAGGAAAGTTGGAAAGAACTCAAATACACGGAGGCTAAAGAGCATCCTACTAAAGAATGAATGGGTCAACCAGGAAATTAAAGAAGAATTTAAAAAATTCATGGAAACAAATGAAAATGAATATATAACTGTTCAAAATCTTTGGGACACAGCAAAGGCAGTCCTGAGAGGAAGGTATATAGCAATACAAGCCTTTCTCAAGAAAAAAGGTCTTAAGTGCACAACCTAACCCTACACCTAAAGGAGATGGCAAAAGAACACCAAAGAAACCCTAAACACAGCAGAAGAGAAATAATAAAGATCAGAGCAGAAATCAATGAAATAGAAACCAAAAGAACAACAGAACAAATCAATGAAACCAGGAGCTGGTTCTTTGAAAGAATTAAGATTGATAAACCCCTGGCCAGAGTTATCAAAAAGAAAAGAGAAAGGACCCAAATAAATAAAATGATGAATGAAAAAGGAGAGATCACAACATTGTGATCTCTCCTCCATAAACAAACAACTATAAGAACATACTATGAGCAAACTATATACCAGCAAATTTGACAATCTGGAAGAAATGGATGCATTCCTAAAGATGTATAGACTGCCCAAACTGAACCAGGAAGAAATAGAAAACCTGAACAGACCCATAACCATAACCAGTAAAGAGATTAAAGCAATCATCAAAAATCTCCCAACACGGAGGTGCCCGGGTGGCTCAGTGGGTTAGGCATCTGCCTTCGGCTCAGGTCATGACCTCAGGGTCCTGGGATTGAGCCCCACCTTAGGCTCTCTGCTCAGCGGGGAGCCTGCTTCCCCTTCTCTCTGCCTGCCTCTCTGCCTACTTGTGATGTCTCTCTCTGTCAAATAAATAAATAAAATCTTTAAAAAAAAAAAAAATCTCCCAACAAACAAGAGCCCAGGGCCAGACGGCTTCCCAGGGGAATTCTACCAAACATTTAAAGAAGTAATACCTATTCTCCTGAAACTGTTCCAAAAATAGAAATGGAAGGAAAACTTCCAAACTCATTTTATGAGGCCAGTATTACCTTGATCCCAAAACCAGACAAAGACCCCATCAAAAAAGAGAATTACAAACCAATATCCCTGATGAACATGGATGCAAAATTTCTCACCAAAATACTAGCCAATAGGATACAACAGTACATTAAAAAGATTATTCACCATGACCAAGCGGGATTTATTCCTGGGCTGCGAGTTGGTTCAACACCACAAATCGATCAATGTGATACAATACATTAATAAGAAAGAACAGGGACGCCTGGGTGGCTCAGTTGGTTGGATGACTGCCTTCAGCTCAGGTCATGATCCCGGAGTCCCGGGATCGAGTCCCGCATCAGGCTCCCAGCTCCATGGGGAGTCTGCTTCTCCCTCTGACCTTCTCCTCGCTCATGCTCTCTCCCACTGTCTCTCTCTCAAATAAATAAATAAAAATCTTTAAAAAAAAAAAAAATAAGAAAGAACAAGAACCACATTATACTCTCAATAGATGCTGAAAAAGCATTTGACAAAGTAAAGCGTCCTTTCTGGATCAAAACTCTTCAAAGCATAGGGATAGAGAGTACATATCTCAATACCATCAAAACCATCTATGAAAAACCCAGAATGAATATCATTCTCAATGGGGAAGACCTGATAGTTTTTCCCCCAAAGGTCAGGAACATGGCAGGGCTACCCACTATCACCAGTGCTATTCAACATAGTACTAGAAGTCCTAGCCTCAGCAATCAGACAACAAAAAGAAATTAAAGGCATCCAAATCAGCAAAGAAGAAGCTAAACTCTCACTCTTTGCAGATGATATGATATTCTATATGGAAAACCCAAAAGACTCCACTCCAAAACTGCTAGAACTCATACAGGAATTCAGTGAAGTGTCAGGATATAAAATCAATGCACAGAAATCAGTTGTGTTTGATACACCAACAGCAACACAGAAGAAACAGAAATTAAGGAATCAATTCCATTTACAATTGCACCCAAAACCATAAGATACCTAGGAATAAACCTAACCAAAGAGGAAAAAAATCTGTACTCAGAACACTATAAAGTACTCATGAAAGAAACTGAGGAAGACACAAAGAAATGGAAAAACGTTCCATGCTCATGGATTGGAAGAACAAATATTATGAAAATGTCTATGCTACCCAAAGCAATCTATGCATTTAATGAAATCCCTATCAAAATACCATCATTTTTTTTCAAAGAAATGGAACAAATAATCCTAAAATTTATATGGAACCAATAAAGCCCCAGAATAGCCAGTGGAATGTTGAAAAAGAAATCTAAAGTTGGCAGCATCACAATGCCAAACTTCAAGCTCTATTATAAAGCTGTCATCATCAAGACAGTATGATACTGACTTAAAAACAGACACATAGATCAATAGAACAGAATAGAGAGCCCAGAAATGGACCCTCAACTCTATGGTCAACTAATCTTTGACAAAGCAGGAAAGAATGTCCAATGGAAAAAACACAGTCTCTTCAACAAATGGTGTTGGGAAAATTGGACAGCCACATGCAGAAGAATGAAATTGGACCATTCCCTTATACCACACACAAAAATAGACTCCAAATGGATGAAAGACTTCCATGTGAGAAAGGAATCCATCAAAATCCTTGAGGAGAACATAGGCAGCAACCTCTTCAACCTCAGCCACAGCAACTTCTTTCTAGAAACATCGCCGGCAAGGGAAGCAAGAGCAAAAATGAACTATTGGGACTTCATCAAGATCAAAAGCTTTTGCACAGCAAAGGAAACAGTTAACAAAACCAAAAGACAACTGACAGAATGGGAGAAGATATTTGCAATTGACATATCAGATAAAGGGCTAGTATCCAAAATCTATAAAGAACTTAGCAAACTCAACACCCAAAGAACAAATAATCCAATCAAGAAATGGGCAGAGGACCTAAACAGACATTTCTGCAAAGAAGACATCCAAATGGCCAAGAGACACATGAAAAAGTGCTCCACATCACTTGTCATCAGGGAAATACAAATCAAAACCACAATGAGATACCACCTCACACCAGTCAGAATGGCTAAAATTAACAAGTCAGGCAATGACAGATGTTGGCAAGGATGTGGAGAAAGGGGAGGCCTCTTGCACTGTTGTTGGGAATGCAAGCTGGTGCAGTCACTCTGGAAAACAGTATGGAGGTTCCTCAAAAAGTTGAAAATAGCTACCTATGACCTGGCAATCACACAACTGGGTATTTATCCTACAGATACAAATGTAGTGATCCAAAGGGGCACATGCATCTGAATGTTTATAGCAGTAATGTCCACAATAGCCAAACTATGGAAAGAACCTAGCTGTCCATCAACAGATGAATGGATAAAGCAGATGAGGTATATATATACAATGGAATACTATGCAGCCATCAAAAAACCTGAAATCTTGCCATTTGCAATGACATGGTTGGAACTAGAGGGTATTATGCTGAGTGAAATAAGTCAACAAGAGAAAGACAATTATCGTATGATCTCTCTGATGTGAGGAATCTGAGAGGCACAGCAGGGGGCCGCAGGGGTAGCGAGGGAAAAAATGAAACAAGATGGGACTAGAGAGAGAGAGACAAACCATAAGAGACTCTTAATCTCAGGAAACAAACTGAAGGTTGCTGCGGGGTTGGGGGGAGGGATAGGGTGGCTGGGTTATGGACATTGGAGAGGGTATGTGCTATGGTGAGTGCTGTGAATTGTGTAAGACTGATGATTCACAGACCTGTACCCCTGAAGCAAATAATACATTATATGTTAATTAAATAAAAGAAACAGGTAGGAAAGCAATTGATTCTATCAACAGGATTTACAAGGAATGTTACAGAAAAGATAGCATCAGTGCTAGACCTTAAATATTAGTCTGGCAAAGACAATGGAGGGAAATAACAAACAAGATAATAACTATATGTTTGCACTGTTTATCAATTACCAATAGAAATGTGTACCAGATACGGCAAATTAGATGATGTGCCACTCAATTGTTAGAGACAGTATTGTTATTTTATTCATTCTTGTCTCCCAGAGCCACACATTACATCTGGCACACAACAGTACTAAATAAAACTTCATTTAGTTCAAAACATAGCAAATTTATGCCAGCTTTAATGCCTATGTACTTGCTATTCCTTCTTCAAGAAATGCTCTACCTCCACATTTACACAGAATTTCCTTCATGTTTTTCAGGTCTCATGTCAAATGTTACTTCTTCAAGGATGCCAGAGTGGCTCAGACCTCTGAGTGGCTAACTCTGTTTCAGCTCAGGTCACAATCTCAGGGTTGTGAGATCAAGTCCCACATTGGGTTCCACACTCACTGTGGAGTCCACCTGAGATGCTCTCTCTCCTTCTGCCCCTCATCCTACTTGCACACTCCCTCTCTCTCTAAAAATAGATCTTTAAAAAATGTTAGCTCTTCAATATGCATCACACCCCATTACTCTTCAGTAATTATCTGTTAATTATCTAGTAACTTCATTATATCTCCTCCTTTAAAAAGTAAGCTTTGAAGGGCACCTGGGTGGTTCAGTTGGTTGGGCATATGACTTTTGGTTTTGGCTCAGGTCATGATCACAGAGTCATAGTGTTGAGCCCTGCAATGGGCTCCATGCTCCCTGCAGAGTCTGCTTGAGATTCTCTTCCTCTCCCTTTGCCCCTCCCCCTGCCATGCACATGCATATATACACACATACATGCACTGTCTCTCTCTCTCTCTCTCTCTCTTCCTTTCTCTCAAATAAATGAAATCTTTAAAAAATAAGCTTTCTGAGAGTACAGTCTCATTTATACTGGCCATGCTATGTCTTCAGCACCTAGGACAGAGCCCAATAATACAATAATATCCAAGATTACATAAGTATTTGTTGAATATTGAATGAATTTACTTCATTTCCCTAGTCCTGAAAGGTATTGAGTTAGTAACTCTTGCTATAGGCACATAATCATTCAAAGAGCAACAGACTGAGAATCAGTTGATATTAACAAATCTATTAAACGGTAGTCACGTTGATTGCAGACAAATTGCTTGACCTTTCTGGATCTACTTTCTTACTTTATCTCTAATTTTATTTCCAGCTAAAAGTTCTATCTAGTGACTACATGTGAACAATTCTCAATCCATCTTCAGTTGACTATCTCAGAAGTATTCTCATTTTTTTTAACCTCCAATTTAACAAATCAAAATTTGTACTTTTTCACCTTTAAATTTTTTAAACTACAATTCTGTCAGTAGTATCAAATATTTTATTTAAATCTCCAAGATGAACACTCACAAAATCTTTGATCTTTGTCTTTCTCTTTTTCTTCCTCTTTTACTCCCCTTCATCTCCTAAAATCTAATATCTAAATAGACCTGTTTGTTCTTCCTTCTAATAGCCCCTTAGACTCACTCTGCATCACTCCTACTGCTATCAGTCAAGTCAGACCCTCATTACTGCAGACATGAGTTATAATCACTTTTTCCTATTATCCCTTTAATCTTCTCTCCTTCAATCTAATCTGCATCTTTCTCCAAAATTATTTTTCAAAATACCACTTAAATCTCATCAATATCCAAATTCAAAAGGGCTCTCCTTATCTACAAACCAAGTCCAAATGCATCTGCCTGACTTTTAAGGGTTCCCCACTTTCTAGTTTCATCCCCCTTTCCAATTTTCATCTTCTGTACATAGTAAAGTTCCCAAAAAAGGACCAAGATGTCCTCTACTATAATTTCCTTATTGTCTCCTACCTAATCCATGCTTATTCCCACCTCTATACCTAGAATAAATTTTCAATCCCCCCTTATCTAAATTCTATCCATGTTTTATGCCCAATTCAAGACCTCTTTTCTCCAAGAATCCTTCCCTGAGCACTCTACCCCATTCTGATCCCTCCATTCTCTAAATTTGTTGTGTGCTTAAATTCAACACAAGATTTAATAATAATTCCCCAGTTTTTCTATTTGTGTTCAATCTGTTTCTTACATGGGATGTTTTTTAAGTGCAAGAACTATTCTACACTTATTTCATTTATGATCCTGCATCATTTAATGCAGCTCTAGGCACAAAGAACTCAGTGAATTAAAAGGCAACTAAAAGAGCTTTTGTGGGGCACCTGGGTGGCTCAGTGGGTTAAAGCCTCTGCCTTCAGCTCAGGTCACGATCCCAGGGTCCTGAGATGGAGTCCCACATCAGGTTTCCTGCTTAGGGGCAAGCCTGCTTCTCCCCTCTCCCTCTGCCTGCTGCTCCTCCTGCTTGTGTGCTCACGTGCGTGCGCGCTCTCTCTCTCTCTCTCTCTCTCTGTCAAATAAATAAATAAATAAAATCTTTTTCTAAATAAATAAATAAATAAATAAATGCACTCTAAGCACACCTACTTAGTGACTCAGTATTTGTTTCTTGCTTCATATAACATTAGATTTGGGTTTTTTTAAAGCAAGAGAAAGAGCAAGTATACATGCAGAAGTGGGGGCAGGTTGGGGGAAAGGCAGAGGGAAAGGGATAGAGAGTACCCCAAGCAGCCTCCATGATCAGGGGGAGCCCCATGTGGGCCTCAATCCCACAACCCTGAGATCATGACCTGAGCTGAGATCAAGAGTCAGAAGCTTAGCCAACTGAACCACCTCGGCACCCCATGATGTTACTTATCTTAGATACTCAAAGTTCACAGACTGCCTGGGTGGCTCATTTGTTAAGTGTCTGCCTTCAGCTCAGGTCATAGTCCCTCACTGGGCTCCCTGCCCAGCGGGAAACCTTTTTCTTCCTCTCCCACTCCCCCTCCTTGTATTCCCTCTCTCATGGTCTCTCTGTCAGATAAATAAAATCATTTTTTAAAATAAATAAACAAATACTCAAAGTTCAAAATCATTAACCAAATATTTACAAATTTGGGAATAATAATCTCTATGTCAAAGGCAGAAAATTATATTACTTTTTTAATAATCAACAGTGCTAAACAAACAACAAGAGCAATGAAAGAAATTCAGGTTTCTCAAAGTGTGGTTCCTGGATCAACAATATCAGTAAGACCTAAAGGACTTTTAGAAATACAAATCTTTGCCTATGTTATCTTAATACTGGCTACATTCCCAATAGGCTATCGTTTTTATGATGACAAAATAGCTGCAGGCAATTACTGAAGCTACAAAATTCCTTGCTCCTTCTTCCCACAAGGAAAAGATGGCATCCTGATAAAAGTCCCAAGGTTCTCTACTTGGGGCTGCATCGGTTACTTTTCCAACCCTGAACCAATTACTGGGCTCAAAGTATAGCTGGTGGAAACCCAGCTCAACAAGCTCAACTCGGGATCCAGGTTAATCTCACCAACATCACTATGCCTGAGAAAGTGCAGACTATTTAGGGAAATGTCAGGTATTGTTAGCAGGAAAAAGGAAGAATATATGGGGGTCAATAAAAACAACTCATATAAGAGCTTACCTCAGAGCTCTAAATGAGTTAGAAATACAAGAGTAAACTCACTGCTTTTTTCCTTTGGATTAAAGGCAAGTGCCACATTAGTAATCAAAAAAGACAAGTGTCACATTAGTAATCAAAAAAAAAATGTTATTATAAAATAACATTTTTACTAATCAAATTAGCAGTTTTTTTTAAATTACTATCTAAGGGCACACGAGTGACTCAGTTAATTAAGCATCTGACTCTTGGTTTCAGCACAAGTCATGATCTCAGGGTCCTAGGATCAAGCCCCACAGCAGGCTCTGTGCTCAACGGGGAATCTGCTTGAGATTCTCTCCCTCTGCCCCTGCCCTACCCTCTCATGTGCATGCTCTCCCTCTCTAAAAATAAATAAATCTTTATTTTATTCATTTTTTAAAAGATTTTTATTTATTTATTTGACAGAGAGACACAGCGAAAGGGAACACAAGCAGAGAGAGTGAAAGAGGGAGAAGCAGGCTTCCTGCCGAGCAGGCTGCCCAATGCGGGGCTCGAACCCAGGACCCTGGGATCATGACCTGAGCTGAAGGCAGATATTCAATGACTGAGCCACCCAGGCACCCCATAAATCTTTTAAAAATACTATCTAGTACTAGTAAAGGGATGGTGAAACTGGCATTCAATCAATTCTGGTAGAAATATAAGCAGAAACAATCCTATGAAAAACAATTTAGAATGTCTCAAGAGTCATAAACTATACAGATGTATATTCATTTTACTTCTGAGAATCCACACAAAAGAAAAAATCCTAAATGTACAAAAATTTCCACATTAACAGATATTTACTACTACTTATTCATAAAAACAAGAAAGAATAACTGGAAACAACCTAAATGTCCAGGAATAAGCAAATAATCAATTACATTATCACTACCTGGTGCAATATATGCAGCCACTTAAAATGAAAATAGCTAGTATTTGTTGAGCACTTAATACATGCAAGACACTCTTAACACTATATTCAGTTCTCAAAAAATCTTTGAGATATTTACTATTAGTATTTCCATTTCAGAAATGAAAAAACTGCAACATAAAGAGATTAAGAAATTTGCCCAAGGTTACATATAAGGGATGGAACCAAGATATAAACCCAATAATCTAGGCTTGTATTCTTAACCACCACATTATATTACTTCTCCATATTGTGTTTGTGTAGTTTATAACAACAAAATGTTTATGTATGTTTTCTAAAAAGCAAACAATCAACAACAAAAACAGAACTTAGAGTCTTCCAGTTAAAGTTAGTGGGTTGGAGGAACACCTGGGTGGCTCAGTCAGTTAAGCATCTGTCTTCAGCCCAGGTCATGATTCCAGGGTCCTTGGCTTAAACCCTATGTCAAGCTCCCCACTCAGCAGGGAGCCTGTATCTCCCTCTTCCTCCCCCCAACCACTCCCACATGCTCTCTCTCAAATAAATCAATTAAAAAAAATTTTTTTTAAGATAGTAGGTTGAACACAAGTACTTAGTTCAGCCCCACTAAAATAACAGCAGGCAATTTAAGGGATAAACCTTGGGCAACCCAAATGGGAAATGTGACAGTAACAAAAAATATTGTTTTTTGCCAGCAGATAGTGGAGGAGTAGTATTTACAAGACCTGAGAAAGCAAAGCCAGTAATACAGAAAAGTGGGAAGCAATCTGACTTACATCACTCACCTCCTTTCCCTACATATCTCCCCTGATCCCTCCTCCTCACCCCTGCAAAGGTTTAGTGATACCAGAACCCTTAAAGGTGAAGGCAAAACGTGTCTAAAGACAGGACAATTGCTTGGATGTCTTTTTAAAAAGACGTTAGACCCCAGATTCCCTTTCTCTTTCTGGTTAGCCAGATGACTCCCTTCCCTCATCTGGACAGATTAGAAGTTGTTCTAAAGGTGATAAAAGTAGAGAGTCTCTACAATAAAGGATAACAGCTCAGGGTTGGGGGACCTACTATCCTGATAAGTGTACATACCAAATGCTGAAACAGCCCTACCTGACCAGACTTCTTCCTCTACAGGGCTCCCACAGTGGCTAACAGCCAGACAGCTCTTGAAGCAGGAAACTGGAAGTAAGTTTTCAAGGAAATTTGGGCCAAGAGAAAAAACATAAATAATATCATACTGGGAGCTTCCACACAAAACGTTTTAGTTGGATTACCTTAAAGAGCACAGTCCATAGACGTACCCACACGTTTAGAGCTTCTAATCCACTTTTCTGGTGCCTCATTCTTAAACAACAGCAGAGACTGAAAGACTTTCAAGGGTAAGTGTCTAATTTCAAACACAGAGACCAAAACAAATGAAAATTTTTTAAATGAAATTTAGAGGAAGCAAAGATTAAGCAGAAGGAACACTTTCAAAAGAAACATCTTTAATATTCTCATTAAAAGGTAAGACCACACATTTCATTTATGAAAAAAGGAAGATGCTATGCTTAAAGGAAGATTCTCAGAAATATTTTTATTTAGTAGAAATAAAGACAAAATTGAAGAAATCTTACAAAAAGAAGTGCAAAAAGCCAAAGCAATACAGGATTGAAGAAAAAAATACTAGAGGATTCATTCAGAAGTTCCAATAACTACACCCTAGAAGTTCCGAAAAAACATATAGAGAAATTAGAGAATAAATCATGACAAACTGTTGGACACCTGGTCAGTCAGTTAAGCATCTGACTTCAGATCATGTTGTGATCCCAGGCTCTGGGGATCAAGTCCCACACTGGGCTCCCTGGTCTGCCAGGAGCCTGCTTCTCACTCTGCCTCTCTCTCTGTCCCTCATGAATAAATGAATAAAATCTTAAAAAAAAAATTATGACAAATTGTCAAGATTGATTTTCTCAGAACAAAAAATATGAGTTTACAAAAAGCTCATGAAGTGCAGGCTCCAAGACAAATCATGGTAAAATAATAGAACAGTGGAGAAATGGAGAGGTCCTACAAGCTTCCAGAAAGAAAAAAAAAATTCCACACAAAGGATGAAGAATTAGAGTTTTCAATATCTACAATAAAATCTAGAATAAAGAAGCTACGTCTTCAAAGTTATTATCAAACCAGAATTTTATTGCCATGCCAAGTGTGGAGGTAAAAGATATTTTTAGATATGCACTTTCCAAAACAATTTACCCTCCATGCATTCTTTCTCAGGAAGCTACTTAAGGATTTCTGCAAGGAAGAGGAAGATATGGAATCCGGGAAACAAGGGACTCTAAGTGAGAAAGAGAGGCAACAAAGCCCTGCGATGGTGAAGGGGCTGGTACAGCTAGCAGTCCAGATTGGTGTGCTTTAGTAGGTTCCGGTAGAAAGCTCAATAGGATGAAATGAACAGATTACCAACTGTTTTTAAATCACTAATAAGCGTTTTACATAAATGAGAAAAGTCTGGGGTTGAATTAGTAATGAACACATCAGAAAGTAACAATGGAGGAAACAAGACAATGGTTGGAGGATGTTGTACAGGAAAGGAAAATAATTATAGCATACTACAATGGTTCAGTTATAAATAGCATTTATTCAGTCATAATAATATATATACAGTCGAGATTACAATATAACTACCATAAGATGGATGGTAGGATAGTATGTGAAGGGAGAGAGGTTAGGGCACAAGATGAAAGAAAGTTAAATCTTCACCTCCAATCATAGAGTCTTTAGATAATGCCTAAAACTGGAAAATCAAGAAGTAGCAAATGATAAGTATATTATTTAGACACGTGGAAGTAAATGGCTAAAGAATAAGCTAAAAGAGTTTAAAGTAGTTGCTCTGGAGAAGAGAAAATGGCAGGGTAAACTACTGGTTTTTCCTGAACAAACCTTGTAAAAAAATTTTAGTTATTTACACTATGTACACATGTAACTGATGAAGTACATACTAAATTTTTTAAAATTCAAGGGGTACCTAGGTGGCTCTGTCAGTTAAGGGTCTGACTCTTGATCTCAGCTCAGGTCTTGATCTCAGGGTTGTGAATTCAAGCCCCATGTTGGGCTTCACATCCAGCATGGAGCCTACTTAAAAAAACTGGGATTCAAAATTATATAAGCATCATGATTAAAACCATACCCATATAAATGTCATCAAAAAATACTGAAAGAGAATACATCATTATGATAACTGTAGTTATCTTTCAGTGATCAAAGCACAAGTGATATTTTCTCCATTCTGCTTTCTATAAAGTGCATATATAATGGAGGAAAAAATTTTGTTATGTTTTAAGCTGTTACAGAATTACTTCAGTTGCAAACCGTCAGAGAGATATGAAATCAGTTTAGTTGCAAGCAGCATTTTTATGAAAGAGGAGAGAAAAGAACAGGATAGATTGGGCTTTTTTTTTTTAAATTTATTTATTTTAGTGGGGGGGCAGAGAGAGAGAGAGATTCCTCAAGCAGACTCCCTGCTGAGCAGTCAGATGACCCCTGAGATCATGACCTAAGCCAAAACCAAGACCAACTGAGTCACCCAGGTGCCCCTAGATTAGATTTACCTGCAATTTCCACATATAGTAAGTTTCATTAAACTTTCATATTAATTATATACAATGTACTGAATCACAATGTGAAATGTATTTCTTACTGTGGGCCAGAGTCCAAAAATAGTTTTGTTTCCTAAAGATTTATTTATCTTAGAAAGAGTATGAGTGGGAAGGCAAAAAGAGTGAGAGAATCCCAAACAGACTCTACGTTGAAACTGGAACCTGACACAGGGATTGATCTCACAACGCTGAGATCATGACCTGAGCCGAAACCAAGAGTTGGATGCTTAGCCAACTGTGCCTCCCAGGCATCCCCAAAACAGTTTTTACAATACTATTTTAGATAGCTTGATAAAGTGAGAAACAAGAGTTTTGAAATTTGGGAGCACCTGCGTGGCTCAATGTGTTAAGCCTCTGCCTTCGGCTCAGGTCATGATCTCAGGGTCCTGGGATCGAGCCCCGCATTGGGCTCTCTGCTCAGCAGGAAGCCTGTTTCCCCACCCCCCCACCACCTGCCTCTCTGCCTACTTGTGATCTCCCTCTCTCTGTCAAATAAATAAAATCTTTTTTTTTTAAGTTGTGAAATTTTGTGCTATATAGATTTTTATAGTATGCTTTTGAAAAAGACATAGGCATTTTTGTCGATTCCTGTAAGAATCCACATCAAATGTGGATTCAAATTCTGCCTTCTTTTACTAGCTGTGACCTCTTTGCATTTCAGTTTCCTTTTATACAACAGTGATAATGACACTCACTTTACAGGGTGTAAGGATTAAAGGAGGTAATGTATTAAAGTCCTGGCATATACAGGCCAACAGCTAGTGAACAAGAAATGGGGATGCTAGTATGGACAAAACATGACCTTTTGGTCATTTAAAGGAGACATGAAATATTTAATTTGAAGTTTCATTTACTTTTCACTCTATAGGTCAAAATACTCTCACATTTCAATACTGATTTTATTACAACAATCTCTAAAAATGCATATGCTTTTCCCTATTTTGAAACATAATTTGAATAAACTCAAATAAAGATTCCATATAGGAAAGAAGTCATTCAAAAAGATGCTGAACTATACCTTTATTTTTAACATTTGACTCCACAGTGTTAATAACAAACTCTTAAAATAGTTCATTTATTTATAGTACTTTATAAGTTTATTACTTATATTTGTAAATATAATAAATATATATTTCATTATTTAAAAGTCTTAAAAAATAAAGCCAGTATTATAAAATGTTTGAAACATTACCTCAGCAGTCACCACATTACTAATTTTATATTTGCAAGTACTGCCATTTTTTAGAAAAGAGCTTTTTTCAAAACTACATAATAAAAATCTATATTTTACCACAACTTAGGAGTTCTAACAGCTTTTATATCTTTGAAAGTATTTATTAAAAATTACATCTTAAATACTCTACAGGGGAAAGGAAGTTAGCCCATAATCCTGATAGGGGTCAGGGTAATAACACAAAATGGACAAATTACACTGTCATTCTACTTAAATTATTTAAGTTATTTAATTTGACCTGTAGATAGTCTCTTGTCTTCTCATCATGCCTGACTTTTAAGTGGGAGGTCTTCATTCATGATGATCCTTTAATAGAAGCAAAGCTTTCTCCATTTAACCCATGCTGTTATCAATCATGTACAGGGATAAATGAGCCTGTAAGATTTTGCCAGTATCACAAATGACACTGTGACCTGAGGCCAACATCTTTATTTGCTTCTCCAGTGATTCACTTCAGCAGATATTAACCAATTTTATAATCCATGAAAGGCAAAATTAAAGGACACCATCCATAAAACAGAATAATTCCTATCAGCAACAAAGTGATGTGTGTATTATCTTATAAATTATATGGCCATACAGTGTGGTAATGTAATGAAGTAAAGATGGTAATAATCAAATGCCTAGGGCAAACGCTAATATGCATTTAATCACACAGCATGAAGCCATTTGTCACTACAGTTGAATGCATGTGTACATAAAATACATGAGTCACGTCCTTATTGTTATACTATAACAGCATCAATTTCACACTATCATTTCACATAATAACAATTGGTAGGATTTGACATTAGCTAAAACATTCAAAGAGTATAAGCAAAATCATCAACAGCTTTACAAATATAAAAAACAATTTGATTTCTCAATGACTAAAACAAAGCATTCCCCCCCTAAAAATTCTTTGTTAAAGAAACAGAACTTCCAAGTTTCCTTTTCTTCTTTAAATAACACTTAAATTGGTTTCATCATATTGCCTTTTACTCTTAGGAACACTCTTACAACTTGAACTGAATGCTAAAGCAGTCTCACAAGGCTATCTCCTTCATAAGTAATTATTAATATTAAAATATAAAATACAGATGACGTTTGTCACAAAAAGTGCATGCTTGTGTGAAAAACTGTATTCATTAATTACACACAGGCTGGTGTGTGTGTAGCTTAGAAAAGATTCAGAAAAAAATGCCATGACATGATCTAAAAATATATAAACATTATTTAATTATCTGATCTTGGATTGGGAACACTCAATGGGAAATCACCTTAACTTACGTAAATATTATATAATAGTATTATAAATATTACATTTCCTCAAGCTTATTCCCTCTAAAAGTGAAGGACCAAAGGGTCTTTTATGTATAGGACAGTAGCCAAATAGGAACTGAGTACATTTGCAGTCATATTCTATCTTGTATTAGCAATGGTTATATTAGCCATTATAGTGTAAGTTCCTTGACTAGTGACCAAATCTCTCTCATTCCTGTGCCTTCACATTGCCTAATACAATAATTTACAAAAGTCAAGCACTCAAGATTTTTTTCATAGCACATTGCAATGAATTGACTAGATAACTCCTACCCTTTGGAAAAGGTGAGGAGGATATTTGGAAATCATGAGTCAAATAAGGTAGGATGTACAAGCAGTGTGCCCTGTAATCATGAT
Source organism: Lontra canadensis (assembly GCF_010015895.1). NCBI lineage: Eukaryota > Metazoa > Chordata > Mammalia > Carnivora > Mustelidae > Lontra > Lontra canadensis. The sequence goes on from NW_022631112.1 coordinate 825,782, forward strand.
AAACTTTAAAAGAAATATGTCACAATCTTAGAAAAACCTATGGAAGAATAATTATGTAACGGAGGAAAATGGAAGAGTGTCCACAGTTGGATTTTTTTTTAATTAAACTTATAAAGACAATAAATAACTTAACACATGATAGGACTTAACACATCTGTTTAAGAAACTGCAAATGATACAAATCTGAGTGAATGGTCTTTACCTTCAAAGTCTAGAAAGGTAGAGAAAGCATTCATTCAAATAAATGTAAGCCTAGATATGATACTAGGCATGATATAAGACATGACAGAAAAAAAAAAAAAAAGGTGCTCTAAGTGTTGAAAGAATTCAAGCACATAGTGCCCAACCCTCAATTATTCACCTATAAAATAAAGATACTAAACTAAGTTTAAATTTTTGTTAATTTATATATATCATGTCTCATTACCAAAATAGTTATAAGTACAATAGCAAATTGGAGTACATGATGTCTAGCAATACTTCTGCCAGTAAAAATCTGCTTTAATTCATCTATGGAGAAGAGATTTCAGGCTATTGAAAAACTCAAGAGATAGTTCTCAAAAAAGGATTTTGAGACAGACCCTGAGCAAAGGAAAATCAAATCTGGTTGAAGGATAGGAGGGTAGTTCTTACTGACACAAACTGATTTAGAATGTAGTAAGTCTTTGAACAGGTTTCACAAACTGAGGAGGAAAGAAGATAGAAGATAGTTTAAGGTCATAAGTAATCAAGGAAAGGGAAGGGAAAGAGAGAAATTGAAACATTTTACATTTTACAGAAAGAAGTCAGTAAAGATCAAGGAATTAAGTGAGGAGGGGATAACCGAAGAAGTGACATCTAGGAGTTGAGTACTGAGTAACAGATATATGAAAATAATTATAATACAATAAGGCCATGTGCAATGGTAGAGATCCTTAGCACTATAACAGCAGAAAGAAGGGGCTTCTAATCCAGCAAGGGAAAAAAATCAAGGAAGAATTGAAAAGTCTGAGACTTCCTGGGGGCGGTGACCTCCGTGCTGAGGCTTAAAAATCTTAAAAGTTAAGAAATTAGCAAAGTGAAAAATGAGGTAAAAGTGCTTTAGAGGCGAAAAATAGCATAAGCAAAGGCACAGATGGACACAACATCATTTTAAATGAGGAACTAAAAACAGCTTAAGGTTAGAGTTTACCATGTAAGCCTGGAAGAAGAGATGAGGCATGAGAAGCACACAGGTCTTTGGTCTTTTGGTCCATGTTTAGGAGCTTGAACTAATTAAAACCTTCACACACTCTGCTCTCTTACAGAGAATGTTTTCCTCTATCTTTCCTGTTTAAATGCAATTTAAAAATCAGATTGAATTTCATCTCCTCTGTGATCCTTTTCTTATGAATCCAGTTTACACCATTTCTCCTTTCCTGAACTGTACTTGTTGCCCATATCACACGATTATTGTATTTATTGCTCCATTCTTATTGTCTGTTCCCATTATTTTGCACTTTATTATGTCAATTTATAATGCTGCCATAAATGTTATTTTTTCATTAAGGACTTGATGTTTGTAGAAGGTTTATTAAGCTCCAGAGGGAAGTGCACTTGGGAGACACCTGATAAATAATTTCTTAAATTACTATAAATCATGTGTAATTATTAAAATACTCTGAGTTTCTTGAAAGAAAATATTTTACACTAAAATATTTCCTATTCGCAATAAAATCTTTGCAAATTTCTCCTTGTTTTAAGAAAAGGAGTAGGGATTTCATATATAAATTTTAGAAATTTAATACTTATATTCTAAAAAGGAATGGTCTGAAATGTATGAAGGAAATGAGAGAATTGGAAATTCTCTCCATAAGGATCATTATATGAAACCAAACATGAAATATACTATTAAAAGTACCATAAATTTGGGGCACCTGGGTTGCTCAGTCGGTTAAGCACCTGCCTTCACAGCTGAGGTTATGATCCCAGGGTCCTGGGATTGAGCTCAGCGGGGAGCCTTCCTCTCCCTCCCCCCATTCTGCTTGTGCTCTCATAAATAAATAAAATCTTTTTTTAAAAAAAATTAAAGTACTATAAATTCAGCTAATCTAAAGCAATATAACAGAGATCTTTGTATCAAATACATAAACACTCATTTTGGTCACCTTATACATAAAATGTAAGAAGATCTTTTAAATATTTCTTAACCACTTAAAATCTTCAATTATACTAAACTCCAAATTTTTCCAAATATGAAAAAAACAAGAGTAAATTTTCAAAATATGCTAATAAGAAGGATTCTAACACAGCTGGAAATTGCTTACTGAATTTAAATTGAAGATAAAAGCTTTAGTTTATATTAATCAGTGCCCGAGATTTTCATAAAGGCTTTTCTTATTAACAGAAAGATTCCATGGGTCATAAGAAAACTAAGAAGGCTGAACAGCTTCCTGACATCCTTCTGTCATGTCCATATTAGCAAATAGAATAAATAAATTGTGAAAATTACATTAAAAACTTACAGTAAAAATTCTCACACAACATACATACAGCAAAAACATTTTTCCTTAATTATCTACATGATCATTTTCCAAAGTCTAGAGGGCAAGAGGTCCACAAAATACATCTCTAAAAATGGGTTCCACTGTCAAATAAATCTGGGAAATGCTGCATACTAACTCCCCATCTTAGAGATTACCATTAGCATACCATTAGCATAGTTAAAACACATTTAAGTTTAACCTCAATTTCCCAAGTTTATCTTAATCATGAAACACTCTTTTTTTTTTTTTTTTGATAATTCAAAATGCAAACTAATATTCTGGGGAACATGCGTCCCAAAGAATGTGTTTTGGGAAATTCTAACAATTCTCACATGAAATTGTTCCATGTTCTTACTTTATTTGTGGCTTGAATTGATTATAAAGGATAATTTCCCAACAAGAAATGTGTTATCAGGACTGATAGAAGAATATTATCTTCAACAAAGATATTTATCATTTTAAAATAGACTAGAAAAAGGAAAATAGATTCGAAAAAATAAAGTAAAAAAAAGTAAATTGCTCATACTAAAGGTAAGAAATTGTTTCATCTATCTTATTCAGTATTTCAGGTGTATATACCCATTTATACTGGACTGCATGTAAAATGTATTTCTTAATGTAGGCTCTAATCTGAAAGTTTAAGAATGCAATGAGTTCCAAAAATGCTATGAGCTGGGTTAAACAGGTTCCTTTACTGCGGGACTTTTGAAAACCTTTAATAAATGTCTAAGAGTGTCTCTAACTCGGGAGCCTGCATAGTTTAGTGGGTTAAGCCTCTGTCTTTGGCTCAGGTCATGATGTCGGGGTCCTGGGATCGAGCCCTGCATTGAGCCCCCTCTGCTCAGCAGAGAGCCTGCTTCCCTCTCTCTCTCTCTGCCTACTTGTGATTTCTCTTTCTCTCTGTCAAATAAATAAATAAAATCTTTGGGGGGAAAAAAAAAAGTATCTCTGGCCATAGGAAACGTTTTGCTGAAGCATCTCACATGACCAGTGTTCCTTAGAACACAATTTAGGAAATACTTCTTGTTGGAAATCATGCACCCCCAACTGTCTTGAGGCACATTATACGAAACTGACATTCAGTTCTTACCTCTTTCATAATATCCACAGCTTTCTCATCTTAACTGCAAGTTCTTCACTATTTGGTCAGACTTAACAGTAACCTTAATTTGATTTACATGAAGTAGTAGTGAAGCAACCGTGCGTCAATTCTGGCCCTAGCACTTACCGACTGTGTAGTTATCAGCCTTGTATTATTATTTAACCTCTTTCCCACAGCTTCCTCAATATGGCCTAGGAGACTAATGAAAACACTTAGGTCACCAAGTATGGTATTGATTTCTTTGTTATTGTGTTTTTGTTTTTAGTTTTAAATAAAATAATGCTCATAAAGCATTTAGTGCAGTGCCTGGCATGTAATAAACTTTCAACATATGAAAGATGTCTATTACTATCAGAAAAACAGTTATAACACCAGTAGTTATGAAATCCATCGTCAATGCTAAGAAACTAAAAACGCTATGCTGCCACCCAGTGGTCATTATGATATAAAAACTGATAAACAGGTTCCTTCCTGATACTACGGTATGAAACAGTATAAAAATTAAAATACTCTCTCAACTTACATTAGCACACTTGATAAATTATCGAGTGGGGAATAGAATTCTTAAGAATTCAAGAACTAGTTGGGCACCTGATGGCTCAGTCGGTTGAGCACCCAATTCTTGATCTCAGCTCAGGTCATGATCTCAGGGTCCTGGGATCAAGCCCTGGTAGGTCTCTGCCTCAGCACGGAGTCAGCCTGAGATTCTCTCCCTCTGCTCCTCCCCCATCTCACATTCATTCTCTCTCTCTCTCTCTCTCTCTCTCTCTCAAATACATAAATAGATCCTTAGAAAAAATTAAATAGATTTTTAAAAGGAACTCAAGAATTACTTCAAGTCCTCCCTGAAAGCAGGGAGGGTTTGAACACAAAAACTGGCTGAAGAAATGACTGGAAAAGACAATTGTGAAGGACTGTAAAATAAACCCCCCCCCCCCAGGTAATGTTTGCTGATTTTCAGGTTGGAATATCTCATAAGGGTTTTTCCTTCAAGGTACAAAACAAAGAGCCATAGGCATTTATCACCACTAAAGCAAAATAGCAAAATAACCAAAATTAGAAGAATCTCATTAGTCTAAGTGGAAGATTCTTAATGGAACAATCACATTTTCTAAGTAAGTGTACTGATTACAAAGATTCCCAGAAATACCTTGAGAGTTGTTACTGATGATTTCCAAAAACAAAGGTAAATGGAAGATAAAACAATGACATGAATAAAGTAAATCTGTAATTCAACATTATGGGGATTGGCAAGCCAGTCATTTTACTCCCAGGGAAATTCCATTTCAGTTTGTGCAATGCACTTCAGAAGGAATACCATTACTATAAGAATAAAGAAAAGTTGCAAAATTTTCCTCCGGGATTTACACACTTGGGCAACTCCCGGATTTACACACTTCGGCAACCATGCTTCAAACACCCTGCAAGTGACATCCACCAAAGAAAGCCGAGATTCACCTCTAACGGTTCAAAATGGTGCAAACCTTAAGCACCAGACGTGCCTGAAAATCTTCACAAGAATGCCCAACATTATTACACTTATTCTTAATGCAAACATGAGGTCGAAAAACAAACCAAACAAAACCTAAATCACACATACAGGATGCTCCCGCGCGTCTCTATAATGAACAGACAAGACACCTTACCAACCGGAAGCCTTGATACCGCTTCAGGAAAAGCCACGAGAAGCCCAAGCAAAGACTACGAGGTCCAGGGGTGAAGGCCTCTCCCTGGTCGGTGGGTGGGAGATTCTAGACGCCACCAACGCAAGTCGGGAGACTTCCAGGGAAGTCAACCACTGGGCCGCCGGGGAGAAGGACAGGTCAGGCAACTAGAAATGCTGGTGAAAGCCTTAAATGAGCGCTGGTTGTAAAGATTAGAAAGATTTCTGAAGAGCTCACCTGCAAACCAGAAACGGCTCTGAGTTACCTCAGCAGTCTGCCCTCTCACTCCCACAGCTTCCGGTTCACCTTTCCCACCCAGGAGAACTTCCGGTTTCCAGGCCGGAAGCTGGTCGTAAATGCACCTGGGGCAAAATGTGATTTTTGGTTACAATAAAAAATTAAAAAAAAAAAACAAAAAAAACAGAAACAAGATTCTGCAAAGTTTCTCTGATTGCTCAAGGTTTTTCTTTGTTTAAGTAAAATACCTATTGGCTTATCTATCTGTATTTAAAAAAAAAAAAAAAACTTTGCAAGAATAAAGAAAAATCTGATGTGTTACCTGTTGGGAGCAATGGGAACTGTGCGGATGGGCACAGGAAAAACTGGAAGACCTCATTGAACGTCTTTTTATACTTTTTATGTTGAATCATGTGACAGAAAATTAAATGTTGATTTTTTTAAGTGAATTAAGAGAAAAACTATAGCTATAAATATACTGATGATCAAAATAAGTAAGCAAACAAACATACTGATGATTACACCTACTACAGCACCTGATGTTTCAGGCCTCCTGCATAGTTTTTGCTATTCTATCAAATTTGAAAGAAATCATCCCTGTCCTCAAAAATTTAATCACATATCCGAATACAAATCTATCTGGAACTCTTTTTCCTGACTCCCTTCTTTCAGGTCTTCCTCCAGGTGTGACCATATTAGGAGAACTTCTCCAAACACTCTATATAAAGAAGTAACACCCATAAAACATACTCAACCCCTGCCTTGTTTGTTCTCTAGAGAGAGAACCATCTCTATAGAGATGGTTTATTGTCTATCAACAATACTCTAGAAAAGAGTATCCATGAGCTATGTCTATTATCTGTTTATTGCCTATATTCTAGAACATAAGCTCCATGAAAACAGAAACTACTTTGTTCAGCTTTGTATACAAAATTCTGCACAATGCCTAGCATATAAATGCCAATAAATATAACCTTTCAATTTGGTGTATGCTAACTATAACAGCTATACTCTAACAATGACTAATATTTACTGATAATTTACTATGTGTCAGATCATGAGCTAAGTGTTTTACATATATCATCTCCTTTTACTATCCACAGCAACCCTTTTATCATATTATCATATTATATATTATATTATATTATTATACTTTTTGTGCATTAGGCAACTAATTTATAAAGAGGTTAAGAAGTTTAACTTAATGACCTCTGATCCCCTTCTAATTCTTTGCAAATTTTCCAGTGACTGGTAAGTATAAAATACAACCTATTCCTAAGGAGAGGTTTAAAATGATTTTCAGAATTTTTTTGTTATCTCTTTTACTAAAATATTCACTACAGATATGTCTAGTTCGACGGAAAATACCCTGGTTTCAACTGAAGTGCCTATTTTAAAATAAGAGTTTAGTTAATCACTTTCAAAATAACCTCATCATTAGGTTAACAAGAATAATAATACTAAGTGTATCTTTTGACCTAGTAATCCCACTTTGGAGATAACATTCCAAGGAGAATAATCAACTAGAGACAGGAGAAGGAAGAATAACAATTTTTACAAAGGTGTTTATAGCCGAGTTCTTTACAGCAGTGAAAATTTTGAATTAATAATTCTGAAATTGTTGGATATTTTTATTTTTTTAAAGATTTTATTTATTTATTTGACAGACAGAGATCACAAATAGGCAGAGGGGCAGGTGGGCGGGGCAGGAGGGGTGGCAAGCAGGCTCCCCGATGAGCAGAGAGCCAGATGTGGGGCTTGATCCCAGGACCCTGGGATCATGACCTGAGCCAAAGGCAGAGGCTTTAACCCACTGAGCCACCCAGGTGCCCCTGTTGGATATTTTTTAAAACTACATGGTATATCAGCACATTCAAATCCTTCATAACTTATAAAAAAATAGGCTTCAATGTACAAAAATGTAAGAGAATTCAACTATAAAATACAGAACCCAGCAATGGGTATAATGATTAAGGCTATAAATATAGCTGTGAATTCTGAGAATGATCAAAGAAAACTTTGGCACAATGTAACTCATCATTTAAATTCATGGAATTATTTTTTCAATTGTTAAAGTACTTAACAAAACTTGATAAATTCTAAAGCCTTGTTATTTCAAGTTACAACTATGTAGACTTGCTTTAAGCTGTAGTAGAAATTTTCTTTTACACACAGTAAAAGAAGCCATGAAATGACCACCTTTGTGGTTCCTCAAAGAATTCCACATACTTCTGCCACTTGCCTGGCATATCTTTTTAGTCCTCCTCCTGGCTCTCACCTCCCACCAACTATCTCACCCCATTCTGAAGTTCTCTCAGTGTTTGCACTTGCTTCTCCCTCTAATTTTCAATCACCCTGCCTGCCTAAAAACACATTATTCTTTAAACCTAGCTCACAAGTCTCCTCTTTGAAATTTCATCAACACTTCACTCCCCTCCAAGCAAAATTAATCATCCCCTCCTTGGTACAATCACTGCATTCTATATATCTTTATTGTAGTATTTATCACATTGCACTACAATTATGTGCACTTTCTTTCTCATAACAGACTGTGAACTCCTTGAGGACAGGGACTCTGATCATATTTTTAAATCTCTTAAAGACTAGCACGGTGAATGGCACATACATAGTCGTTAAGAGCAAATGGCTTGATACAAATCCTGACTCGGATATTTACTACTCATGACCTTGGGCAAGGCCCTCGATCTCTCCACATCAATAAAATGGGGATAAAGATAATACCTATGGAGGCACCTCAGTGGCCCCCGTTGGTTAAGTGTCTGGCTCTTGGTTTCAGCTCAGGTCATGATCTCAGGATCATAAGATCGAGGCCCAAGTCCGTCTCTGCACTTAGCGTGGAGTCTGCTTAAGATTCTCTTTCCCTATCTCTGCCCCTCCTGCTCCTGTGCTCTCTCTCTCTCTAAAATAAATAAATCTTTTTTTTTATAAAGATAATACCTATCCCTTAGGTGTAAATATGATAGAAAGGTTGCATAAAGTGCATCATACCATTTCTGGCGGATAGTAAGCATTCAGTAGGTGTTGACTGTTATCATTATTATTACTACTACTATTGTTATCATGACTATTGTTTCTAAGAACTCAGTAAATATTGATTGGATAAACTAATGAACGAGCGAGCTGTATTTTAGTTGGCTATCAGGCATCTGAATCCAAACCCAGTTGGTGGTAAGATCTTCCTCTTTCTTCTGTATTCTTCCATTTTTGCCTTTTTTTTTTTTTCCTCTGAGAGAGAGCATGTGTGCAGGGAGGAGGTATGAGGGAGAGGGGCAGAAGGAGAGGGAGAGAGAGAATCCTAAGCAGGCTCCACGCTCAACACAAAGCCTACTGCAGAACCCGACACAGGGCTCCATCTCATGACCCTGAGATCATGACCTGAGCCAAAATCAAGTCAGTCACTTAACTGACCAAGCCACCCAGGCACCCCCTCATTTTTGCCTTTTAGCTCTTGGTCCTCATTTCTTCCTCTCATTCAATCTGATATAACTTTACATATATCAGATTGATACGAAAAGTAAAAGCTTTCCTCACTACAAAATCTGTGTTCTTTTTTATGAATAAAATGTGAATCTTTATTATTATGTAGAATACTTTTTACACTTGACATAGATTAAGGCCTCTAATCCAACCCTAACCATAATTGTCAGAGAGTGAACGTATGTCATTTTTACTTGATGTAGCAAAGGGAGTGAGCGTATTTACATGTCTCCCAAACTAGATTCTCCATAATCAGAGTTTTCATATCTTATATTAATAGGCCTGGAGCTACTTAGAATTTGTCATGAATAAGCACAATGACTCCCTGGGAGAATAACAGGAGATAATATTTGCATCAAAGAATAATGTTATATGCACAGAGTAAATGAACAGGTTTCTACAGCCTACGGTAGTAAGCGGCTATAGTGAAAACAAGTGCTTATAACTTGTTACAGCTCCAGCACTTATCACATTTCATTATAGTTAATTATTTCCATGCTTGTGGGAAGGGATTGTATCTATTCATTTTTGTATCTGCAACCTCAGCACAGTGCTTGGCCCATGATATACATGTAATAAATGTTTGTGGATACATACTAAAATTTAAAGTCAAAGTTGCATATAGCTCAAAGAATTTCATGTCATAGTTGGTAGTGTCACAGATAGTTATAGAAATCTCTCTCTAAAAGAAAAAAAAAGAAGTCTCTCTAAAATTTGCTGGATATATGGGTTTTCACTCTGACTTCTCACTTTGGCAATATATAAGAAGGTAACATATCCATTATTTGCTGAATTTTATTATTTTTTAAGATTTTATTTATTTATTTGACAGACAGAGATCACACGTAGGCAGAGAGGCAGGCAGAGAGAGAGAGGAGGAAGCAGGCTCCCCGCTGAGCAGAGAGCCCGATGTGGGGCTCGATCCCAGGACTCTGGGATCATGACCTGAGCCAAAGGCAGAGGCTTTAACCCACTGAGCCACCCAGGTGCCCCTACTTGCTGAATTTTAGTTGTCAATGTCAGGATGATGGATTAATCAAACACAAGATGTAGTGCATGTATTACATATAAGGTGAGAGAAGTGTATTGTGACCTTATGATTTTTTAGCTTTATTTTATATATATACACTACATAGAAGGAAAAAATTATTTATATTAGAAAATTTGCATTTTCTAATTAAACATATTAATTAAACATATTCCCCCAAAACTTGCCTTTTTTTCTAATATACTGGGTTTTTCTTTTAACTTCTAATTCAAATCTTCATGAAAAGCAATGAGACAAACCCAGCAAGTTCATGAAATATATCTTCTCTGCCCCCTCAACCAGATCCTCTTCCTGACTGTTTATTTATATCCCACTGTTATTATTACACCAGTCTCCCAGGAAATCAGGATAGAAACTTCAGAGTAATAGTATTCCACTCTTTCCCTCTCTATTCCTCTTCTCCAAGTTGTAGGATTTATGATGGGTTTGGCCGAAGTAGGTGAAGGGAAGTAAAATAATGAATTGCAGAGTTTCCACTTAACCTATTAGGTAGATCATGTGACCCTTTAGTGAAATGGAGAAGAAAGGAGGTTAACATTTTTAGGGGTGAAAATTGTTATCGGGATAACTTTGGCTACAAATAATTTAAAAATTGGGTTGCTGGAGTGGCTCAGTCAGTCAAGTGTCTGCCTTCAGCTCAGGTCATGATCCCAGGGTTCTGTGATCAAGCCCTCAGCAGGGAGCCTACTTCTTCCTTGCCCTCTGTCATTCCTCCTGCTTCTCTCTGTCAAATAAATAAATAAAACCTTAATAATAATAATGATAATGATAATGATAATGATAATGATATACCTCAACTCCAATTGAGCCAATCAACAGAGAGCAGGAAGTTAATCTCAGATAACTTGAGAAGTCAAGAGAAGGAGCCCTCCAGATTTGATTCATTAAGTCTTCTGCTCTACCTTTCGGTGGTTGTCTTTGTTTTGCCTTCCTCTGGTGTTGGCTCCATTCTCACAGTGGTAGCAAGATAGCTTTCAGTTCTGAGCATCATATCCAGGGACAATTATATAAGAAGGAAGAAAAAGGGCATATTGTCTAGTAACTACTTGGAATGGAGAAAAATCCTGCCAGCAGACATCACTTATTGGCTCAAACTCATATGCTTATTACCTTAAACCTATCACTGATGTGAGAAATGAGATAATCATGATTAGCTTAGATCAATTAAGATCTACTAGAACTGGGAACAGGGTCATCTTCCCCTGAGCCACATGGTGAGGAGGGGTATAGAAGACCCAACAAAACTAAAACTCTGACAATAAGAAAAAAAAGAGGGAAGAGAGTTGAATAGGCAACCAATAGTGTCAGCTACAAGAAATGATTCTGGTTTTGAAAAATTAAGTTTAATATCTGTGAGACAGACACATGAAAAATCAAGAAGGCAACTGGAAATACGAGTCAGAAGCTCAGATAAGGATCTCAGTTGGAGAGAGAAATTTGGGGATCAACAGTATAAAGTATTTAGTTACAAGGAATAGCTTAGATCACCCAGAGTATAGAGAAGAGGGCCTCAGTTTGGTCATCTTTAAAGCATAGATGATAATATTACCTAACTTTTTGGATGACTTGAGAGTCAATTGAGATAATAAGCTTAAAGTACTAAATGCATAGCAAATACCTAGTATCTCTAATCATATATGTTAACCAACATCTCTGATGACCCATTTGAACTATGGTAATACACAATAGAAAGATATTTTCCATTAGGCAGGCCTCCCAAATATCATGGTTCATGGATGATTGCCTACTCTACCAACATTATTGCTCTCCCTTTCTCTGGTATGATTGCTATACGGAATATCTACCCGTTTCAATATTCTGCTTACAAAGAGTTACTAATATCATAAATGCACAACCAGTTTTCAAGCACAGTAAAATGTGCTTAATATCAGGATAAATCAACCATAATTTAATCTTGTTTAATGACTCAAAATGTTTGTCATCCTCTTGATATCTCTTAGAGTCCTCAATAATATAACCTTTGATATTATTGGTATAACTGTGATGATATTGGTTAGTGTGACATGACATCATTATCACTACAAAGAAGTGATAGAAGATCCAGGAGAAAGTTTTATACCAAAATATAAAAGCAAGTGACAAACATCAATAAGTACTTAACAGACTTACACATATACAGAATTCTTCCTAACAGAAACTCACTCTACTTTAAAAAGTTTTTCTAACAAACCATTCCTAGTGGTTAGTATGCTAAAGTTTGTGAACCATCCTGTAATAATTACTGCTGTAATGACTACTTTTGTGCCTATCCCAGCTTTAGGTTATCCCTATTTTCTGAAACTTTATTTACCATAACAATTTTTGATTCTACTTTGTCTTCACCAGTTGCCTAATACACCAAACCACATTAAACTTTTATTGAATATTAATGATTACTTATTAATTTGATTCATATGATTCAATTTTTTAGTCAAATCAATTTCACAAGAGAACAGATAAAACTGAATTTTTACACCTTTAACTTAAGAACTAGGCATTGAACTTTGTATGTTGTCATTAGATGACAGCTATTTTGTGTTGCCTTGACCCAAATAGTGTCCATTAATTGATTTTATAGATATTATGATGTGAAATAATGCTATAGATTTATCTTTATATTTGTAGATTAGCTTCTAGTTATGACTGACACTCTTTAATGCAAGTCTGACCTGAAAGTCCATTATGTGAGCATTTTTTAGGTAATTCACTAGATATAGAATTCTTTTCAAATTGAAGATGTCATTTCTAGTATCTCCTCTCTTCATGGTCATAAATTCACTAACTAGAGCTGCTTAAACCACCAGAGAGAGCAAGGGACTTGAATCAGCTTCATGTTCACATTGACAGTCAATTAACCCAGAATGGAGTTACCTTTTGCCTAGGGCTTCAATACTAAACTACTCCTCTCTTCCATAAGCCAAGCATTTTCCCAGAAATGGTGTATGTGAGTTTCTCTGAAACTTCCACACTTTTCTTCCCTCTTCTTTCATACTGTGGTTAAAGATTTAATCCATAACTCCGAAACAAAGGTTTACTTAAGCCCTATCTGTGTTGAATTTCTTTGATGAATGAAGTAGGAATATTCTTCACTGAGTTTTTACATTGAGATAAAAAAAAAAAAAAGCTCCCCACTTTTGCTAAATACTGCTGGGGAATGCTAATCTCTACCCACCCCACTTCTTCCTCCAGAACTAATTGCAGAATATAGATAAGAGATCTACCTGTTTTTCCCTGACTCAAACTGTGAGATAATGAAGTAGATGCAGAAACAAACTCTCTTAAGAGGACAGAAAAGAAATTTTCAACCCTGGATATACCAACTCAAACGTAAAGAAACTTTTTTCTGTAAGAAGGCATTTCCATCACCCAACCTGAATAGCAAGTTTCTCCTAATACTCTCCCAAACTTAAAGTGAAACAATGAATGAGGTGGTTACCCAGATAATTAATCCAATTTTCCCTCCAATTCTCTTCGGTTGCTAATGTAGACATATTTTCAACATCTAACTTTATTCTGTTCATGTTAATGCCGTTTAAAATTTTATACAATGTTCATCATAGGTTAATACCATTTATATACCCATAGACTGCTTATAGACTTTTCGAGGACACAGACTTCCTTCATTTCAATCACAGTAAAACTTCATGACATTTACAGGAATTCCACATAAGTAGAAAAAGGATGGAAGAGTTCTTAAAACACACACTGCTAAAAAATATACTCAAACTCTTGTTGTGGCCCTTAATTCATAGAGTTCAGTAAATCAAATCAAGTGTATGAAACTGCACCCAAAACATGGATCTGAGTTAAATAAAAGAATAAGGCACAAGGCCAACTTGAAGTTTTTCTGAAAGAAATTATTTGCATAAAATTTATCTAACATAGAAATTCGTGTTCTGGCCAAATGTGGTTTGAAACGTCCTTCTTAAGTCAGGTAGGAAAAATTTCACAAAACCTAGTAAGAGAGACCTGAACCAGTCCTGGTGGGAAAAAATTGTACTATTTTTCAGTTAATTTCTACATCTTTATGCCTTTATCCCTCTACCCCCCAACCGCCCACCCCACTCATGAGTAGCCCCCTGAGCCAGGGCAGGCTGCTCTGTGGAGACTCATGGAACTGACCACTATTACAGTCTCTAAGACTGCTCAAGAGTACCATGAAAGAATTTTAGGGCCAGAAGGAAAGAAAATCCCCAATTTCAGCTATAATTCTTTCTTTGTAAAGATTTTATTTGTTTATTTGACAGAGAGAGAGGCAGTGAGAGAGGGAACACAAGCAGGGGGAGGTGGGAGAGGGAGAAGCAGGCTTCCCACTGAGCAGGGAACCTGATGCGGAGCTTGAACCCAGGACCCTGAGAATCATGACCTGAGTGGAAGGTAGACGTTTGACAACTGAGCCACCCAGGCACCCCTTCAATTCTAATTCTGATGGTAAGGCCAGAAAATTCAAATACTTTTCCCAAAGTCACATAAGCTAATACTAATTGCAAATCTGTGGTTCATTCAGTGGCCTACTCAGGGTCTAAGACTCATTTTTGGAAAGTCTTCTTTTCTTGCTATGAAATAGTAAACTAATTTGACCCAAGATAATAATAATGTTTAACTCACATTGCCCTATGAGAACTTCTCATTATGTATATAGTTGATGTTGTGAACAGAAAACCATTTAAAGGTCAAAAATTCAAGTTTATTTCAGTTACTGATTGTAGCTATTTATGTCAAGCCAAAAGAGTTTCAGATAACATTTTAATTCCTATTGGTTTGTATTAACATAGAGGAGAAATCAACAAAAGCATGGAGAAAAAAAGCTAGTGTTTCAAGTAGACTTTTTCCAGGTAGAAGCCATCGCCCACCCCCACTCCCCAGATTCAAATCACAGAACTGGACATCTTCAGGACCGTATGAACTGTAGAGCCAGAACAGCATGAGGAAGAAAGGAGGCACAACAGAGAACTCTGGTTTGATTTGGTAGGTCTAATGTGGGGCTGAAAGCTGGTGAAATTTGAAAAGCCCCCACCCCTCCCCGACATTTGATTCTGGGACTAACCCTTTGTTCACAGTACTTACGGATATGCAAATAAAGAAAAATCTTCAGACCTATGAAAATAATCTGAAATTCAGAAGTAAGAAACCACCTAGAAAAGGGGGTCAACTTTTTCCATAAAGGGCCAAATAATAAATATCTTGGGTTTTTCAAGCCATGCAGTCTGTGGCAACAAGACAGTGTTACACTGTAACAGGAAAGCAACTACTGTGACCTACATACTCCAAAAGCCCCCAGAAATGCTATGTAAATGAAAGAGTGTGGCTGTGTTACAGTAACATTTTATTTACAAATGCAGGCCCCTGAGAGCCTAGTTTGCCCACCCTTGACCTAGAGTAGTCAGAAAAATGGCTCCCTTTAAAATAAATTTGCATCAAAAACAGGAGAAACGATTAGCAATTTTCTGATCCTTATTCCCGGTAAGGTCCAAGAATAAATTGCATTTATGAGATCGAAATAGGCATTCTTAAAAATGAAAGAATTTGAGAATAGAAAAGATCAAATTTAAAACATGATCACCAAGTTTAAAATTGCGCTGAAAGCAGGACACAACAGAAGTTGGAAGTAGAATTTGTAAAGTAGGAAGCAAACTCAGAAACTTAACCAAAATAAAGAGATAAAGGATAGAGGAAAGAAAAATATGAGAATAAGGAATACATACATGGAAGAAAGGGATATTGAATAAAAATTCCTGAAAGGAAAGGCAACATATGGTAGAGGAGGAATAATCAATGAAATGAAAAACATCTTTCTAACACATATCAGGTGAAACCAGATACGAGCTGATAAATTGTTGAAGCTGAGTAATGACTTTATTTCCTTCTTTTTCTTTTTGTTTTTTTAAAGATGAGTGGAGGGTGTGGGGCTGAGCAGGGAGCCTAA
Source organism: Lontra canadensis (assembly GCF_010015895.1). Classification (NCBI taxonomy): domain Eukaryota; kingdom Metazoa; phylum Chordata; class Mammalia; order Carnivora; family Mustelidae; genus Lontra; species Lontra canadensis. Next base: position 841,761 of record NW_022631112.1, read on the forward strand.
TGTGGGGCAGTCCCAGGACCCTGAGATCATGACCGCAGCCAAGGCAGACACCCAACTGACAGAGCCACTGAGAAGCTCGGACTACTGTTCTTTCTGTTTGTAAGATAAGAACCATTTTTTCCATTTTTGTAAATTTTGTAAATATCCATAAGAAACAGAATTTTAAATTATTATGAGCTTTTCATAATTATGATAAATACATGTTGATTTTTTAATGGGCAGAATAAAACACAAAGAAGAAATCTCACCATAATCCCACAACCCTATTAATATTTTCATTGTCTATCCTTTTAGTGCTTTTTTTCTACCCAGATATATGTTTATAAAATTAAGATTATTTTATACATACTGCTTTGTATCTTGCCTTTCCTTGCTTGCTAGAATGGAAATATATTCAACCTATGATTCCACTTTAATTTTATTGATTAGGTCCAGTAAAAATTAAATATGAGTTTGGCATTATTCTTAAGGCCCTACACACAGAATTCTTATAATTTTGCAGCTAGGCTACAACTAATACAGCAGAAAATAATTTAAACTTAATGCAAAACTTAAACTTAAGTATATAGGACCACTCTGTGATTAAAATACAATGTCTTGGGCGCCTGGGTGGCTCAGTTGGTTAAGCAACTGCTGTCAGCTCAAGTCATGATCCTGGAGTCCCAGGATTGAGTCCTGCATCAGGCTCCCAGCTCCATGGGGAGTCTCCATCTCCCTCTGACCTTCTCCTCGCTCATGCTTTCTCTCAATGTCTCTCTCTCAAGCAAATAAATAAAATCTTTAAAAAAAATAAAATACAATGTCTTGGGGTGCCTGGGTGGCTCAGTGGGTTAAGCCTCTGCCTTCGGCTCAGGTCATGATCTCAGGGTCCTGGGATTAAGCCCCACATCAGGCTCTCTGCTCAGGGAGACTGCTTCTCCCTCTCTCTCTCTCCCTGCCTCCTCCTCTGCCTACTTGTGATCTCTCTGTCTCTGTCAAATAAATAAATAAAATCTTTTTAAAAAATAAATTAAATTAAATTAAAAAAATAAAATACGATGTCTTAAATAGAAGGAAGATTAAGGAAACCTATGTTCTTTTGTGCAAGCAATTGATATCAAATCTGCTAACATAAGCAGAAAAAGAATCTGTTGGAAGGGAATTGAGCAGCTCACAAAATCAATAAGAAGCCTGGAGGAGATTCAAAAAAGGGGCAGACGCCAAGGAAGCCCAAACAGCAGGAGCCACAACCCAGACAAAACCAGAGGAGCAGGTTACTTAGGACAGATGCTGAGAAGAGTCACACCACAGACACAACTGACATCAGATGCTTGACACCATTACACTCTTGCTGTCTTTGCTATTACGAGTAATTCCTAAATTGTTTCTGCATCTGTGTGTTACTCACTCAGGATACAAACCTGTGAGCTGGAGTGCCAAATTCTGGATCCTAAATAAAGTTTCCTGGCTGCCCCAAGCTCAGGAAAGAGAAGATCATCCCTCTTTTTGGTTTTAGTAGTGGAAGACAGGCCCTTGCATCCCATTAGGGTTACACACAATAAGGAATTGCCCCTCAGTAGGAAGTGGGTGGGGAGGAATATATAGGAGGAAAAGAGTATAATATACATGTATAATATATGAAATATTGTATGTATATGTGTATATATATAGAGAGATCTAGCCTTAAAATTCATGACAAAAAATGGCTATGTGATCGTAACATACTCTTCGACTTTTAATATTCGACTCTAAATTATGAAAGTAATATTTGTTCCTACTAGCTTCATTAATATGTTGTAAAGATAAATGATTTAATATCTCCTAACTACCCTGAACACCTTAGGAAAAGAATGCATTATAGATACAAGTGATTTTAATTAGCAAAACTATAATTAGTAGAGTTCATAATATCTGCTGCACCTCAGACATAGGTAACACTCAGTAAATGGTACAAAGTCAAAGACTCTGGAAACTGCAGACATTTTCCTCTAACTACACTATTATACATAAACTAAGTTTTAAAACTGCACTAATTTTTAGTTAACTTTTTAAACTTTGTTTACATAAAATACAGTTCTAGGGCTTGGAATTGGAGAAGGGAAGAAAGATGCATAGACTGTTCAGTTGGTTGGATCTGTTACATTAATTTCACAATCTGTGAAGGAGTGGATTGTCCCTTGAATGGTAATGGAAAATTAGTTTCTTTATTTCTTCATTAAGACTGTGGGAGGAAAATTAATACTCACTTCGGCTTTTCCAAATTAATAGAATATATCTTTATTAAAATGATGAATGTACATGCCCACTTTCTCTTTGGTTGAGAGACTCTCTAACTCATAGAATGACTGAACTTAAAGCTGAGCCTTAGAAATCATCTTGTTAAGGAAACAGAGATCCAGTAAGACTAAATTAGTAACCCAAGGTCACACAAGTAATTGAGGACAGAACAAAACTAGAAACTGGGGTCCCTGACTCTTAATCCAGTGCTCTTCCAAATTCATCAACCCACTTAAAGCAAAAGAAAAGAAAATTCCTTCATTATACTTTTTCACATTGTTAGTGTATGTAATGTTTTCAGTTCCTATGCCCCATGAGGTAGTAATCTCCTGTGCAAAATAACAAAAGAAAGTGTGCACCTTTTCCAATTTTCTTTTTGTGAGGTTCAGATGTAAGAAATACAACCCCTGTCTTGGAAAAAAGCCAACCTTGAACAAAACTCTGAAGTGGGCTTTCTTTAATCCCTCCCTTCCCCATTTGATACCTCTCCACACACCAGGTTCCCAATTAACTCTTTCCCATCCCCACTGTCTTTCTTCATGAAAACTCCTCCTAGATTTTATTTCACCATTTCATACATAGACGGTATGTTTGATACACACACATGCATCCAGCTGGGTGCACCCACTACTTCTTTTAGGAAATAAAACATACCTTTGGTATATCACCTCTTCTTTATCCTTCCTTAAATTCATCTTCTCACCCATGCACAGAAGTAACCAACCAGTCTCCCATCATTTCTTCCTTTTCTATCATTTCTTTGATTTTCTTTACAGTTTTCCTACATGTGAATGTACCCCTATTCAATACATTGTCTAGTTTGTGCATGCTTTTATATTTTATGTAATTTGCATAAACATAAATATGTTCCTAAATTCCATAAATATGTTTTTTTCATTCAACATTCCATTTGTTAAACATTGTTTTATGTTACCTTAATGGACTGTTGACCTTTGAAAAATATGCATTTGAACTGTATAGGTCCTCTTATATGCAGATTTTTTCAATAAATATAGTACAGTACTATAAATGTATTTTCTTTTATGATTTTTCTAAATAACATTTTTCCTTTCTCTAGCTTACTGTAGGTATGTAATACATACAACATACAAAATAAGTATTAACTGACTATTTATGTATTGGTAAGTCTTCTGGTCAACAGTAGGCTATTAGTTAAGTTTTGGAGAGTCCATAGTTACATGCAGATTTTCAGTTACAGGGGAGGAAGGTGTCACCCCAACTTTTGTGTTGTTCAAGGGTCAGCTGTATTTGTTTTCAGTGCTATACTCTATGGCATTAGATGAACATACCAAAATGTATTTATCCATTCTTCTATTAATGACCAACTCAATTTTTTTTTTACTATTAAAAAAAAAACTGCCAAGAATATTCTTGTACCTCTATCCTATGCACAGGGACAAAAGTGCTCCAGTAGTGGCACCATTGAGTGGTAAGGTTATAAGCATCTTCAGATTTGAGATAATGCCAAATTGTCTTCTGGAGTTATTTTTACCAATTTTACTCCTCCTAACAGTGATCATAAGTTTCCATAGATCTTGCATGGAACCTGAAAGTGTAAGATTTTTTTCATGTCTTTTAATAAGATGGTAGTTTTATTTTATATTTCTCTGATTAAAAATGATAGTTGAGCATGTTGTCATATATTTATTGGCCATTCTGACCTCCTCTGAATATTTTTATTGGGTTGTCTGTCTCTGTCTTATTGATTTGAAAAAATTATTAGAGGGGCACCTAGGTGGCTCAGTGGGTTAAAGCCTCTGCCTTCTGCTCAGGTCATGATCCCAGGATCCTGGGCAGGGAGTCTGCTTCCTCCTCTCTCTCTGCCTGCTTCTCTGCCTACTTGTGATCTCTGTCTGTCAAATAAATAAATCTTTTTAAAAAATTATTAGAATACCAATTGTTTGTCAATTATCTATTTTGAAAATACTTCTTATGGGTTGTCTTTTCAAATTTTTTCATTATCTCTTTTGCTGAAAACATTTTATTTCATTTATCAATATTCTTCTCTGAGGATGTGTCTTCCTTAAAAAATCCTTCCCTTCCTTGATGTGATGATGATGGTGATGATGATGTTCTTTGACATTCTTCTACCTGTATTTCTCAATGTTTTAAACTTTGGTTTTTATGTGTAAATTTTCAGCCTAAAATTTATTTTTATGTATCATATGAGAACTGGATTTTTTCCTCATGTGGATAACAAATTGTCCCAGTACCATTTATTGAAGAGTACTTTTTATCCTTATGATTTGCAATGATGTATTTATTCATATATTAAGTCATAAATTTCCCATGTTTCTGTTGCTGCCTTCTGGATTCTGTTCCATTGATCTATTATTGTAATATCACACTACCTTAATCACTTTAGCTTTATGAGTCATGTGGTGATCTGGTAGGGCAGCTTTCCTTCTACCAAACTCTCCTTGAGATGTGTTTCGCTTATTCTTGGGCCTCTGCTTTTCCAAATCAATTTTAGAATTATTTTGTCAAGTATCCATAAATAATCCTGTTGGAATTCTTATTGTATTATACTGAATTAGATTCTATTAGGGAGAATTGAACCTTTCTAACCTTGAATATATTATTTCTTTTCATTTATTTAGGCCCTTCTTTGATTTCTCTTAATAAGACCTTATACTTGTCCCCATAAAGTTTACGCAACTCTTTGGTTAGATTTATTTCTAAATCTACTTCTATATGGAATACATTATATTTTGCTACGAAAGTCAGCATTCAAAATTAAGTTATGCTAAATGGCTTTAACCAGGAACTGCAAATTCAATTATCTATGGAGCCAGGTTAAAAAAAAAAAAAATCAATGTGAAAACCAGACCAAAGTGTAAGACTTTAGAAGATGATGAAAATTATAGGGTCTCTACTCCACAATGGCTAATTGTTGTCCAATATTACCAGAACTTCCAAATATTCCAGGCTTGCTAGAAATTTCCTGATTTTTAAAACATTGTGTGGGCTACCCATTTCAATCATCTTCAGATGACTTAAAATAAAGAACGATGAGTGAAATATCAGATTTCAGCCAACAAGTGAGAGCAGAAAGGAAAGCAAGCCATGATAGTGACTATAATTAAAAACGACAGATAATAACAAGTGTTAGCAAAAATGTGGAAAAATTGGAATTCATTGCTAGTAGGAATGTAAAGTGGTGTAGCCACTTTGGAATACACTTCTGTAGTTCCACAAAAAGTTAAACATAAAGCAAGAACAATAATGTTGCATTGCAATTATCAAATTTGATGAAACACCAGATCTTGGTTATTCCTACCTCAGAAAAGAAGTAACAACTATGTGATGTGATGAAAAGACTATTACTCCAATGATAATCATATTACAATAAATAAATGCATCAAATCAAAATGTTGTACACCTTAAATTTACATAACATTACATGTCAAACATAATTCAATATGAAAGGAAAGCTGGGGGAAAAAGTTAAACACAGAGTTACCATATCACCCGGGCAAGTCCACTTCCAGATATATACCTTGAAAGGGTGGAAATACAGTCCACACAAAAACTCGTAGACAAATGTTTATTGCCACATTAGTCACTAAAGTCAAAAAGTGAAGACGATCTAAATGCCCATCAATTGATGAATGAATAGATAAAATGTGTCATATCCATAAAGGGGAATATTATTTGACCATATAAGGAAATGAAGTAGATACTGATATATGCTACAATATAGATGAATCTTGACATTATTCTAAATAAAAGAAGTCACTCACAGAGGACTACATATTGTATGATTTTATTTACACGAAATATCCAAAATAGGTAAGTTCATAGAGACAGAAAGTAGATTAATAATTTCCAGGGGCTGGAGAAAGGGAAATTGAGGTATAACTATTAATGGTATAGGGTTTGTTTGAGGGTGGCAAAAATGGTCCAGAATGAAATAGTTGTGATGGTTTTGCAACCTTCTGAAAATAATAAAAACATTGAACTGCACATAAAGGGTTAATTTTAATTAATTAAATTAAATTAATTAAATTAATTAAAAGGGTGAATTTTGTGGTTTATAATTTATATCTTAATTTCAAATGTTTTAATTCACCAAAAAAAAAAAAGAAGAAAAGGGGGGTGCCTGAGTAGCTCAGTTGGTTAAGCATCCAACTCTTAATCTCAGCTCAGGTCTTGCCTCAGGGTTGCAAGTTCGAGTCCTGTATTGAGCTCCACACCCAGATGGAGCCTACTTGAGAGAGAGAGAGAGAGGGGAACGTAAGTATATATTCGGCCTTCCTCCAAAGTTACAATCTGCCAACATAAAGCTGGTTCTGACTTGGAGATTATATAAATTCATCAGTAACTAAATGTGAACATTTGTGTTTCTATTATTTCCCCTTTTCTAATCACTATTTTTAATAACAACACTTTTGATATTGTACCTTTACCCAGACCTAGTCTTCCAGATGGGATGGAAAAGTTTTATAACATCTCCTTATTTATTAAAAGTCTGTGACTTGTGCTGTTACCCTGTGTTGGTATGATTCTTTTTATCTTTACTAGTATTTCTAAAAAGAGATGGCCCGGGGCACCTGAGTGGCTCCCTTGGTTAAACGGTTAAGCGTCTGCCTTAGACTCAGGTCATGAATTCCGGATCCTGGGACTGAGTCCTATATCCAGCTCCCTTCTCAGCTGGGAGCCTGCTTGTCCCTCTTCCTCTGCCACTCCTCCTGCTTGTACTCACTCTCCCAAATAAATAAAATCTTTTACATTAATTAATTAATTAATTAATTTTTTAAAAGAGATGGTCTTTGTGTTTCCCTCAGGTCCCTGATTAGGCTCCTAACAGAGCTTACTGATTTTGCTCTGAACTCCATCATCTCCCACTTCCCCAACACCTCATCTTCTTAAAACACATGGACCTACACCTCCCCCCACCACATCTGTAGTTTTCTTGGACAATCCAGCCCTCTGAGGTCTCTACTTTTACACATCAGGTGCTCTCTGTGTGGTAACCCTTCCAGAGTGGAGGTAGCAATGGATATGAAAAGGGATTGATGACCACATCTTGAAAGCAGTTCTAAACAGACTTGTTAATGAATTTGATAAGAGGTAGCAAAGAAGAAAAGAATCAAGGATGCCTACTGTCTGATTTTAATAACTTATCAGCTAGCACTATCGTTTTTCAAGTGTGGGAAGACCAGGGTGGGGGAAAACCAAATTTAACATGGTAAACCTGAGCTATGCATGAGACATCAAGTGGAGATATCAAGTCTAGATATTTGTCTGGAATGAGATAATATGTATCTGGAGCACAAAGGAAAGATTTGTGTCAGAGGTATAAATCTGAGGGTTGTCAGCACATAAACAATATTTAAAATTATGGAAATGAACACAAATAATAAGTATTAGCAACAGGTTGTACTGAAAGCTGTTTAACAAATCCCCTTTCTTTTTTTTTAAACATGTGTTCCCAATGTTTTATGTAACTCGTGAGTAATTTTTATATCCTCCGCAAATATTTACAACAATTTTTTTCTAATAGAAACCAGCTTTCCAAAAAAGAGCCTAACTCAGAATAGGCTTTGAGACCCAAAGTCAAACCAGAAGAAATAAGTCCGAACAGTAGAAGAAGGAAGTGGGGGTCAAGGCTAAGTGCTATGTGGACAAGAGTTGGAGAGATAGAATTCTTCCCCAGCACTGCAGAGAAAGTAGAAATGTCTAAAAGTAATCTACCAAGTTCACTGAGCACTTTTCAATTAAAAAAAAAAAAAAAACCACTCTCTTCCATCTTGCCTACATAATCTTTAGTAAATTCATCATTTTGCTAACTAAATGTGGTGAGTTCTGTACAGTGAATTAAATGCCGAGTCCTGATGTGGGTGGGATGGTTTCAAGAGGAGAAACTGTACAGAGAGTATCTGGGCTACATTGTTTTTTTAATGGCATTGCAATGAACCCCTTTAGAGCCACATCTTTGACATGGTGAGTGCTGTGAAATGTGTAAGCCTGATGATTCACAGAACTGTACCCCTGGGGAAAATAATATATTATACGTTAATAAAAATAATAAATTAAAATTAAAATAAAAAAAGAACTACATCTTCGCATACACTCAGGATTACTTTTTTGGCATAAATTTCTAGATACTGGATTAAAAAGAATGGACTATTTTAAGGCTTTTTTTTTTTTTTAAGATTTTTATTTATTTATTTATTTGACAGACAGAGACCACAAGTAGACAGAGAGGTAGGCAGAGAGAGAGGAGGAAGCAGGCTCCCCACTGAGTAGAGAGCCTGTTGCGGGGGGCTCTATCCCAGGACCCTGAGATCATCACCTGAGCTGAAAGCAGAGCCTTTAACCCACTGAGCCACTCAGGGCCCCCCTTTTTTAAGGCTTTTTTATACATGTTTCCTGGCTGTCCTCCAGAAAAGTCGAACTAATGTATCACCAACATCTTAGAGTGTTCATTTCCTCTCATCTATTTTAATCTTTCTCAAATTAATCAGAAAACGTGGTAGCTCCTTGTTTTAATATGGCATCATCCTCACCTATTACATTTTTTAATATGACTCTAAGTGGTTTCCTTTTTTAAATTTTTTTCCACATCAGTTCATTCTCTATGTCACTGCCAGATAATTCTTCTTCTAGGGTTCCTATGACACTAGTCCCTGTTCAAAAATCTTCAATGACTCCTTACTATCTACTGAAGTAAACACAAACTCTTCAGTCTGTCATTTAAGATACCCTGCAATATGGCCTCATCACATATTTCCAATCTTATTTTATCCTCCATTCTCCTGCACATACCCTACAATCCAGTTAAAATCATAGAGTAGTCATTGTTCTGCAGAACATGACCCATAATTTCTCATCTCCATGTCATAATAGTCCAGTGATGAAAACTCATATCATGAGTGCTTCAAATCTCCCCTCCCCTGCCTTTAGCAGATCCTGCTAATTAATCATCATACTCTTTCCCACTGAGCAGGGACACAACATCTCAATACAGCGCTGCAGACAACCAGATTGGCAGAGGTACAGCTAAACTGCCATCCCTCTAATGGTCCTTTCACCCAGTTGGCCTTCACCACAGGTCTTCTTGAATTCGTTGCCACATATTAAAGTTCACTTCAAATGTTTCCTCTCCTACAAAGTCTTTCTTGATTCTACTCTCCTCCTCCAATTCTCTAGGCACATTACATAGCTCTTGTATGTCTTACTTCATTTCGTCTTGTTTTGTTACTCGTGAGCTATTTTCTACCTATTTTGAACCATCTGTGTCTTAAGAAAAAAGTTAAGAGTTCAGGTTCTGGAGTCAGACTGTCTTAGTTCGAATCCTAGGTCTGTCCCAACAAGCTTGAACACTTGAGCAAGTTGTTTAACATCTTCAAGTTGCAGTGCCCTCATCTGAAAAATGGACATAATATTTGGACCTACTGAAGAAAGCTATGAGAATTCAAGGAAATAGTGTAAGTCACATGCTTAGCTGAGTGGCACACCATATGGAGATTTCAGAAATGTTACATACTTCTTAAAAAGTTAAACATAGAGTTACCAATGACTTAGTAATTCTACTCCTAGATATAGACCCAAGAGAATTGGAAACATGTGTTCACACACGAACACAGGTACATGAATGTTCATAACAACATTATTCTTTGCAGTAAAAAAATGGAAGGCACCCAAATATCCATCAACTGATGAAAAAACAAAATGTGGTATATCCGCATAATGGGATATTACTCAGCCATTAGTAGGAGTGAAGTGCAGATACATGAAAACACAATGCTAAGTGAAAAGTCAGTCACAAAAGACCATATATTGGGGCATCTGACTGTTGGTTTCAGGTCAGGCTGTGATCTTGGGTCATTAGATGGGGCCCCAAGTTGGGCTTCACACTCAGCATGGAGTCTGCTTGAGATTCTCTCTCCCCCGCACCACTGCCTCGGCCCTGTCTCCAGCTCACATGCACATACACACTCTCTCCCTCTCTCTCTCAAATAAATAATTTTTTTTAAAAACCATATATTGTATGGTTCCATTTATATTAAAAGTCCAGAAGAAACAAATCTATAAAGAAAGAAGTAGATTAGTGGTTGCCATGGGTGAGGAAAGGGGAAATAGGGAATAACAGCTAGTGGGTACGGGGCTGCTTTTTGGAATGATGTAAACAGTCTACAATCGGATAATGGTAATGGTTTGTTTGCACAATATTGTAAATATACTAAAACTCATTGAATTGTAAATGTGTAAAATAATTCATTTTGTATAATTTTTAAATTTTACATGTTATATAAATTTTCATATTAAAAACTCTTATTTATATTACTACTCAACTTTGTATCCCATAGAGTGCCTAAGAAGATATCATTAAGAAAATGATTTTCTTTAAAAAAAAAAAAAAGAAAATCATTTTCTTTTAAAGGAAAAGATATTTAATATGGCCTTAAATGCAAAGGTGAAATGATATAAGTAGCTTCTATAAATTATAGTGACTATAATTTGCATGCAGAACAAACTGTAGGTAAATGGTATTTACTGCTCTGTAGAAATTCCAGTAGACTAGGTCAAACTAAAGTAAAACAATTCTATCAATCTTGGGATTACCCTTGGCTAAAACACAATCTAGTAAAGCAATATTAATAGGGAACTCAAAAAAAGAAGAAACTGTAAAAAACCATTGAGTATGTTAAAAAAAATTAATTAAAACAAGAGGCTATTTTAAACCATTTTTTAAATGTTAATATCCACTATCCACAATGGGAAATTATGACTTGGCTTGTCATTTCCCACTATATGTGGATAAGCATATACATTTATAACCCTTTCTAGAAGTTAATCTGACAGCATGTATAATACAGACGTATATTTACAGCTAGTAAAAGGCCTGGAATGATGTATTCCAAGTACTACACTTGGAAGTAAAATTAGGGATTTTTTTTTTCCCCTTGCCCTTATCCCCTACATTCTTTTACAATAAACATTAAGTATTGCTTTTGTAATAGAAAACAACAAAAGCATTTCTTAGCCGTTTTATTTTTTTGAAGTCAGCTTAATTTTTTTTTAACTTTCCTGAATAAACTAGAACTTTATGAACTTGTTAGTGATATATGTAGAAAATGATAAGTAAAATATAGAAATCACTGAGGAGACATTAGATCTGCAATTAGAGAATGATTCATGGGGTATTATCTCTACAAATCAGCAACGCAAAAGTTCAAGAGTTTAGTCGATGAAAATGGATGAGTCAATAGTCTCTTGTAATGTTTAAGGACAGAATCTCTACGTTTATTGAAATGAATTGCTAAATTACCTTCTAAAACGGTTATTCCACTAGTGAGCAGAGAATGTCCTGCTTACCACACCCTTCTCTGTATTGATATAACCAGCAAAAGAAATGAGTCTCGTTTTACTTCTCATCTCTTTATTAGTGAAACTGAATGTTTTCTAAGGCCTATTTATTGGCTTTTCATATTTTTTCTTTGGAATATTGTCTGTTCATGCGCTGCATGTTTTTAAAGTAATCTTTTCCCTTGTTGATTTGTTACAATATTTTAAAAACTAAAGATCTTAACTCTTTATCTGACATATAAGTTTTAAGTAATTTTCCCAGTTTGTCATTTCTTTTCAACTTTAATAATGTCTTATAATGTGTAAAAATATTTGATTTTATGAGGTCAGCTGTATTATTACTTTTTCTTTCTTATTTTTGCTTTGCTTTTATTCTTAAAGAGTCCTTCTCAGGTGTGCCTGGGTGGCTCAGCCATTAAGGGTCTGGCTTCAGCTCAGGTTGTGATCTCAGGGTCCTGGGATTGAGTTCCAAATCAGGGCTCCCAGCTCAGTGGGGAGTCTGCATCTCCCTCTCTTTCTGTCCCTTCCCCCCAACTCATACTCGTTCTCTCCCTCAAATAAGTAAATAAAATCTTTAAAAAGAAAGAGAGTCCTTCTCAACTCTAGAAGTAGATGTTATCCACTTACATGTTCTTCTAATTCTTTTATGGGGCAATTTTTTTCATTTTAGTCTTAAAACCATCGAGTTTATTTCAGAGTAAGTCAGAAACTCTTAAACATATATTTTTAATAAAACAAAATTTCCTGTGACATAGGCATTTAAACAGTTTTTCAGAGTTCATTTAGAAAGGACTGGGTTCTATGGAAACTTTTTTTTTTTTTAAGATTTTATTTATTTATTTGAGAGAGAGAGCACAGAGAGAGAGGGAGAGAGAGAAGCAGACTGTCTGCTGAGCAGGGAGTCAGATGCTGGCTGAGACCAGGGCCTGAGCAAAAGGCAGACACTCAACCAACTGAGCCACCCAGGTGCCCCTGTGGAAACTTATTTTAAGTGTTCTTTTGGAAAATGTCTTTTTGCTAATTAACTTCTATATTACTTGGATGTCTTACAAAGGGCATGTATTGCTTTACTGTTAAATATATGGAAATTTATTTTTTAAAAAAGAAACAAAAAGTATGCTCTTCATTGCATGAGAGGTTGATGTCATATGTCAGAGTCAGATCTTAAACTTCACCTTTTTGTGACTAAAAGAACAAAAGAAACTCCTCATGATTCATAGGGCGTGAATCATAAGTGCTAGATGATTAAGTGAAATTCTAATACCAGTGGGGTGAAGTGGAAATCCTACTGGTTAGAAACCAGAAATCCTAGTTTCAATGTCCCACTGGATTCACTGACTAAATTCCTTTAGACAAATTTCTTAAAATTTCTGTACCTGTTTGTCAACTTAATAAACAAAGATCTTAGTTGTTGGAAAAGATGAGCTTACGAGTTAACATAGTAAAGTACTAAAGGCAACTTGAAGTAAAAATCTTCATGGACAGTGTTAAAAATTCTGTCATCCAGGAACTCAGGAAGCCTAAAATGTTTCCTTAATTAATAAGTCTCCTCTCAAGGGCTCAGCTATTATTTCAGAGGCCCTATGAAGGGGATGGGTTATCAGAGCCGAGCATTTTGGGAATAACAAATTTCATGATACTGATGATGAGATTGAAATAATATTGTATTTTAAGAATACAATTTAATTTTAATTTCTGCTACTGCTTGCTCCTTTAATTTCTGCTACTGCTCTGTTCTTTTAACATATTTCAGCTTTTTGAGATGCCAATCTTATATATATATATACACTCATAAACAGAGGCATACTCCAAAAATTTATGTTTACTAACATTCATGCAAATTTGTATATAATAATAGGGACATAGGTAACCATATGCTTGCTCAAAAGCGTATCTTCAAGTTTATCTTCAGCATGTTGATTAAAAGAACTAATAAAATCAGGAGATAAGCAAATCTGGTAAGATGATTAAAGACTTCAGAGTCCACAATTCGTAAAGAGATCTCTGTCTAATGTTATCTAGACCCCCAGAGAAACCGATGAAAAGGAGGATTTATTTATTACTTCATCCAACAAATATTAATTGAGCATCTGCCAGGCACTGTACTAGGCACTGAGGAAAACTATCAGGTCGAACACATGAAATTGCTGATATTCAGGCATATTTTTTATTCACAACAATGGCAATTTCATATAGTTCAACCTAAGAAAGTTACAGAAATTCCTTAGAGAGGGGAAAAAATAAGAAAGAAAGTTGAAAATGAAAAAAATAATTTTTTCCCACAATAACAACTTAGAAGAAATAAGAGAGAATGAAAGGAAAAACACCAATGGAGAATAGGAAAGAGAACATATAGACAAAAATAGAAGAGAATGGTAAAAACATACAACAATAAAAACTAATATAAATTCTTTTTTATTTTTTTACTGAGGTATAATTGACATACAACATTATATTAGTTTCAGACTACACATACTGATTCAGTATTTGTATACATTGTAAAATAACTACCACAATAAGTCTATTAATAATCTACCACAATAAGTTAACATCCATCATGATACATAGTTACAAAAAATTCTTTGTCTTCTGATGAGGACTCCTAAAACCGACTCTCTTAGCAAGTGTCAAATATGCAATACAGTATTCACTATAGTCACTGTCCTGTACAGAACATCCCCAAGATATAATGGGGATGTTTGTACTTTTTGACTCCCTTTACCCATTCAACCCACCTCTCACCCCTTGCCTCTAGCCACCACCAATCTCTTCTGTCTATGAGCCTGGGGAGGGGGGGTTGTTTGTTTGAAAAATGAGTACATTCTTAATAATTAATTTAATTCATCCAGTATGTATTGAGCATCCAACACTATATAGATAATTTCATGAAAGGCACAGTATGTGCCAAAAAAAAAAAAAAAAAGAGAGAGAGAGAGAGAAAGAAAGAAAGAAAAAAAATATATGGTTCTCCTTTAAAAAGAATTATAGAGGGTGACTGGGTGGCTCCGTGGGTTAAGCCTCTGCCTTCAGCTCAGATCATGATCTCATGATCTCATGATCTCAGGGTCCTGGGATCAAGTTCCGCATCAGGCTCTCTGCTTAGCAGGGAGCCTGCTTCCCCCATCCAACATGGCCCCCCCGCCTGCCTCTCTGCCTACTTGTGATCTCTCTCTGTCAAATAAATAAATGAAATCTTTAAAAAAAAAAAAAGGTAAAGGAAAGTTAGACCAAAGTGTCCCATGTTTTTTAAATCCTAAATTCTGAGGAGGAAAAAAATGAAAAAAATATTGAGGTGGTAAGAGAGCTATAAGAGTGGAAACCATAGTAGAAATATAAAACCATATACAAATTCAGTACAAATCAGAGAAAAAGATAGTAAAGTTGGAAAGAAATAAAACAGGAGTACTGATAGTAGAAAAAAGACTCAGCAGCAGTCACCTGATAACACAAAATAAAAAGTATAAATCAAGTTATCAGAGCAGAGAGGCCAATAAAAGTAAATCTAAAAATGGGGTAGTATCTCTTTTGCTACATAGAAAATCATATTAATTTCCCACTTTGTAAAATTATGGGTGAACAAATTATAAAAGACATAATTTGGGTATACAGCCAAATTCTAAAATTTATAGTTTAACACGATTACTTTCCTTTTAAGTATCATAGATTATATAAAAGCAAGTCATGCATGACTAGAATGGGAAAGAATCATTAGAAAATTATTTAAATAAAGGCACATAGCTGACTCAGTCAGGGGAGCATGCCACTCTTGGTCTCAGGATTATGGATTTGAGCTCCATGTTGGGTGTAGAGATTACTTAAAAATAAAATCTTTTTTAAAAATTGCCTAAAGCCCCCTTTACCCTTCTATTGTTAAAGATGTTCAAAGAACCATAGGACTTCAGCATAGGAAGAAATCTTAAGAGTTCACTCAGCCCAAACCTTCAATGTCTCAGAAGAGGCAGAGAGAGTTTCAGAGAAGTGATTTGTCCAGAGTGATCAAGCGAGAGAAGAACGAACTTATTCATTCTTTCATTCACTTAGCAGTCAAGAAAGCATGCTTTGTGTCAGGTGAGATACAGAGATCAGTGAATTTTGTTCCTGGCTCTAAAGGACCTGTCAGAGTGGCAGTGGTCAGGGAGGATAAAAGAAAGCCATAAGCGTTACGAAAGCCATTAGTGTACATCAGTAAATGAAATAATACTTTAAAATCCACATTTTGTATGTCAAAACTCGGTTATTGAGAAATCTCATTTGAAAGCTTCAAGCTGGGGTGGTACATAAAATAACAAAGGAGAATCCTTCACTAAAGAAGAATAAACGGGATCCTGCTTTCTAGATTTCCTAACGGCTCCATCATATGATGCGTGTCTTTCCTCTGTACCAGCAACATCAACACTGTGTTACTATCCTTCTTTGGGGCAGACTAAATGAAAGATACTTAAACATCATCAACTGTATAACTAAAAATGCATGATTTGTTTGAACTCCCTTTGCACATATGTGCATAGAAAGTGTGATTCTCCCACCGATGTCCCATAATCTTGTGTGTGAAACTATTTGTGTTTAGCGAGAACATCATGATTATCTGAACAGGGGTTTACAAAAAAGGATACAGAAAAAAAAAAATTGTCTCTCAGTCAGAAAGCAAGGTTAGGATGATGAACTGAGTCTGATGAAGGAAAGAATTATTATAATTGTAAAAATGCTGAAGTCTGAACAAAGAGTGAGAGTTTTGTGACCAACTGTGACCCAGGTCCCTGTCACGGGCCCCTGAGGGCAGCTTGGAAGCACGCCGATTCAAGTTTGGATGTGTCCTGTTGGGACTGTAAGGATTACTGGTTCTTTAAAGCATACATATAGCTCTTATTACGACCCACAGCATGACGCAGAGCCAGGTGACCATGAAATTGGATTACCTTTCACATTGCTCTTGATTTTTATTTGGTTTTGCTATTAATCATTGTTCTTAAATGATAGAGTTAAATATGAGCTGTAGTCAAAAGTTCTTTTAGAGGGTTTTAAGCAAATGTTTAAAAATTAAATCTTTAGTCCCTTTGCCTATTTGTTGAATCTGAACATACCTACACTTGGACATATAATCAACTTTGAACAGGAGGAGTCTTTCATTTTCCACCTACTGGAACGAATTAAAATAGCAAACAACTGCTGTTGAAATGTCAAGACTAAAATGTCACAGAAACATCAAGTTCAGTAAGTTGCAGCTCCTGCTCCGAGTAGGCTAATGACATAGTCATCAGTGTGTCTTTAAGGATGTGGAGGTAGCCTTACATTGCAAAGCTTCATGGCCGCAACCTTCACATTTCCTGTCACAGTCCTTGAGTCAGTCCTCATGCCCACACAGTAAAGTGAGTTTCCATTTCATTCTTGAGTTCACACAGGTAAATGGGTGGGTATATGCTTAAATTCAGAAATGCACTATCACATTAATCCAAGTCCACTGGGTGTTGTACTTAACTAATGAATCACTGAACACTGCATCAATTATGTACTATAGAGTGGCTAACTGAACATAATAGAAATAAATAAATAGATAAATAAATCCAAGTCCATTCATCTCATTGCTCTTTTTTTCTCCTCGTTTCTTTTGAAATCAAAAAATGTTTTACCTACTGCCTTCCATTGCTTGTTAATACCTCAAAAAAAGCACTGGGAAGAATGAAGAGCCAGGCTACTCTTTGGCCAATGACTGTTCAAGACCCTTTACTTCTTCATGCTTCAGCATCCCTCTTTGTAAAATGAGAATGATAGTATCTGGCCCAATTCCACAGATGGCCAGAACAAAAGCACTTAAAATTCTTTGGAACAAAAGCATAAGAATATGGTGACTCTAAAAAGTAAATGGTACAAAATAAGAAAATGAACATAGCAAGTAAATAACAGAAGAAATTGTCAGTTGTGGACAATGTTCTTACTAGTATTCTCTTTTCTTTTTTTGTTATCTAATCTCAAAATTTCTTGTAGTTCTATAATGGCTGAAGTTTGTATGCATACTGCCAAATACCATAATATTGTTTAGGACCCAATATTACAGGGAAACATTCAGGGATGTAATTCACCACTGAGAAACACTTTCATTTCTGTATCTGACTCCCCTCGCAGACTATAAACTCTGATATTTGATGAGAGCACAAAGCCTCATTTGTTTTGGTCCAAATATCCAGATATGTGGGTGGATGCATTCTACCAAGGAATGTCACCAAAGTTCACATCTGCTTATTCCACAGCATGAGGCATCTGACCATTTGCCTCTCTCAATATAATGTGAAGCGCTTTTCCTCCACGAAAATTAATTGCTTCCATCCAAAAAAAGAAAAAAAAATATCGAGCATGAACAACATAAAAGGTGCTCTGCTGGGTACCATGGAGGCTGTAAAGATGAATAAATCAGTTCTTGCCCTTATGAGAACTTTATAGGCCCACATTCTTAGATATAGATTTAGAGTAAATTCTCCTCCAAAACAGAGACCATGGTGTTTATCTTTGTATCCACGGGCTTAGTGATGTAGTTTGGCTAAATGAATGAAAATAAGCAGGAGAACGAGTGCTCTGATCAAGCTGTTTCCTGTTCTAGGATGTCAAACATAAGAAATCATTTCTGGTCTCTTCTTCTGATCCCATTATTTAAAAACAACAAAGGGATTGAAGAGGAGAAGGATCTAAAATAGAAACAAGTTAGAAGGGCACCTGGGTGGCTCAGTTGGTTAAGCGTCTGCCTTGGGTTCAGGTCATGATCCAAGGGTCCTGGGATTGAGCCCCTCTTTGGGCTCCCTGCTCAGTGGGGAGACATCTTCTCCCTCTCCCTCTCCCCTGTCTTGTGCACTCTCTATCTCAAATAAATAAATAAGCTCTCAAAAAAAAAAAAAAAAAGAAAAGAAAAGAAAGAGAACAAGTTAGAGACAAGTTGGACACATGGAAACCAAGGATGAAGAGATTGGGAGAAGGGGAAAGAAAGAGCACTATCTTGAAGGAATCAATGAAGACAAAATTTCTGCAGAAAACCTAGGAAGAATTAACTCAATTCTAAATAATTAGGATAAAATAGTCAATAGTCTTTATGGGGAGAAAAAAGAATTGGGTGGAAACTGAATTCAAAACTAGAAAGGGGGGCACCTCAGTGGCTCAGTTGTTAAGCAGCTGCCTTCGGCTCAGGTCATGATCCCAGGTCCTGGATTCAAGCCCCCCATGGGGCTCTTTGTTCAGTGTGAAGCCTGCTTCTCCCTCTCCCACTCCCCCTGTTTGTGTTCCCTCTCTTGCTGTGTCTCTGTCAAATAAATAAATAATAGCTTAAAAAAAAAAAAAAAAACTAGAAAGGGGGAAATATGTTTCCTCTGATTTCCAGTAAGTTCCAAGCCACTTTGATCAAAGCATGAAATCTCAAAGAATGTTTCAAAGAATGTTAACATGTCATTTGGACAAGGAAGGATGTAAATGTTACCTGGCACAAGTCCTCTGTCCACCTGCTGCCTTCATTACTTGAGGCAGCAATTCCCAAACTCTTACCTTGTGACCTCCTTACGCTCTTAAAGACTATCAAGGGCCCTCAAGACCCTTTACTTATTTGAATTCTACGTAATGGTATTTTATCATGTCACATATTGATACTGAGATATTTTCAAAATATTATCTCAAATCAAAACAAACGGTGTACCTTTTTGTTATGTTTTCTCATAAACTCAAAGAAAAGTTCAAGATGTCAAGATAACTATTTATTTGAAAATAGTGAGGTTATCACTATCCTGACAGGTGTGACCAAAGAGCTAATTACAGAATTACTGAGAACATAAAAATTTTATTAATCTCTATAAAAATGTACATGTTGATACTTAAGCCTACAACCATAGAACATACTAGAAAACACAGAATACCCATTCTATTAGCAAAGTGATGACATCATTCACGTCAAATGGCCTCTGGAAATTTCCACTGTAGTCATGACACACTGAAAGTGAAAAAGGCAAATCATGTCTTATTACCATCATGGAACTAGTTTTGACCTAGGAGACCTCTTCACAGGATCTTGGAGAGATCCCAAGGCCCGGGGTCCACAATTAGAGAACCAATGTAATCGATTAATTTTAAAGTCAATTCCCATTTCTTCTTACTAATAAAGTGTATTTTCTCTGATGAATATTTTGTTCCCATTCCCGAACCACCCTTTGAGAACCGCTGACCTGAGGTAACCACAAGACAGACCCTCCCCCCCCACAGTGAAAAACCCAAAGCGAAATGGCCGCGGGATGGGGTGGGTGGGGGGCAGCTCTGCTTAGCACAGAGAACTGAACATGCCCCCTGAATTCTCCAGCAGCGCGGGGTAGGGAGACCCGTCCGAAACCCGCCACCCGCGCACAGGGCGGGGCCAGAGCTGGCTGCAGGCGGCCGGACTCGCTCGAGGCTCAGGGCAGAAGCCGCTGCGGTTCAGGAAGCACCTGCCGACTGCCCGCCCGCCGCAGGTAGACCGGCCCCCGGGGGGAGGAGCGCGGCCCGGTGCTCCCCAGGTAGCCGCCTCCACCCTCTCCCACAGCTGAGGGCCCCGCATCCCCGGAGCCCCGCAGGAACTTACGGCCGCGTCCTCGCGTGGGCCCGGCGCCCCTCCGCGGACCCCAGGCACCTCCTCCGCCCCAACGCGGGAGGCCAGGACTGTCCCTGAGATTTGGGGGGCGCAGAGACGGAGGGTCTGGCGGCCGCAGGGACTAGCCAAGGACTGGGCTCCGGCCCGGGAGCTGCTGGAACATGCGCCCGGAGCCGCAGGTGCGGGGCCCGGCGGCTTGGCTCGGGCGGGGAATGGGTCACTCGGGGGGGCCACCTCGGCGCACCCGGCCCGATTGGAACGGAAGGCAGAGGGCCGCCCGCGGCCACAGGTGCCGGCTCAGCCGTCGGCAGAGTCCCGGGGCGCGGCATTTGTCCCTTAGGCACTCTCGGGCTTTCCGGGCGCGGGTCGGGCCGGGCGACCGAAACCCGCGGGCCGGGCGCAGTCGCGCGGTTGTTTGGAGCGGAGCAAGTCGGTGACTCAACCCCCAAGGAACTCAAAGCGCTGAGCCGGGGACTTTTTTGACTTTTTCTTGTTATTTTGTTTGTTTCAGCTTGTTTGATAGTTACCAGACTATGTTTACACTTCTGGTTCTACTCAGCCAACTGCCCGTAGTTACCCTCTCGTTTCCTCATTGCACAAGGAGTCCGAAGGAGTCCGGGCATGCTGGAGAAGAAGGTAAGCACGGCTGGCGTCTCTGAGCAACCCCCTGGAATGTCGAGACAGGTATTAGAGATCTCAAAGGAGAAAGTGTAGTCTTTGAAATGACATGCCCACATCAATCATAGAATCCTTAAAATCTCTAGTTTAATTTGTGGTCTGTTTGGCAATGTTGTGGTTATGTTACGTACAATTTATACAAATTTATTTCTATGAGTTACTTGTGATAAATATATATTTAAGACCTGGTTTGTGGTTCGCTGAATGGAAACTTCTGAAAAGCAGTGAGTGCCGTTTTTCTAGATAAGGCTGTGTGGTAATTATAATGAGCGTAATTACTTGTGTTTCCTGGAAAGATGGACCCGGAATTCAGGATCTAGTCTGGACTTGTTATGAGACCCCGGGGCAAGTTACTGAACCCCTTTGTGCTTGAATTTCTTCCTCTGTAAAATGATGGGGGTGAGGAGTGGAATGATCACTGAGGTCCTTTTTGACATCAACTTGTCTGGTTATCGGGGTAAAGTCAGATGCTTGTGGAAGATTAGGTTCCGTGTCTTGCTAACCTAGAATTTCATACCTTGTGGGTTTCAGGTCATAAACAGACTGGTTCCTGTCCACATTTTAAAAGTCTAACCTAGAAACCAGAACCAAAAAAGGAAAAAAAAAAATGGCTTTGGCTTCAGCATCCTTCCCTTGCCTGGTCATTGTGCTTCCCTAACCCCACACATTCCTGTCCCTTAATCCTTTTCATCAGATCTACGCTCAGCTCATTTCCATTTGGGGAGGATCTGTTATACTAATACTCCTGGATAACTCATTAATGACTAATACAGCTTGGTGTATTAAACCTTCCAGGAGGGTGTGTGTGTGTGTGTGTGCATATGTGTGTGTTTTAAGATAGGACATCTTAACCCAAAGGAACCAAACCCTGATGGCAGAATTCTAGGGAATTGGATAAGCTAGCTAATGAAACAAGGGAGAGATTTTGGAAGGAGATCCTTCTTGTTACCTCCCAAGTTCCACCACATATGTAAGTCCATTCATATATAAGACTGAAGGTCCATACTCAGTGGGAGCAGATGCAGATCCCCAGTATGTTGGTGAGTATATACATCGATACACATAATGCAGACGTAAAAGACATTCTCCAGGACATCACAAACTATGGAAGGAATTCAGAGATCATATCTGACAGCAGATGGCTGGAAATATCTATGAGAAATGTAAATGAGGAATCCTATCTATTTTAAAAGTTGATTTGTTCAGTTAGTAATCACTTTATTAACACATACTACGTGCTAGGCCCTAATCTAAGTACTGGAGATAGAGCAATGAAAGACTATAATCCCTGCCCTGGAGAACCTCTTCATCTGATAAGGGGGCGAGAGGTAAAGAGATAGTCTCCATAAGCTCTGTGACAGAGGTAGGAAAAGAGAGCTTAAGAGCAAAGAGTAAGTAGCGGTCACTCTGTCTCCAGAAAGCTGCATGGCACAGAAGCCGATAGTAAATGGTGATATGAAAAGTAACCAGGAAAATAAGGGACCTCCAGCTGAACTCTGATAAAGCCCAAGGGTGAAGTTCAAGTGAGTCAAAAGGAATTTATTTAGAAAACATAGAGGGTCAGGAGAGAGGAAGAGAATGGAATATCTGGGTTGGTGGGCTTGAAAGAGTGGAATGCACAGACAGCATGTTAGGACGGCCTAAAACGGCAGAAATAGAAATGAAAAGAGAAGGAGCACCTGGGTGGCTCAGTGGGTTAAGCCTCTGCCTTCAATTCAGCTCAGGTCATGATCTCAGGGTCCTGGGATCGAGCCCCACATCGGGCTCTCTGCTCAGCAGGGAGCCTGCTTCCTCCTCTCTCTCTGCCTGCCTCTCTGCCTACTTGTGATCTCTGTCTGTTAAATAAATAAATAAAATCTTAAAAAAAAAAAAAAAAGAAAAAGAAAAGAAATGGGAAGAGAACCTGAGGAGGCAAATACAAAAGGATTGAGGTCTGTGTATCCTCCAGCAGGGGCCAAAGGGAATATAGGACTTCTCACTGGAAGTTCTGGGTGCTCCCAGGACAAGGAGGTTTGCTTCTTTGGAAAACAAACAAATTCAGAGTTACTTGGGATCCCAGTAACAAAGAAAGGACAATAGTCTCCCTACGATCAAAATAGAGACAGGGAAAAATTTAATAAAGCACTGAAGGTCTAAAGTTAATCCCTGACTGAATCAGAACTTTCACGCTCAGGGAAGTGACACACAGCAGCCCCTGGAGGGTACATTTAATTCAGGGGTGAAGACTTTAACTGGCGTAAGTATCATTTCAGGAACAATAAAAATGTTCATGATTCTCTCTTTCTTACTTTCTAGTTGAAAATAATTCTACTGAGTCCCATCTGAAGGGCACAGAGTATTTTTAGAACTCAGATAACCTACTTGAAGGGAAGACTGATCATGAGAAATTTGGCACTACTTTCTTAGCCAATAAAATGTAAAGTTCTGGCCATATCTGAGATACAGCTTTACAGAAGCAGCTTTCTAATTCTCCATTCTGAAATTAGATTCCATGTAGTAAGTACAGCTAACTTAGGCCATGAGTTACTTCCATCACTGGTTTAGTATTTTAAGCCTACTACAAGCTGAATAGTCCCAGACTATATCTATGAATTGCTTTCACTGGTAGAATTTAGGTCTGAGAATTTCTTCCCAATGTAGAAAAGTTGAGTTCATTCATTCATTTAGTAAATCATTTTTTGAGTACCTCATATGTGTCAGGTCCCATATGTGTGCGTACTTTAATGGAATTTTTCTTCTAATGAGGGGAACAGTGGTAACAAGCGAGTGGTAACACACGCAGAACACACCAGAGGCTGGTACGTGCTGTGGAGAGAAGCCGAGTGTAATAGGGACACGGAGCGCCAGAGGTGGGTGGGTGGGGATGAGGTTTCAAGGTAACATTGAACAAAAATCCAAAAGGAGGTGGAAGAAGAAAGTTCTTTTCAGGGGAAACAGCCGGTACAAAACAAAGACAGGAGAGAACCAGGCGCATTGGAAGCCAGTGTAGCTACAGCACAATGTTAGAAACAGACTGGAGGGGAGTAAGGCGACCCCTTAGAGGGCCATGATGAGACCCCCAAGGAGAGGTGATGGTGACTTGGAAAATTCTTCATTTTGTCTCCATTTGGTGGTAGCATCCAATCTATAAGAAGACAAGGGAGAAGAAAGAATAGAAAGAGTTCACCACACTGGTTAATCACAATGTTCTTAAAACAGCTATCACCAATGATCGCATTCTAGCTTCGCCTTTGGCTCAAATAGCCCGTATATGTTATTTATAACTCAGAAATGTATATGCTGGAATAGTGCAGGCCAATAGAAATAGAATGTAAACCCCATAACGAGTTTAAAACTTTCTAATAGCCACATTAAAAATGTAAAAAGAGGGATCCCTGGGTGGTGCAGTTCGTTGAGCATCGGACTCTTGATTTCAGCTCAGGTCCTGATCTCAGGGTCATGGGATCAAGCCCCACACCAGGCTTGCGCTCAGCAGAGTCTGCTTGAGACTACCTTTCCATCTCCCTCTGCTCTCCACCCTGTGCGCGCACTCTCTCATTCTCCCTCTCTCGAAAAATAAATAAATAAATCCTTTAAAAAAGGTAAAAAGAATTGGTAATATTATATATATATATATATATATATATATATATTTGATCTAACACATTATATCCAAAATACCCTTTCCAAATATAAGCAATATGAAACATTGTGATATTTTACTTTTTAATTAAGTCTTCCAAATCCAGTGTATATCTTACATAAGTATAATTCATACATAGTATATGTATGAATTCATACTAGAGACATATGTCTCGATTCATACTGGCCATAGTTCAAGTGCTCAATAACCACATGTGCCTAGTAGCTACTGTATCGAACAAAATAGCTCTATAAGATTCAGACCTGTTTGGAAAAATGATTGACTGGTGGAAAAAAAAAATATCTTGGACAGGTGTGACTATTCTCGCGGGGCTAAGAATAAATGGCGAAGCAGAGGTTGTTCACAAATCAGAATTAGTCTTTCAGCCCCTGCTCTGTCATCACTCCTGAGCTGTCTCTCGGTTGCCCACTTTAATATATTCTTCTTCCATAATAATGTTTAGCAGTGTGAAACACCAAGTTCTTTTAAGCACTTGATGCAGTTTTCAGCAAGTTTCTGAATTCCAGTCTTGGTAATGTGATCTGGAGCAAGATTTCTTAAGCGTTCTTTGTGCGATACCAGAATGAGTTTACAGTTTGTGGGTTTTGAAAATGCTGCCATGGCGGGATATTTTGGTTTTGTGTTACCCTGTGCTTAATGCTGTCATGTTTACCATTTACCTTCCCAGAAAAGGTAGAGGGAATCTTATGAAACACTGTAGGCCCATCTTTGGGGGATGGGGAGAAAGAGCCAGCTACTTGTTTAGGAATGTCTGAATGTCTGCTAATTAACCTTATAATCGCCTTATAATTTTATTAACTTAGAAGTTTAAAATTTTGTAAGTTTTTAGTACAATAGTCTGTCCATCTTTTTCTCAGTCAAGATAAGAGAGAGCCATCCCTCTAGAAGTAGAAGAGTCTGACCTGTCATTCTTGAAAATGTAATTGTCTAGAGGGAAGAGTGATATTTAAATAATTTTCATTTATGCAAATAATTTTGGACATAACCAACTCAAGTGTTTTCTGGGCTTTTGCTAATATTTGTATTTCATATTTAACAGACATTATTTTTACTGCTGCCATTTCTTTTTGTCAGAATTTAAAATCATACAGGGACAGCTGGGTGGCTCAGTCCATTAAGCAGCTGCCTTCGGCTCAAGTCATGATCTCAGGGGTCCTGGGTCTGAGCCCCGTAGCTTGCTCGCTGCTCAGCCAAGAGACAGCTTCTCCCTCTGCTTGTGCTCCCCCAACTTGTGCTCTGTCTCTCTCTCTCTCTCTCTCTCAAGTAAATAAATAAAATCTTGAAAAAAAAAATTTTTAAACCATACCAAAAAAGTTTGGTATAATTTTACATCATGAGAATTATTCAGTTTTTCCACCATTGAAACAGGAATGTTCTGCCCTATTTCTTTCAACTTTGCAATCTTTCTATTTCTTTATTAGTCTTCACAGCAAAAGAAGAAGCAAATCTTTTCATACATAGACGCCTGCTGTATAATAGATTTGATTTGGAGCTCTTCACGCCCGGTGACCTAGAAAGAGAATGCATAGAAGAACTTTGTAATTATGAAGAAGCTAGAGAAATTTTTGTGGATGAAGATAAAACGGTAATTTGGCTGACAATGTTAATTGGCTGGAAATTTATTAAATCATACTTAAGAAAATGGCACTTTTAGTCATCAGAGATTTTATGCTTTAAATAAAATTGAGATTTTATACCTGTTATCCCTTTCTACTTCCTTAAAATGCCAATTAACCTATTTAGACTTGGCTTTATACTTAATTAAATTGAACTTACAGCAATCAGCAAATTATCAGTTGTGTTGTGATTTTGTGTGTATAGATGTTTATTATATCTAAAAACAATCATGAAGTGGAGTGGATTACATTTTAGGATATTATTTGATTTAGTTCTGTGACTCAGGCTTCAATCATTCTAGACTCAGAGCAATTTTTCCTACCAGTGACCTTATCTTTTCTAATTATTGCATTTATTAACAATTCTGTATGTGCCAAGTGCTCTGCCAGAGACTGAGGATATAAAATATATAGTCTCTGCATTCAGGAGTTTATTGTTTGGTCTAGCTGTGTAATTTAAGGGAGAAGTTTTTAGAAGTTCTCCTTTGAAATATAATTAATCTGTCCATTAATCTTGGAACAGTATAAAACAAACAGCATGGTCCCTGTTATAATCTGGCATATTCTTAAAGAATGTTAAGTGACTCAAATTCTTGACTTCTATAAATTAAATAAGCACAGCACCTTTTCCCCTTCCTCAAGAATTCCACTGTACTCTCTGGTCAATAGGAACAAGGAACCCTAGGTATTCTTCAAATGCAGACATTAATGGAACTTAGTTCTTTTTTCTCCCAATATTGTACCCAGGCCCTCAATCTCTGCTAATATCTGCCACATCTGCTGGAGAGGGAAAACAAAGTCTATACTGTGTTGTTGTACCAGTTGAAATTTTATTCTTTTTTTTTTTAACTCATTTTATGATTTTTATTATGGTTCCTTACAATCTGCCTCATTCTCTCAGATGACACTGAAAGAATCTCAGGGATGTCTTTCCCCAAATCAATCCCTTTCAATAAAATCTCCTAGCAAACCCAGGGCATACTGAGCACAGAGAAATTCAGACTCCTTTCCAAACTTGGTAATGGGTCCACTCCTTCAGCCCCCACCTTTGGTGCTGTCACCGACTAATGTGATAGTTTGGGGGATGCCAGCGGGGACTCTGAACAGGGACTCTGAGCGGGTGAAGGGAGAGCGGCAAGGGACAGTAGTAGAGAGCTAGCATGGGCAGTCATCTCCTGACCAATTCCAGAGTCAGGAGAAACAGCGGTGGGTGGCAATGCTTTAATTAGAGTGAGTAATGCCCTCCAGCTTGAATAAACTAATATCCTATCTGTGGCACATGCCAAGAATTTACCACCCCAGTCCAGGTCATTGGGATCCCATGAAATGATAATAGAACAATGAAATAAACTTGGAAAATTTACCTTTCTCTTAGACAGCATTCTGGAAAGAATATTCCGTCAAAGGACCAACCACAAAATCAGGTAAGGCAAGAATTGATGAAATTTAATGTTCTTCCCACCCTTTCTCTATTATAATACATTTTAGTTTCATTGTTTGAGTTTGGCTATTGCTCAACATACATGCCTTGTAAATCCAGGGATGATTTCTCAATTATACATTGGGCTATCTAAGACGGAGGAAGCCACATTCATCTTTACACACTGAAAATCAAGTTTGGTGAGATATTAGGGAAATGAGATAATAGGCTTAAAGGTGTTTTAAACAACTCAGCTAAGTCAAGACTTGCACAGAATAAAAGTAGGACTCCATTAGTTGCAAGTAGTAAGCTTAATTTTTTTTTCTTTTTTACCATTACAAGTAAATGGAATACTTCTGCTACTGGGTAAATTAAGAGCGTTAGAATTAAATAAGTTCTATAGAGGGGAGATCTTTATTTTATCTGTATTATCATCTCTAGCTGCTTTTTAGTCAGGTCTTTTTTTTGCCGGATCTTCCTTCATTCCCCTCAGGTGGAGCCCCAGCTATGAGGAGGACTTAATTACATTGCTATGCTAGTGTTGCTTAGTATAGTTATCTCTGTATTTAATACCAAAATGTGCCTAGTTGAAAAAGAATATGTTGAGTCTTATTTTTTTAAGTTTATTTATGTTTTTAGTATCTCTACATCCATCATGGAGCTCAAACTCATGACCCTGAGATCAAGAGTTGCATGCCCTTCTGACTAAGCCAACCAGGGACCCCAGAATATGTTTGGTCTTGAATGCTATCCATTTAATATGACCTCTTTAAAGTAAATGAAACTTGGGGGCAACTGCATGGCTCAGTTGGTTAAACGCCTTTGGCTCAGGTCATGATCCCAGGGTCCTGGGATTGAGCCCCATATGGGGCTTCCTGTTCAGCAGGAGACCCTGTTTCTCCCTCCTCTCCCCTGCCTACAACGCCCCCCCCTCACTCATGCGCGCTCTCTCTCTCTCTCTCTCTCTCTCTCGCTCTCTCAAATAAACAAATAAAATCTTAAAAAGTAAAGTAAGTGAAACTATAACTAGGGCTTTTAGGAAGAGTCATTTACAAATTTTTATCGCTAACACAAAGACTTTTTAAAGAAAGCAGTATTAATAGATTCTTAATAGTATGCTTAGATCCAGTGTTAAGTTTATTGAAATCATAGACAGTGCTTTTCAGTTGTTATACCTACATTATTTTATTGATTTCTCTTAAGATGCTAACAGAGAGAAAGTTGATGTCATGGGCCTTCTGACTGGATTAATTGCTGCTGGAGTGTTTTTGGTTATTTTTGGTTTACTTGGTTACTATCTTTGTATCACCAAGTGTAACAGACAACAATATCCCAGGTAAGTACCAAATAAAAATATCGAATTCACTATTATACATTCTATATTATTATTTTAAAATGGATAAAAATGGCTGCCTATATTTTTTGAAGATTTTATCAATTTATTTATTTGACACAGAGATCACAAGTAGGCAGAGAGGCAGGCAGAGAGAGGGGGAGGCAGGCTCCCTGTGGAGCAGAGAGCCTGATGCGGTGCTTGATCCCATGATGCTAGGATCATGACCTGAGCCAAAGGCAGAGGCTTTCACTCACTGAGCCACCCAGGCACCCCTATGGCTGCCTATTTTTTAAATAAACATTTTACTCTGGAATAATTTTAGGTATACAGGAAAGATGTAAAGATCACACAGAGAGTTCCCATCCTTCACCTAGTTTCCCTCATTGGGAACATCTCACATTCCCACAGTACATTTGTAAAACAAACCAGGCAACACTGGTACGTTATTATCAACTAAACTCCAGACCTTGGGGCACCTGGGTGGCTCAGTGGGTTAAAGCCTCTGCCTTTGGCTCAGGTCAT